>NC_059104.1:142377638-142693750 GCF_020740685.1 Jaculus jaculus
GCTTAATGGAGCAGCAGCTCTTTTGGCCTCAACCAGAAAGATGGTTTCATTCCCTTGAATCTTGTCTGCCATCTGACCACCCCATCTTTCAACAGCCTTTCCCCCAGCTCTCAAGCATGTGCTGCTCACGTCTCCGGATCCAGGCCTGCCTTCCAAGACTAGTTCAGTAAACTGTGCTGTTTTCCCCTCTCCTTTGAAGTGATTATAGCCCTCCGTAGAGTTTCCGTGAGTTGATGCCTATGCTATTTAAGACTCAATTGGCGCTCATCAGGAGTTATTATCTGCTTGTGTGTAAGTATCATATCTCCCTAAATAGACTCTGCGGGCTTCTCTTCAGGTTGGAGGACTTGACTTTGATTTTATTTTGTTTACTTATCCTATATTGTTATAGATGCTTGAGTAATTGATTGAAATTTGCTATATTGAAATTATCCAACAAGATATCAAAATACCTACCAGTTAGAAATCAAATTCTATTGAGTAGATGAGGAGAATTTGATACTGAATGAGCTTCAATATGATTGAATGGAGCGATCCATGGTGACAAACACCTATAATTCCAGCACTTGATAGATGGAGGCAGGCGGATCAGGAATTGAAGATCAGACTCATCTACATAGAAAGTTCAAGGCCTACATGAGATCGTATGCCAAAATACAAAAGCAAAAATAATAAGAGTTGATCATCCTAATTGAATTGAAGTCTTCTGTGAGTATATATTTCTATTTCTTGCAGCTTCTAAAAAGTAGGACACACCCTGTTTGTCAGTGATCAAAATGTAGATTTTGCCCCTGGCACTCAGATAGAATCTCTAGAACTCTGGCATATTACATAATAGTCTCAGACCAGCCAAGCAAAAGAATCCCAATCCTGAGAACTCCTCAGAATCTTACCTAGGCTCTTTCCATTCTCAACACACAGTCTGATCCACGATGTGAAATTTCTTCTGACCAGGTTTAGACCTTAGGGAGACAGAAAGTGGGTGGAGGCTGTACAGCAGCAAGCAAAGCATCGTCAGCTGTAGCACCTACCCCTGCCTCAGTCACTTTGTCCTCAGATCCCAGGCAGGCTCTGAACCTCCGGTATAACCACAGGACATGACAACTAGTCATGCACACCATTGTCAACCCTCAGAAAGATTCTTGACAAGGTGGCCCAAGGGACTGCCTGGGGAAAAAGAAAAAAAAAAAAAAGACTATTCTAGTTACACAATAATGTGAGGATTTTTTATTTGTTTGTTTTGCTTGGGAATTGAAGCCAGAGCCTTGCAAATGCTAAGCAAGTGGTCTTCAATGAACCATACACCTTCTACCTCACTTCAAGCTCTTAAAACAAGCAAACCAGGTCTATTTATTTACATGTTGGGGTTTTTGTTCATCAAGGATACAGTGACATTAATTTTAATTTTGTAAAAAAAAAAAAAAAAAGTACATTAAGGTGATTGTGGTGGTACACATCTGTAATCCCAGGAGTTGGGAGGTAGAAGCAGGAAGATCAGGAGTTCAACTTCATTCTTGGCTACACAGCAAGTTAAGGTCAGCCAAAGATTCATAACAAAACAAAAAGTAAAAAATAAGCTAAAATATGACATTGAGCCAGGTGCAGTAACTCACACATGTATACATCCCACCACTCGAGAGGCTGGAACATGAAGATCACCATGATTTTGAGGCCAGTCTAAACTACATAGTTATTTCCAGGTCAGCTTGAAATACACAGTGAGACATCATGCCAAAGAAACAATAAGAAGCTGGGCATGGAGGTGAACACCTTTAATCCCAGCACTCAAGAGGCAAAGGTAAGAGGATCACCATGAGTTCAAGGCTACCCTGAGACTACAGAGTGAAGTCCAGGTCAGCCTGGGCTACAGTGAGACCCTGCCTTGAAAACCAAAAGCATGGTGGTGGATTCACTTAATCCCAGCACTTGGGAGGCAGAGGTAGGAGGATTCCTATGAGTTCAAGGCCAGCCTGAGACTACATAATGAATTCCAAGTCAACCTGGACTAGAGTGAGACCCTAATTCAAATAAATAAATAAAAATAAAGCAATAATGTTGGGGAGATGGCTCAGCAATGAAAAGCACTTACTTGCAAAGCTTGCTGGTCCAGGTTTAATACTCAAGCATACACAAAAAGCTGAATGCGAAAAGTGGTGCATGCTTCTCGCATTCAGTTGCAGTGGCAAGAGTCCCCGATGCACCCATACACACAGTAATACATCAAAGTATTATCTTTAGGGACTGGAGAGATTGCTCAGCAGTTAAAGCCCTTGCCTACAAAGCCTAATGACCTGGGGTTGGTTCCCCAGTACCCATTAAAGCCAAATGCACAAAGTGGCATGACCACTTCTCCCATGACCACTTGTGTGTCTGGAGTTCGTTTTCAGTGTCTGGAGGCCCCAGCGTGTCCATTCTCTCTGTTTGTCTCTCTTCTCTCTCTCTGATTCCAAATAAATGAATAAAATATATATTTTAAATGTTACCTTTGGAGCTGGAGAATTGACTCATCAGTTAAAGATACTTGCTTACAAAGCCTGACAGCCCAGATGCAAAAAGTGGTGCATGTATCTGGAGTTTGTTAGCAGTGGAAAGATGCCCTGGTGCACCAATCCTCTCTTCCTCTCCTTGAAAATAAATAAGTAAAAATATATAATATATGATAGCTGCCATTGATACAATATCAGTGCCAGGATATAATCAAGGATTAAAAATATTTTTTTTTAAAAATGTTATCTTTAGACCAGGCATGGTGGCTCACATCTTTAAGCCCAGCATTTGGGAGGCAGAGGTAAAAGGATCATCACTGTGAGTTCAAGGCCAGCCTGAGACTACATAGTGAATCCTAGGTCAGCCTGGGCTAGAGTGATACCCTACGTTGAAAAACTAAAAAAAAAAAAAAAAAAAAAAAAAAAGTTATCTTTGAACTGTGGCAGCGGGGTATGCTCAATGGTAGTGTGCTTACTTGATATGCATGTGGTCCTAGATTCCAGTCCCAGCACAGAAAATATAGATATATATATATATGTATACATACATTCGTACACACATGCACACACATATACAATATGTGCCTCAGGTAAGTGCTTTGCTTGTCTCCCCTTAACCCCATCCCTGCTAGATGTATAGTCTGGGGAATGCTTCCTTTCTGTCTTCACCATCACCATTTACAAACTTCCACTCTCTGAGCCTTAGCCCCACAACTTCCTCAGTCACCAAATGTAGGTGATTCTATCTGCCCACTTCCTTAGCAGGGAAGTTCATGACAGCCACTGAAATCATGTAGGACAGGACTTATCTGCCCACCCACTCTGCCCTCGACCCCGCCACCGGCCATCAGGATGGAAGAAAAAGACAATTTAGAACAGTCTGGGCGAGGTGGCTCACACCTTTAATCCCAGCACTCGGGAGGCAGAGGTAAGAGGATTACTATGAGTTCGAAGCCACCCTAAGACTACATAGTGAATTCTAGGTCAGCCTGGGCTAGAGTGAGAACCTACCTCGAAAAACCAAATAATAACAAACAAAAAAAAAAAGAGCATTATGAGCAGGATGAGTTGCACATGTCTGTACTCCCAGCACTTGTGAAATGGAGGCAAGACGATCAGAAGCTCGAGGCCAGCCTTAGCTACAGAGTGAGTTAGAGGCTACTCCGAGACACATGAGACAAGTCAAAGGCCAAGGGGCTGGGGAGAGGACTCAGAGGGTAAGAGCTCTTGCCACATAAGCAGATGAGGGCCTGAGGCAGCGTTAGCTCAATCCCCAGTACCCACATAAACAGCTGGGCATGGTCACGCATGCCTATAACACCAGTCCTTCTGGGAAGCTCACACTGAGACTCTCTGGGGCTTACTGGTCTAATAGAAAGCTGGCAAGTACAGGCTCAGTCTCCAGGGAACCAGTGGAAGAGTGATAGGGAAGGACATCCAACATTCTTCTCTGTCAAACGTTTTGGCTACCATGTCCAGATTTACATCTGGGGATCCAATTTCAAGCCCTCACCCACTGAGCCATCTCCCCCCACCTCTCTGGTGAGATTCTTGGGGTGAGGAGTTCTCGTTTCTTTCTTTTTTTCTTCTTTTTCTAATTTTTTTTTTTCCTTTGGTGCTGAGGACCGAACCCAGGGCCTTGTGCTTAGCGCTCATCCACTGAACGAAATCCCCAACTACTTGTTTCTCATTCTTAAAAAAAAAAAATTAGAAGCTTAGTGTGGTGGCACACACCTTTAATCCCAGCAGAGGTAGGAGCATTGCCAAGAGTTCGAGGCCACTTTGAGACTACATAGTGAATTGCCAGGTCAGCCTGGGTTAGAGCAAGACCCTACTTCGAAAAAACAAAAAGAAAAAAAATTGTGTGTGTGTTTGTGTGTGTGTGTGTGTGTGTGTGTGTGTGTGTGTACACACCAGAGTCTCTCTGCATATGAAACTCTGGCCAGCAGGCTTTGCAAGCAAGCACCTTAACTGCTGAGCAATACTCCCAGCTCCTGTTTTGTTTTTTTGAGACAGGGTGTTGTTAGATGGTCCTGATAGCCTGGAACTACATGAACAAGAATGGCCTCACACTTGTATGATCCTCCTGCCTCCGCATCCCAAATGCTAGGCCTACCAAGTGTACACCACCATACCAGGCTTCGATGAGATGTCATATGTGTTTATTACAAATGTTGTTCCCCTTACTTAATAGAGTATAGTTGTATTGGTTTCTTCAAAGTCCTCTGGAAAATTCCAAGATATGGCTCTTCAGAACTGTTTTCTTTTCTTTTTTTTTTTTTTTTCATTTAGAATTGTAGGATCTTATTTACTGTATTTGTTTAGAGACTTCAGAATGGGTAACTAAGATAAGTTACTAAGAACAAAACAACAGAAAGAGATGGAGAACATTAATATTACATCCAACAAACTTTTTACCACATATAAGTTTAGAATAACATACATGTTATTCAACTGTTTAAATATACCTTTCAAATATTTAAGAAGAAAACAAGAAAGAACAGAAGCACATTTTGTTAAAATCTACTGCAAGTTTCTGAAGAACAACCACTTATGGTGAAAACAGCAACTTTTTACAATTACTGTAGGTATTACTGCACCTCCCGCCCCGCTGTCCTCCCTTGCTGCTTTTCAAACTACTCCTGTATTTTTTTTAAATTTTGCTTTTTATTAACATTTTCCATGATTATAAAAAAATATCCCATGGTAATTCCCTCTACTCCTGGATTTTGACATTCAATGCAATTCAGAATAACTCGTAAGTTTGTTCAACATAACCACTCACACAAATAATACACATCAGTCCTGACTCACTGCTTAGTAACTGAGTACCACACATGATGTGGGCAATCAGTTACATTTTCATACATGCACATTACTTACAGAAACATACATTTACATTAGTTAGAGTATTAGGAGGCAGATGCATAATAATTCACACTAAAATCCAATGTTTTTATTTTAAATTCATGGCCAGCACTCAGGAGGCTGTAGGAGGATTGTTGTGAGTTTGAGGCCAGCCTGAGACTACATAGTGAATTCCAGGTCAGCCTGGGCTAGAGCAAGACCCAACCTTAAGAACAAAAAATACATGGAAGGAAAGATAGCTAGCTGTTAAAAGAGTTCTTTTATTTATTTATTTATTTTGGTTTTTCAAGGTAGGGTCTCACTCTGGTCCAGGCTGACCTGGAGTTAACTCTGTAGCCTCAGGGTGGCCTTGAACTCATGGCGATCCTCCTACCTCGGCCTCCCGAGTGCTGGGATTAAAGGCGTGCGCCACCACGCCCAGCAAGAGTTCTTTTGTTTTAAACTTGGGTAAAGAAAAAAAAAATTGATCCTTCTAAAACGAAACAAAAACCCAAAATTACAAAATAATCTAGCCTGAAAAAATTAGTTTTGTAACTGAACTAATTACCAAAAAGGATATAAGAAGATGTAAGAAGTTGACTCCCAACTCTGTCACGATGATCTAAGAACCATGAAAAGGCATCACAAAGAAGAGACAAGCTGGTATTTCTTCCCAGAATTAATGCACTTCTGTGAAGAAACGAAACCAAACATAAAAGCTGCAAATAGAGGTAACTCTCCACTATTAAACATTCTAGTAGACTTAGAGAACATATATCAATATCTGCCCCCCAGAAAATAGGCCATAAACCAAAAAGACATTAACGTGAAAAGCATATAACAAAACAAAGTTCGGAAGGCACAGTCTGAAGAGTAGACTCCAGTAAATGAAGGAGAATGCATACACTAAGAAAACAACATTCTCTGTAACTCTTGAGGCTTAGGAAACAATTTTTTAAATGATATCTTTAAATCTCACATAGAAACAAAACTTTCTTACAGAATTAAAAATTTTCATTATCATTTAGCTCTAAAAAAAAGGGGGGGGTTTAAAACTTCACAAAAGAAATAAGAGAATTTTTTCTTCCAATCTGAATTTTATTCTATGAAGCACCTCACTTGCTCCTAATTTCTCCCTCAGGTATAAGCTAAAAGAGAGCCAGGTACTGTTACTATGGAAGAGGGCTCACTGCAGGCTTGCTGCTGCTTTCCTTATTCTGTGTTTCTTCGTTCTGTGGTGCCTCTGGTTCATTTCTGCTGTGCTCTCCCTCACTGGAGTCACTGTCCATTCCACCTTGGGCTGGAGACTGTTTGTCCCTGGAATAGCTTTCACAGGTACTGTCTGCAGGAATAGCTCCTTTCCTCTTGGGTAAGATAGTGAAAAATGCCTCTTGCCAGTCTCTTGCCTCCAAGTACTCCAGAATGATTTCAAATACATGGTTAACTGCCAACACTTTTCGACTATTCATCTTCACAAAATTTCCAAGGGGGAGCTGTGCATGCTCAAATCCATAATCTGATGATTGTTTATACGTGAACCCCTTGTGATGGTTGTGATCTACCAACCCTGCAATCACACAGGCCTTTGATTCATCTAATTCCTTCAGTATATTCAGTGAATGTGATGTAAGATAAACCAGGTCTTCTTTCTTTATGAGTTCACTATAGTGTTCTGCTTTGATGTTGATATCCTTCCATTTGACCCATCCTTTGTCATTTTCATCCATATTCTTTTTCAGTTGGCCTCCATGGCTTGTCAAGTAAAACTGCACAGGATGCAGAGCTCGTCTATTTTCTGCATGACACCATTGAATCTGCTTATGAAGTTCCTTAATGTCCTTTAATACCATCAAATCATCAAAGCTACAGTCAATGATAAGACGGAGTGTGCTATGAACACCATGTCTTCGAATATGTTTTCTGTCATTTCCATCTGGGTTTGATTCCAGCTGACATTGCTGCTCTAATTTCTTTCTCTTGCATTTTTCTTTTTGCTTTTGTTGCTTTTGTTTGCGGAGCTCTCGCTGCTCGTCCCACTTTTCTGTTTTATTAGCTTCTTCATTTGTCGTTTAGATAACGGCTCAAGCCCTTCATCTAATCTTGGTTTCTGTTCCTCCTCTTGAGTTTCACTTAAGTCTTGTTTTTCTTCCACATTAGAAGTTTCATTACAAGCTGGCAACTTTTCAGAAGACATATTTGTTGTTTCGTGAGTTCAAGGCCATCCTGAGACTCCATAGTGAATTCCAGATCAGCCTGGGCTACAGGGAGACCCAAGAGGAGCTGACGGGGAGCGTGAGAGCGCGTTCAGGAAGCCGCGTGGAGTGGTCTCGCTACTGCTCACCCAGCCCTCCTACTGAAACTTCAGCTCCCAGAGGCGGCGGCTATAGTTACTCGTCGGATAATCCAGAACTGTTTTCTATTGCTCACTTTTCTCATAAAAGTGGACTGTATTTCTTTAGTTCATGGATTGAGTGATTTCGGATTGTATCCTGGAGTTAATGCTGTTATTTTGTAGATTCCAGATTTTGTTATTTTCTCCCCCAAATTTCACTCTTTGCATTAGCTGGCAGTTGCTTCAGGTGGAATCCAAGCGCAAATCTTGACTTGTTCACAGGGAGAAACTGTTCAAATTCCAGTTCTTTCTTTTAACCATGGATGCAAATTATTTTGAGCCCGTGTATGGTTCAGGAAGCAGCCTTAGACTTGGGCAAAAGTCCTAACAGATTCTAGGGCTACTCTTTAGGTTTTTCTCTACTCTTTGGTCCTGCCTTCATCTTAGAAATAGCCACCATTGCCCTGGGGAGTTCCCCCCTGGCTCCTAGGCCTCTGTACCACAGCCACACCGTGACTAAAAAAAGGGAAGTTCACCTTCAGTCATTTCCTTTCTGTAAATTTCATTTCCCCTCCTAAACCTGCCTACTTTTGTTTATGTTCTGAAAACATTCAATAGCTGTTTTTGATTTTGTTATTGTTTTGTTTTTGTTTTCTGAGGCAGGGTCTCACTCTAGCCCAGGCTGACCTGGAATTCACTCTGTAGTCTCAAGCTGGTCTTGAACTCACAGTGATCCTCCTACCTCTGCCTCCCCAGTGCTGGGATTAAAGGTGTGCGCCACCACGCCCGGCCATAGCTGCACCATCATTTATCACTGTTGTGTAGGAAAACCACCTTGTTAGGTTCTTAGTTGGCCATAGTGGGGGGAAGTGCAACCTTGTTTCAATTTTATACTGATAAATCAAAATTGGCATTTATAGTGTACAACACGATGTTTCTGTTTGTTCTTTTGTGCTTTTCACTTATTTACTTGTGTGTGTATGGGAACATGTGCCATGGTGCATGTGTGGAGTCGGGACCTTTTCCTCCTTCTTGCTCTTCCTCCTTTCCTAGCTCCTCTCCCTCCTTCTCTTCCTCCTTCTCCCCCCCCCCCCCCCGCCCTCCTCCTCTTCCTTCATCTTCAGAGCTTGTTTGGAGACTCTAGCAGGGCAGCACAGCTGCTCACACACCCTTGACAGAGGAGCAGTCCTCCTCCGCTTGGGGAAGGTCCTCTTCAACTGAGCGCGCATGCCTGGGTCGCTGAGGGAGAAAGGAGACACCCACCTAGCCGCCAGACCAGCCAAATCAGCTCTGGCAATCAATGGGGTGACAGATGTCGAAGCCACATCACCTTCACTTTTTCTCCTCTTCCTCCTCCTCCTCCTCTTCACTTCTTCTTTTTCCTTTTCTTGAGGTAAGGTCTTATTCTAGCCCAAGCTGACGTGGAACTTACTCTGCAGCCCTAGCTAGCCCCAAACTCACAGAGAGGTAAGAGATTACCTCAGCCTCCCAAGTGCTGTGATTAAAGGAGTAAGTCACCACACCTGGCTGTTCCACGTTCTTTGAGACGGTCTCCTGCCTCTGCAAATGAACTTCCAAACTGCCAGCAACCACTCATGAGTTTTGGATTCTCCTGGCTCTGCGTGTTGGGAAACACACACACACACACACACACACACACACACACACACACATGCCACTTTGTACCCAGCTCAACGTGGATACTTGGGAATAGAACCTGGGCCCGCAGAGCTTGCAAGCAAGTGCTTTTAGCCACTGAGCCACCTCCCCAGCTATGAGTTCAAGATCACCCTGAGACTACATAGTGAATTCCAGGTCATACCGGGCTAGAGTGAGACCCTAACTCAAAAATTTTTTTTCTTTAACCCCTCTTCTGATTTGTGTGTGTGTGTGTGTGTGTGTGTGTTTGAGGTAGGGTCTCACTCTAGGGATCTACCTACCTCTACCTCTCAAGTTCTGGGATTAAAGGTGTGTGCCACCACACCTGGCTCATCTTTTGATTTTTAACTAGAGTTTAGAACCAAAGATGCACTGTTATTCTGTTCTCCTACCTGGGCTTTGAGCCCTGCAATGGTTCCTCTTCAGCCAACTTGATTGGATTTAGAATCACCTAGGAGATTCTAGGTGATTCTTTGGATGCAGCTGTGAGGCCATTCCAGAGGCTCAATGATAAGGGCTCTGTGAAGTCCTGGACAAGAAAATCCAGGGTGAGTCCCATGTAGAATTCTCTCAGGGAATGTCTTGGCAAAGCTCTGAGGCATCTGGGTAAGCAGAGCCAGTTGCTCTGGAGAGAGTAACAGGGCTGCCACCAGTCTTCCACACCGGGCTTTTGGAAAGTAGCAGCTATGCAAACTGAGAGAACAAGAAGCAGCAGCACTGAAAACTTAGTCTGAGACAGAGTAAAAGGATGGCTCACCCAGACAGGCAGCATAGACCTCATCCAGGCTGCACGTGTGTGCACGTGCACACACACACACTCTCACACACACACTCCGACATAACTGTGGACAGGATGACAGGACATTCCCACCTGATACAACTTTTGGGATCAGTGGCCCAAGTTTACCCACATTTGGGGCTTTTATGTACTGAGGACAAGCCTGCCGTCAGCCCGTATGGAAATAAGGGGTCAAGTTGGCATGAACTGTATATATTAAGCTTAAGTATATACAGAGGACTTTGATTCACTGGAAGGTCAGGGAGAAGAGCACAGACTCAGAGAGAGACTGCTAAAAAGTTCCAAGGAGTAAGAAACAGGAAGTAATAGGAACGGAGAGCTGTTCCTAATCATCTTGTGACTCCATGAGTTCAGATGCAGTGAGAGATTCTATCTCAGAAAACAAGGATGGAGCTGGAGAGATGGCTTAATGGGGCATTTGTCTGTGAAGCTGAATGATCCAGGTTCAATTCCCCAGTACTCACATAAGCCAGATGCACAAGGTGGTGCATGCATGTGGAGTTCGTTTGTAGTGGCTAGAGGCCTTGGCACGCCTATTCTCTCTCTCTCTCCCTCGTCCTCTCTATATCTTTCTTAAATAAATGAATGAATAAAATAAATAAGGCGGAGAGTAGTAATTGAAGAAGACAACTGTCTATGTGCAGCTGCACACACCTGTGCATGCATATCACACACAAATACACATGCAAAAAAAAAAAAGACAACTACTTCTCTCTAGAACGTTGTAGCCCCTCTGTCCTTTGAAATGCACACCAGATACAGCAAAGTTTTGTTGTCCTCGTTGTTTTGTTTGTATATGTGTAAGTATGGTTGCATGTGTGTACTTGCACATGCATGTGTGTGTGTGTGCATGTGAAGGCATGAGGACAAACTCAGGTGTCATTCCATAGGTGCTATGCATCTTTCTGAGATCAAGCCTCTCAAAGACCTGAAGCTCCCCAAGTAGGCTGGACTGGATGGCCAGCAAGCCGAGGGGGGTGATTGTCTCTGCCTCCCCAGCAATTGGATTATGTGCATGTGCCACCATGCCCAGCTCTTTTATTTTGTAATGTTTTATTGATTATTTACACACACGTGTGGAAGCCAGAGAAGGATTCTAGGTGCCCTCCTCTCTCACTTTTCTGCCTTATTTCCTTGAGGCATGGTCTGTCATTGAACCTGGGGCTCACCCATGCTTCGGTTGGACAGGCTGACTGGGAGCCCCAGTGATCCTCCTGCTTCTGCCCTCTCCAGTGTTGGGGTTACAGGCATGTGCAGCCGTGCCCAGCTTTTATGTGGACGTCAGGAATCAATCTGAGATCCTCATGCTTGAATAGCAAATGCTCTCACCCACTGAGCCATCTCACCAACCTTCAGCTCAATATATTTTTTTAAATTTTTGTTCATTTTTATTTATTTATTTGAGAGTGATAGAGACAGAAAGAGGCAGATAGAGAGAGAGAGAGAGAGAGAATGGATGCCCCAGGGCTTCCAGCTACTGCAAATGAACTTCAGATGCATGTGCCCCCTTGTGCATCTGGCTAACATGGGTCCTGGGGAATCGAGCCTTGAACCGGGGTCCTTAGGCTTCACAGGCAAGCGCTTTACCACTAAGCCATCTCTCCAGCCCCCAGTTCAATATTTTAACTATTAGTAATCACTGTTAATCCTCCAATTGGCTCATATTTTTGAATACCTGGATCCCAGCTGGTGGCAATCTGGGAAAGTTGTGGAGCATTTGGGAGTGGAGCCTTGCTGGAGGAGGTGTGTCACTGGGGGCAGGTCTTAAGGTTTATCAGTCCCTAGCTTTTTGCCGCTGCTAGTCAGCTCACTCTCCTGCAGCTGTTACATACCTGCTGTGGCAGAGGAGATGTCTAGCCTCTTTCCCCGCCATGCTTTCCCCTGCCATCACAAAGCTTCCCCTCGAGACTGTAAACCAGAGTAAAAACTTCCCTACAACTACTTTTGGTCGAGCTTTGTCCCAACAACAAGAAGGAAACCACAACATCTGCCATGATGAAACTCCCCCCCTCCAGAAGTATAAGCTGAAATAAATCCCTTCCTCCCTTCCATATGTTGTTTTTGGTTGAAATAGGAAGTAACTACTACAACTAGCAATAAATAAAATTATCTTGAGCTTGAAATGCAAATTATGTGAAGAATGGATTTGGAATGGAATCCTGTGGAAAAAAATTACTAAAAACAGCGTCTAATTTATTGAATTAGGTAATAATTTAAAAGATATGCATTAGGTTTGAAATGGCACAAATGGTTTTCCTTCTGTAAGATCCTCAGCAAGGTCATTATTCCACGTCAAGATGACAAACACTCAGGATGAAGTGATGTCTCATTTATCACAAAATCCCTTCCTAGGATTTTATTTACTTATTTGTTTATTTAGGGTTTTTATTTTTTCAGTGTAGGGTCTCACTAGCTCAGGTTGACCTGGCACTCATTCTTTAGTCCCATGCTGGCCTCAGATGCTCAGCAATCCCACTACCTCTGCCTCCAGAGTGCTGGAGGCAGAATCTCATGCCAGCCCAGACTGACCTGGAACTCACAGTCCACGCTGGCCTTCAACTCACAATGACCCTCCGACCACTGCCTCTCTAGTGCTGGGACTATTAGTGTGTGCCACCACACCCAGCTTCCTTGAACTTTTAGAGGACAACAGAATAGACTAAAATTTCCACTGTAGCTCTGAATGGTTCAAACAGTTTTAGATTTAAGCATTTTTTACTTTCTGTTAACTATGGATTCACCATTTTCTGTTTCAAATGCAAAAAAAAAAAAAAAAAACCCAAACAGGATTTTGATCTTTACTTTCATACTTCAACCATATCTAAAAGGAAACATTTTTATTTATTTACTTTCTTATTTATTAATTTATTTGAGAAAGAGTGTGTGTGTATGAGTACGGTCACGTCAGGGTGTCCTGTTTCTGCAAATGAACTCCAGACATATGTGCCACTTTGCACATCTGGTTTTACATGCAAACACCTTTAATTGCTGAGCCATCTCTCCATCCCCCATGCTTCAACCTTTCTATGATTATATTTCACCAAGAAACTCTTCCTTTTTATTATCATTTGTGTTATTCTGTGGAGTGGTGAGTTTTTAAAAATACTGAGATGTAGGAAAAAAGTCGTCATTGAACAGGACATGGTAGCACTCAGAAGCTGAGGCTGAGATCAGAAATTCAAGACTAGCCTCAGTTACATGAGACCCTGTCTCAATACAAACAAATAGGGGCTGGAGAGATGGCTTGGTGGTTAAAGGTGCTTGTCTGCTAAACCTGACTGCTTAGGTTCAATTCCCCAGTATCCACATAAAGCCACATGCACAAAGTAGCACGTGCATCTGGAGTTCATTTGTAGTGGCAAGATGCCCTAGCATGCCCATCCTCTCTCTCTCTCTCATTGCAAATAAATAAACAAATATATACTTATATATAAAGTTAGTGAGTCTCCAGAAACCTGAGGATTGAGCTGTCTTAGAAGTTGTGAGAAAAGCAGGTTCAACTTTATTTCTTCTTCCCAGACGAGGACCCACAACAGTGCCCGTCCCTGTGAGGAGAAGACAGACCATGGCTTCACTTTCCTGCAGCCCTTCTGTCAGCTACACACCATTGCTAAATGAGCAGGGCTCCCACCTCTCTCTCTTCAGTATGAGCCAAGAGCATTGCAGACTCTCACTTCCGATGCCATTTTCTTCCTCTGATTTAGGGCAATTCTGGCCAACTAATGCCTTTCGCAGAGTTTGCCTTGTTCTCCCAGAATTAGCTCAGGACAAACTGATATTTCAATCAGAGCCTGCCTTCATGCCATCTCTAGGCCATGATTACTTGATCACACACTCATCAGTACTTCTCATCACATATCCTCCTATATCTGAAGCCCTCCAGTAACCTCATTGTCAAAGCCACACATAAATGTAGTTCTCATTTCTAGAATGGAATTCAGTGCAATGCAAGTTTTAGAGCAGTGCATTTGTGCAGCCAGTGAACCAGCCACAGAAGCATTCCAGCAGATTGCACATACATGAATGCTGCCAACACATTGCATTTACTAAAACCCAGCAAGCTACCTACTCATAGGCTAGCTCTGGGGTTCATGGATATGCAGGATGAGAGAGTCCTTAAAAGAAGAAAATACTAGGTGCCTTTCTGCCTGCATGATAAAAGGAGTGTCTATCCAGGGGAAAGTGAGGGTTGAAGGTTAATTGCATGTGTCCACATGGTAAGGCTCTAGTGGCCAACTGCTTAGTCAAACACTTGTCTAAATGTTCTCGTAAAGGCATTTTGGAGAGTGGTTACTATTTGCAATCAGCTGATTTTAAGTAAACATTACCCCCAGTGATGCCTCATGGAATCTGTTGAAGGCTTAAAGGCCTTAACAGCAAAAACTGAGGTTTTCTGAAAAAGAAGGAATTTTACCTGAAGATTCACATGGAAATTCTGCCTGGGTTTTCAGCTTGCTCTAGACTTTTATTTGCTGTTTGTTTTTCAAGGTAGGGTGTCTCTGTGCCCAGGCTGACCTGGAATTCACTATGGAGTCCCAAGGTGGCCTTGTACTCATGGCAATACTCCTACCTCTGCCTCTCAAATGCTGATGCTGGGGTTAAAGGGTTGTATGCATGTGTGTGGGAGGTCATGTGTGTGTCATGGCACATGTGTATCAGGGGTCAGTCCTCACCTTCCACTTCATTTGAGGACAGGTCTGCCACTGTTGCTATATATGCCAGGCTAGCAGGCCAGGGGCTTCTGGGATATTCCTGTCTGCCTTCTGTCTCACCATAGTCACACTGGGCTTATGATGCCTTCCACAGCAGCTGGCTTTTATGTGGGTTCTGGGAATCCAAACTCAGATGCTCATACCTGCACAACAAACACTTTATCCACTGAACCATTTCCCCAGCCCCTGCTCTTTTAAAAAGGGCCTTGTGTTGCCCAGACTGGGCTCAAACTTGATATGTAGCCAAGAATGACCATATTTTTATTTCTTTATTTGCAAGGAGGGAGAGAAAGGGAGGGAGTGACAAAGAGAGCATGCCAGGGCCTCCAGCCACTGCACACAAACCCCAGACGCATATGCTACCTTGTGCGTCTAGTTTATGTATGTACTGGGGAATTGAACCTGGGACCTTCGGCTTTGCTGGCAAGCACCTTAACTGATAAGCCATATCTCCATCCCCTGAACTGAACTAATATTTCAGTCTGTTATGGCAGAGAAGGCATGGGGAGGTAGCAGCTTAAGGCAGCTGGTCACATTCAGTACGCAGCAAGGAAACAGAAAGTGATAAATGCTGCTGCTCAGCCAGCTCTTTCCTTTTTGTACATTCCAGATCCCTGACCCATGGAGTGGTGCTGGCCATAGCTAAGATGGTAACTTCAGTTAACTTAATCAAGATAACCCCTCATAGGCAAAGCACTCCTCCTCTTTCTTTGGCCCTTACATTCTTTCTGCCACTTCTTCTGCAATGAGCTCTAAGCATTGGAGGGTGTGATAAAGATGTCTCACTTGGTGCTAAACACTCCACTGTCACTTCTCAGCAGACCTTGAACCCTTGATCTTCTTACCTCTTCCTCTCAAGTGCTATAATTACAGGGCCATGTCACCATGCCTGGCTCTGGGGTGTGTGTGTGTGTGTGTGTGTGTGTTTGTGTGTGTGTGTGTGTGTGTGTGCGTGTGCGTACGCACACATGTATTATTGAGAAATAAACAAGCACAGAACTTCATACATACTGAGCAAGCACTCTATCACTGAGATAGTCTATAGTTCAACACTATAGCACCATACATTTTGAACTTACAATCCTCACAATCACATAAACCAATTCTTGCCAAGTCTACATAAATAAGTAAATATACACTCAGGAGGTCAAGGTAGGAAGATTGCCATGAATTGAGTCCAGTCTGAGACTACATAGTGAATTTCAGGTCAGTCTGGGCTAGAGCAAGACCTTACCTCAAAAAACACAGAAACAAACAAACAAACAACAACAACAAAAAAAAAAACAAGAAATAAATATAAAACATGCTGGGTGTGGTGGCACATGCCTTTATTCCCAGCACTTGGGAGGCAGAGGCAGGAGTATCGCCATGAGTTCAAGGCCAGGTGAATTCCAGGTCAACCTGAGCTAGAGGGAGACTCTACCTTGAAAAACCAAAAAAAAAGGGGGGGGGGATGGAGGGGTGGCTTAGCAGTTAAGGTGTTTGCTTGCAAAGCCAAAGGACCCAGGTTTGATTCCCTAGGACCCACGTTAGCCAGATGTACAAGGGGGTGCATGTGTCTGAAGTTTGTTTGTAGTGGCTAGAGGTCCTGGCACACTCATTCTCTCATTCTCTTGCCCTCCCTTAAAATAAATAAATAAATAAACATAAAACAAGGTGGCAAATGCCTTTAATCCCAGCACTCAGGAGGCAGAGGTAGGTGGATCACCATGAGTTACAGGCCACCCTGAGACTACTAGTGAATTCCAGATCATCTTGGCCTAGAGTGAGACTCTACCTCAGAAAACTAAAAAAGTAAAATAAAATAAAAAACATAAACTTTTTCATATGCGTGTATACACATAAACATAGAAAACATTAGCTATTTTTCTTTGAAAAATCCTGGCTGATTTAGTTAGATTTATTCTAAATGGTCAAGAGAACAGGATGAGTTATTTGAATAAGGGATTAGCAATGTACTAAATACATGTTTTAAAAAAAAGAACCATGAGTTGGAGAGATGGCTTAGCAATTTTAAGCACTTGCCTATGAAGCTTAAGGACCCCAGTTCCAGGCTTGATTCTTCAGGACCCACATTAGCCAGATGCACAAGGGGGCGCACGCGTCTGGAGTTCATTTGCAGTGGCTGGAGGCTCTGGCACGCCCATTCTCTCTCTCTCTCTATCTGCCTCTTTCTCCCTCTGTCACTTTCAAATAAATAAATAAATAAATAAATAAAAATTTTTTAAAAAGAATCGGTAGTAATTTTCCATTCTGGATAGTAGGAGGGAAAAAAGAGAATGGCATTTTAGAATTCCAAATTATATGTGACTCCTTGTAAATTGTGCCAATAAGGCAAAGAATTTCTAAAAAGGACATCTAAGAAACTTAAAGCTACAGGGCTTAGAGCTGGGGTGTGGCTTAATAGTAGGGCCATATTTATCAGGAATAATACCCTAGTTTCAATCCCCAGAACAAAAATAAATACATAGGTAAATACTACATTGCTCAGATCCAAAAATGAGATAAAATTTCAACTTATCTTGATCACCAAACACTCAGAAGATAGGCGTGTTAGACCATACTTGTAAACCCAGCACTGAGTAAGTTGAAGCAGGAGGATCATGAATTTTACAAATAGATAATATGTGGTAAGGCAAAATTTAAATATATTCCTTTTCTATTTTTTGGTTAGCACACAAAGTTTTAGGTATTGTTATGGCAATTTCAAACATAATTGATTCTCCTCCCCACCAGCTTCCCCATCCACAAATGTATTCCTTTTGTTGTTGTTTTTGTTTTTGTTTTTCAAGGTAGGATTTGACTCTAGCCCAGGCTGACCTGGAATGCACTATGGAGTCTCAGGGTGGCCTTGAACTCACGGCGGTCCTCTTACCTCTGCCTCCCAAGTGCTGGGATTAAAGACATGCGCTACCACGCCCGGCATATTCCTTTTGATTCATATATAAACTTATACTTTAAATTTGTAATGCTGAATACTTTTTTCTCTGTCAAAGATTAAGATGTCTTTATTGATTTTCCTCTAGCACACCATCAAGATTTTCATGTTGTAATATATTCTACATTTGTAGTTTACTGTCTCCTTTTGACAAGACACTTCCTTATGTAGGTCAATCCTGGAAGTACTGTTTTATAAGCAACTATGAAATTTAAATGTTCTTTGTAAGCCGGGCATGGTGGTGCACATCTTTAATCTCAGCACTCCGGAGGCAGGGGTAGGAGGATTGCCATAAATTCAAAGCCACCCTGTGAATTCCAGGTCAGCCTGGGCTACAGTGAGATCTACCTCAAAAAAACAAAACAAAAAAATAAATAAATAAAATATTTTTAAGAATTAAAAAAGAATGAAATGAGCTGAATACCCATGTTTCTCCCTCGGTAGCTAATTCAATGTGTTTTCATAGTCTTAGGAATTGTTGCTTTCTTGATAGTGTGAAATTTCAAAGTGTGAAATTAAAACTTTAATGTTGTTATTTAATTCTTGGTTGATTTGATGTTCTATTTAAAATAAAATATATCTTAACATTTTTTTGTAGTCTCAGGACGGCCTCAAGCTCACAGCAATTGTCATATCTCTGCCTTCTGAGTGCCAGGATCAAAGGCATGTGTCACCATGCCCAGCTCTTATCAACTATTTTAAAATTTTTATTATTTTGTGTGTGTGTGTGTGTGTGTGTATGTGTGTGTGTGTGTGTGTGTGTGTAAGAGAGAGAGAGAGAAAGAGAAATAAAGGAAGAGAATGAGAGTACTTCTAGCCACTGCGAACAAACTCCAGACGCATGCACCACCTTGTGCATCTGGCTTTATGTGGGAACTAGGGAATGAAAGCTGGGTCCATAGACTTTGCAAGCAAGCACCTTAACTGCTGAGCCATCTCTCCAGGCCTCTTAGTAACTTTCTTTTGGTTTGTTTTTTGTTTTTTGTTTTTCAAGGTGGTCTCGCTCTAGTCTGGGCTGACCTGGAATTAACTATATAGTCTCAGGGTGGCCTTGGTCTCATGGTGATCCTCCTACCTCTGCCTTCTAAATCCTGGGATTAAAGGCGTGTGCCACAATGCCTGGCCTCCTCTTATTAACTTTTGATGGAAAATAAAGCTGTATGTTGGTAGCTGAATTTTGGCATGTTAGTCACTTAATAAAGGTTACACTTGTGCACCTGGACAACAGCAACAACAATACCAACAGGACAACACTTCAATAACTCTCCAGTTGCCAGGCTGCAAGCATAAGGTGAAGCTTCCAGTCATCCCTGCACGGTTCTTGAGAAGATGCCCTAAGTAGGTTATTCTAGCCTTAAGGCAAAGAAATGAATTATGGATGAGTCAGTACATGAAACCAATCAGATAAAAATATATAACTTAGCCCAAAATAAGCTCATTAAATCAAAAGACTAAGGCAATTATGTATTCATAATATGAAAGAGGATTAATAGTCTTTTTTTTTAAGTTATCAATAGCTTTGTTTTTTCTTTTTGCAATTTCCATTTGTTTGGTACTCCATAAATGGACACTAATAAGAAATAGTCTTTGCAGTACAATGAAGTATCATAGCCTAACTTTTTTTTTTTTAAGAATCCCTGTTTTTAGATCCTGGTTCAACTCTCCAGGACCCACGGAAGCCATGTGCACAAGGGGGAGCATGCATCTGGAGTTCCTTTGCAGTGGCTGGAAGCCCTGCCACGCCCATTCACTCACTCTCTCCCTCTTTCTCTCTTTCAAATAAATAAATAAAATATATATTTTTTTAAAAAGCCAGGTGTGGTAGTGCATGCCTTTAATCCCAGAACTCAGCAGGCAGAGGTAGGAGGATTGCTGTGAGTTTGGGGCCACCCTGAGACTACAAATGAATTCTAGGTCAGCCTGAACTAGAGTGAGACACTACCTCGAAAAAACAAAACAAAACATAAAAAAGCTGGGCATGGTGGTGCACACCTTTAGTCCCAGCACTTGGGAGACAGAGGCAGGAGGATCATTGTGAGTTCAAGGCCATCCTGAGATTACATAGTGAAGTCCAGGTCAGCCTAGGCTGGAGTGAGATCCTACTTAAAAAAAAAAAAAAAAAAAAAAAAAAACCAGAAAATGTGAGCTCCACACTCAGGGAGAGACTCTCAGGAAATAAGGCAGAACAGCAAGAGGAGGCCACCCATCCTCTTCCTTTGGCCTTCACACACTTGCATGTGGGGTGAGTGCATCTGCACACACATGTGCATATACATCACATGTACCAGACACACACAAAACCATGCAGGGAGTAAAACTGAATTGCTAAAAACTGGCATCTGCCAATGAGGTTAACTCTTTTCTCTGGTTTGAAGAACAGAAGACATCGGTTGAAAATGGCACCTGATTTAGCAGTGATTTCCTTCATGGCCCCTCCTCTCAGACTGGTGGCCATTTATTTATTTATTTATTTATTTTTATTTTTCTGGTTTTCTGAGGTAGTGTCTCACTTTAGCCCAGGCTGACCTGAAATTCACTACATGGTCTCAGGGTGGCCTTGAACTCATGGCAATCCTCCTACTTTTGCCTCCCAGAGTGCTGGGATTTAAGGCGAGCACCACCATGCCCAGCCCTGTTTGTTTGTTTCTTTTTTTTTCTTTGAGGCAGTCTCACTCTAGCCCAGAATGACTAACTGACCTAGGACTCCCTCTGTTGCCCAGGATGACCTTGAATTCATGTCAATCCCCTTACCTCAGCCTTCCAAATTCTGGGATTAGAGATGTGAAGCATCCCCACCTGGTTAGCCATTTATTTTCAGTCATTTACTGCTTGAAGAAATGAACTGGCAAAAGGAAGTATATTTTACCAAATGACACTTTTAAAATGGAGCTTTTTTTTAGGTAGGGTCTCACTGTAGTCCAGGCTGACCTGGAACTCACTCTATAGTCCCAGGCTGCCTTGAATTCACAGCTCCCCTCCTACCTCAGCCTCCTGGGTACTGAGATTAATGGTGAGTGTCACCACACCTGACTCAAAATGCAGCTTTTATTTTTGTTTCCGTTTTTCTCTCTGCCAGTAATGTCAGATTATGAGAAAGTGCACTGACTCCATTGCATGGAATAAGAGTCCAGGAGGGTTGGAGAGATCGCTTAGTGTTTAAGGTGCTTGACTGTGACCTAAACACGCAGGTTTACTTCCCAAGGACCCACTTAAGCCAGATGCACAGGGGGGCACGTGTATCTGGAGTTTGTTTGCAGTGGCTAGATTCTAGGGCCTGGTGCACCTGTTCCCCCTCTATCTGCCTCTTTCTACCTCGCTCATAAATAAATAAATATTAAAAAAAAAAAAAAGAGCTGGGGAGAGGTTGAGAACAAGAATCCTTAAATAGGGACTGGGAAGATGGCTCAGCAGTTAAAGGTGTTGGCTTGTAAAGACTCCCCACCTGGGTTCAATGCCAAGCCACCCACGTAAACCAGATACCAAAAAGTGGTGCAAGCCTCTGGAATTTGTTTGCAGCAGCAAGGGGCCATGGCATGCCCACCTACATGTATATGCAAGTAAATACATTTAAAATATTGTTTTAAATCCTTTTTTAAAAAGATCTGCTTTAGGGGTTAGGAAGATGGCTTAATAGTTAAAGATCCTTGCTTGTGAGCCTGCCAGTGTGAGTTCAGCTTCTCAACACCCATGTAAAGCCAGGTGTAAGGAGACTTTATATCTGTGATCCCAAAGCGCCTAAGGCAATGGGAGGCAGAGCCAGGAGTATCCAGAAAACTTGAAGGCCAGCTACACCGGCGCACACCAAGCAGAGTGCCAAAAACAAAATAACAATAAGGGAGACCCTGACCACGCAGGGTGGAGGGAGAAGATACTCAAGGTTTCCTCAGACCTCCACACATACACCATGGCACGTGTGCGTGCACACACACACACACACACACACACACAGAATTTTTATTTATTTTTTAAATTTTGATTTATTTATTTGAAAGAGACAAAGAAGGAGACAGAGAATGGGCGTGCCAGGGCCTCCAGCCACTGCAAACGAACTCTAGACGCATGTGACACCTCGTGCGTGTGGCTAACATGGGTCCTGGGGAATTGAAACTGGGTCCTTTGGCTTTGCAGGCAAATGCCTTAACTGCTAAGCCATCCCTCCAGCCCCCTGGATGTTGTTTTTCTTTTTTTTTTTTTTTTTTTTTTTTTTTTTTGGTTTTTCGAGGTAGGGTCTCACTCTAGCCCAGGCTGACTTGGAATTCACTATGCAGTCTCAGGGTGGCCTAGAACTCTTGGCGATCCTCCTACCTCTGCCTCCCGAGTGCTGGGATTAAAGGCGTGCGCCACCACACCCGGCTTGGATTTTGTTTTTTGAGGTAAGGTCTCACTCTAGCGCAGGCTGACCTGGATTTCACTATGGAGTCTCAGGGTGGCCTCGGACTCATGGTGATCCTCCTACCTCTGCCTCCCAAGTGCTGTGATTAAAGGTGTGCACCACAACGCCCAGCTCTCCCGGAATTTTTTTAAAACAGAAAAAGAAATCTGTGTTAGTTTTACTTTTTGAAATTTACAGAAGGAAATCATTTTTGTTTTTGTTTTGTCTTATTTTTTTTTTTTTTCTGAGATAGGGTCTTGCTCTAGCCCAGACCTGGAATTCACCATGTAGTCTCACAGTGGCCTCATACTTATGGCAATCTTCCTACCTCAGCCTCCACAGTGCTGGAAGGTGTGTGCCACCATGCCTGGTGGAATAGAAAATAGTTTTATATTGATTACAGCTGCTGTTGATGAAAAGGTCAATACAACAGGAATCCAGTTGGGCGCAGAAGTTTCAACGACAACGCATGGTAACCACGGGGCGCAGTGTTGTAAGCAAAGATGACCCCGCGCCGGTGGTGTGGCTCGGTGGCGGAGCACTTGCTCGTCATACACAGCCCTGGGTTCCATCTCCAGCACCCTAGGACACTACATGTGCACAAATTCATCTCCGAGCTTGTCAAAGAGGACCTTCCCGTAAAATTCCTTCTTAAAAGGAATTCCAGAAACTAGAAAAATATTAGAGCAGTTGGTAGGGAAGTTGAAACTAGAAAATCAAAGTTGAGATGCTTGGTAGTAGCACTTGTATATTGAGCTCAGTGCACCAACTGACAAATCACAAATTGTCAATTGCCCACCTGAAACAAGAGATCTAGAAAGATGTTTTCTGGCCACTGGGAAGAAGGGTATTGTTAGGCTTTTGGGAGGAAGAGCGCTACAGAGAAAGATATAGAATCAGATAACCCTTCCTGTAGAATCTATTACGAAGTGGTGGGTGTTAAGGAGAGTTTCAGCCCACCCAAGGAGAATAAAGCCTATTTCTGTTTGTAGAAAATATTTTATTTATTCGTGAGAAGAGAGGAATGGGGGAGAGAAAGAATGAATATGGGTATGCCAGAGCCTCTAGCCACTTCAAACAAACTCCAGATGCATGTACCACTTTGTGCATCTGGCTTTACATGGGTACTGAGGAATCTAACCTGGGTCATTCAGCAAGCACCTTAATCACTGAGCCATCTCTCTAGCCCTCACCACCACTGCCTTTTTTTTTTTTTTTGAGGTAGGGTTTCACTCTAGCCCAGGCTGACCTGGAACACAGTCTGTGGTTCTAACAGGTATACCATGCTGTGCTCACTATGGCCTCAACAGTGGTAAGAAGAAGGAGAAGAAGGAGCCAGGCGTGGTGGCGCAAGCCTTTATTAATCTCAGCACTCGAGAGGCAGAGGTAGGAGGATCACCGGGAGTTCGAGGCCACCCTGAGACTACATAGTGAATTCCAGGTCAGCCTGGTTAGAGTGAGAACCTACCTCAAAAAAAAAGGGGGGGGGGGAAGAAGAAGGAAAGGAAAGGGAGGAGATGGAAGAGGAAGAAAAAGGAAGTCAGGGCCTGGAAAGATGGCTCAGCAGTTAAAGGCACTTGCTTGCAAAGCCTGACTGCATAGGTTTGAACCCCCAGTACCTAACTAGATACAAAAGGTGACACATGTGTCTGGAGTTCATTTTTCAGTGGCAGGGGGCCTGGGCATGCATCTCCATTCTCTTTAAAATTTTAAAAATGAGCTGGGTGCAATGGAGCATGCCTTTAATCCCAGCACTTGTGAAGAAGAGGTAGGAGGATTGCTTTGAGTTTGAGACCAGCCTGAGACTACAGAGTGAATTCCAGGTCACCCTGAACTAGAGTAAGACCCTATCTTTAAAAAATAAAATAAATAAAATAAAAAATGAGGGCTGGAGAGATGGCTCAGCAGTTAAGGCACCCAGGTTCAACTCCCCACCACCCATGCAAAGCCAGACACACAAAGTGACACATGCCTGAAATTTGTTTGCAGTGGTTGGAGGCTCTGGCATGCCCATTCTCTCTCTCTCTCTCTCTTTTTTTTTTTTTTTTGGTTTTATGAGGTAGGGTCTCACTTTAGCTCAGGCTGACCTGGAATTCTCTATGCAGTCTCAGGGTGGCCTCGAACTCACAGTGATCCTCCTACCTCTGCCTCCCGAGTGCTGGGATTAAAGGTGTGAGCCACCACGCCCAGCTTCCATTCTCTCTCTTTTTCTCTCTTGCTGTCTCTGCTTGCAAATAAATAAAAATATTTCTAAAAATTTATGGGCTAGAGATATGGCTTAGCAGTTAAGGTGGTTGCCTGCAAAGTCTAAGGACCTAGGTTCAATGTCTCAGTACCCAGGTAAACTAGAGGCACAAGGTGGTGCAAGCATCTGAAGTTCCTTTGCAGTGGCTAGAGGCCCTGGCGCATCCATTCTCTCTCTCTAGCTCTCTCTCTCCCTCTCTCTCTTTATTCCTCTCTCTCTCTTTTAAATAAATAAATAAAATATTTTTTAAAAAGTTAAAAAATGATGGGCTTGAGAAGTGGCTTAGTGGTTAAGGCACTTGCCTGCAAATCTGAAGGATCCAGGATCCATGTAAGCCAGATGCACAAGGTAGCACATGAGTCTGGAGTTCATTTGCAGTGGCTAATGGCCCTGGCATGCCCATTCTCTCTCTCTCTCATATAAATAAATAAAATAAAATATTTGGGCTGAAGAGATGGCTTAGCGGTTAAGGCACTTGTCTGCGAAGTTCAAGGACCCAGGTCCAATTCTCCATGTGTCATGTTAGCAAGATGCACATCCATATGGAGTTCTTTTACAGTGACTAGAGGCCCTGGTGTGCCCATTCTCTCTCTCTCTCCCTCCATCCCTCTGTCTCTAATAAATAAATAAAATGATTAAAAAATTTAAAATAGAGATGGCTTAGCAGTTAAGACACATGCCCCTGGAGCCTAAGGACCTAGGTTCAATTCTCTAGGTCCCACATAAGCCAGATGCACATGGTGGAACATGCATCTGGAGTTTGCCATTCTCAACTCTCTCTCTCTCTCTCTCTGTCTCTAACAAATGAATAAATGAATAAATCTTTTTAAAAAAAGTTAATTAAAAACGAAGGCTGGAAAGATGGCTCAGCAGTTAAGGTGCTATCCTGCAAAACCTAACATGAGTTCTGTTCCCCAGATGCACAAAGTGGCGCCTATGTCTGGAGTTCATTTGCCACCGCTGGAGGTCCTGGCACATGCATTCTCTCTGTCTCTATCTCTCTGCTTGCAAATAAATAAATAAAAATAGTTTAAAATATTAAAACTGAGCCGGGCATGGTGGCGCATGCCTTTAATCCCAGCACTCAGAAGGCAGGGGTAAGAGGATCGCCGTGAGTTTGAGGCCACCCTGAGACTCCTTAGTGAATTCCAGGTCAGCCTGGGCTACAGTGAGACCCTACCTCAAAAAATATATATATATTAAAACTGAGTCAGAGGTGGGAGCTGACAGCCATAGGCATCATCATTTCCTCCTCTCTCCAACCCGGAAGTGGTATTGCTCTCCCTGTTTTACAGTGAAGAAGGCTCAGGACACAGCTATGAAGGACAGAACCAGACTTGCAGTCCACTCAGCTGAGCACAGTCAACAAAAAGGGCGTCTGTTAACCATGGTCTGGTCAGTCACTGTGAGCAAGTGATGGGAAATGAGCATGTGGCACATGCTTGCAGAACATGTGCTGAAACATTAAATTTCATCTTTGGGAAGCAGATGATGAAGATGGAAATAGGAGACCCTGTGAACTCCTTTACATCAGTCTTGACACAGGAATGGAAGGCACAACAGGTCATAATAGCATGACAAAAAAAAACACACACAAAAAAAAAACCTGGTCTTTAAAAAAATGGAGGGAAGTGGTTGGAGAGATGGTTTATTGGTTAAGGCATGTAGTGGTTTGATTCAGGTGTCCCTCATAAACTTAGGTGTAATGAATGTTAGGTTCCCAGCTCATGGAGATTTGGGAATTAACACCTCCAGGAAGCAGTGTATTGTTGGGGGCTGGCCTATGGGTGTTATAGCCAGTTTCTCCTTGCCAGTGTTTGGCACACTCTCCTGTTCCTGTTGTCCACCTTATGAGGGCCAGGGGGTAATGTCCACTCTCTGCTCATGCCACCATTTTTCGTGCCATAATGGAGCTTTCCCCTGAGCCTGTGAACCAAAATAAACCTCTTTTTTGCCCACAAGCTGCTCTCGGTTGGGTCATTTCTACCAGCAATGTGAACCTAACTGCAACAAGGCACTAGTCTGCAAAGCCTAAGGACTCAGGTTCGACTCCCCAGAACCCACATACACCAGATGTGCATGGTGGTACATGCGTCTGGAGTTCATTTGCAGTGGCTAGAAGCCCTGACATGCCAATTCTCACTCTCTCTGTCTCTCAATAAATAAGTAACAATAAAATTTTAAAATGGGGGAGACTGAGGAATTATCTCAGTAAAGTGCTTGCTTTACAAGTATGAGGACCTAAGTTCCATCCCCAGATCTACTTAAAAATTCTGGGCATGGTGCCAGTTTCTTGTTATTGTAGCACTGGGAAGCAGAGACAAGAGGATCCTTGGGGCTTCAAGGCCACAGTCTGGACTACTTGGCTCATGAGAGACCCTGTCTCAAAAAAGTTGGACAGTATTCTGAGGAATGACATCCAAGGTAGTCCCCTGGCCTCCACATGCACATGCACACATATATGCCTGTATACATGTATGCATGCATAGGAATATACATACATGCACACACATACATTTAAAAATACTATCTTAGCCAGGTGTGGTGGCACGTACCTTAGATCCCAGCACTTCGGAGGCAGAGGTAGAAGGATCACTATGAGTTCAAAGCCAGCCTGAGACTACATGGTGAATTCCAGGTCAGCTTGGGCTAGAGTGAGACTCTACCATAAAAATAAATAAATGAATAAATAAAAATACTATTTTAAAAACTCAGGTTAGGGGCTGGATAGATGACTCAGCAGTTAAGGCACTTGCCTGCAAAGCCTAAGGACCTGGGTTCATTCCCCAGTGCATACATAAAGCCATATGCACAAAGTGGCATGTACTCCTGGAGTTCATTTGCAATGGCTAGAGGACCTGGTGCACCCATTCTGTCTCTCTTCTCTCTCTCTCTGCTTGAAAACAAAATAAACAGGGCCTGGAGAGATGGTTTAGTGGTTAAGGCGCTTGTCTACAAAGCCAAAGGACCTGTGTTTGATTCCCCAGGATCCACATAAGCCAGATGTACAAGGTGGCGCATGCATCTGGAGTTCATTTGCAGTGGCTGGAGGCCCTGGCACGCCTATTCTCTCTTTCTCTGTGCCCCTCTCTCTCTCTCTCAAATAAACAAAATAAAATAAAATTTAAAAGGAAAATAAAAATACAGTTTTTAAAAAATCAGTTTAGGGCTGGAGAGATGGCTTAGTGTTTAAAGCGCTTGCTTGCAAAGCCAAAGAGCCCAGGTCTGATTCCCCAGTACCCATGTAAAGCAAGATGCCCAAGGTGGCACATGCATCTGGAGTTCATTGCAGTGTCTGGAGGCCCTACTGTCTCTCTCTCTCTCTCTTTAAAATATATATCAGGCTAGCTTTGTTACCAGAGAACTGGAAAACACCCTTTATCCTCAAAGGAGGCAATTTAAGGCTAGGGATACCGCTCCTGAAGCATCTTCCCACAAGTCAGTTTCTGAAAATAAATCTCCCTGCATAAATTTATACATCCGCTTGATTCTGCTTCTTGGCGAACCTAGCTTCCTAGTATCAACCCAAACCATAGGATTCTGGAAGTTTTTAATCTAGGCTCATAACCAGCAATGGAATTTTCATGTAAAGTAGTTTCTGTATCTCTTAATAGCCTACAATGTGCCCCTGAAGCACAGCGGTTACAGCCTGTAAAGCCTCGTGACAAGGCGGCAGCTCACAGACGTTGAGGACAGAGGCCATTACACGCCTCAGAAGCCATCATTTGCAAAAAAAAAAAAAAAAAAAAAAAGCTGTGCGCGGAGACCCAGAAGTAAATTTTGTTTTTGGTTTTGGTTTTTTTTCAAGGCATCAAGTAAATTGGGGTGTTGTCTGTCTGGAAATCTTAATTATGTTGTTAACTCCATAATTTAGTTCAAGTAAAGCTGTTTGGAAATACCCAACTTCCAGATTGAGCCGACAGAAAATGAATTGCAGGGAAGCCCGTTTCTAGCGAGTTTCAGAAATCTCTGGAACGTCTTCCTTGGGTCTCCAGCAAAGGCGTGCGCGTTCCTTGTTTATGCCGTTGTGCCTCGACGCTGCTCTTTGTCCCATGAGACACACGCCAGAAAACTCCCAACCTGCTCGCAGGAGAGCTGCAAAACCTTCTGGGTGAGGAGGCGCGTGGCTTCAGCTCCTCACCCTGGCACTTAGGGTAAGGACAAAAGCTGGCTTGTTTAAGCACTTCCCCAGCTGCTTCAGCTAAATATATCCTGGCTCCTGGGTCTGCCTTTCCCCACCCCTCTCCTGAGCCATTCCCGGTGACAGACAGCGCCAGGTCCCCCGGGACGGGCCCTGCGGAGGCACAGCCCCGGCTGCCGGCTGCCGGCTCCCTCTCCCGGGCCCCGCACTGCGCTGCGGCGGCCTGGCGCACTGGCCTGCAGGGGTTAACGAGCAGGAGGCCGCCTGGGTCTGGAATGCAGCCACCACCTGGGCCCAGGCATGAATGACTCATTGTTTCCCCCCTGAACAGGCTGGGCCCTGCTTCTTGGTGCCAGTAACCGAGGCAAAGCAAAATTGTCTTTTTCCCTTTCGACATGGCCAGTTTTCTGAAACTGAATACGGCCAGTGGAGATCTGGAGTGCCAAGGTTACTGCCTTTGAGCTGGTCTGCAGGAGACAAAAAGAGTTAAATTTACAGTCTGCAAACAGAAAGAGGCCCAAAGCCAGGACTTCCTTAATCGATAGCCGGGTCCAAGGCTCAGGAAAATGAAGTTAACAGTATAAACCTCTGTTGCTTTCTAAAGCCAGGGCCTGTTCATAATGCCAGGTTTTGGTGACTTTATCTGTGATTAGTGTAAATGAAAATTGTGACTGATAATTTTCCTGTGGCTAAATATAAGGTGTGCATGCAAATCCATATATGAATTTTCCTAGTCCCTGTTTCTAAAGGAGTGAATTAACAATCACGCTCATAGCACAGCAAACCTTCCCCTATGCCACCCTTCCTTGTTTTCAGCTACATGTATACTTCTTGTGATACCAAACTGGATCTTTGGACTTGCCTTAATGCATTAAGAAGTAATATATTTCGAGGGGAAAAAAATGTAGCTCCGTGGTAGAGCACTTGCAAGGCCCTGGGTTGGATCCCAAGCACTGCAGAAACAATGAACAAACAAATAAAAAATATTTACAATGGATTACAATGGGAAAAAGAAATAAATGTAGGGCCAGGAGTGTAGCTCAGCTGGTAGAGTGTTTGCCCAGAATTCAGAAAGCCTTGCGTTCAAGGCCCCGTATTGCATAAAAATATTGGGGTTGGCAGCATACACCTGTAATTCCAGCGCTTGAGAAGTGGAGGCAGGAAGATCAGAAGTTCAAAGCCTTTGTCCTGAATAATGGCAGGAATACATGGAACTTGCTCCCCTCACCCCAAAAAGAGGAAAGGATGGTAGTTAGGTAGGAAGGGGAAAATGCATAGAGATTTAGAGTGTAGGTTCTAACTCAAGCATGGAGGATAGCCTGCAACAGAATGCCATCTTACTCAAAACAAGGAGCAGCCCTAAATAGATTCCAAGTTGCTCTGACTTTGGAGAGAGACAAAGACAGTTGATACTGTAAAAGAGAGAGTGAAGACAGGGCAGGAAGATGAAATAAGGAGTTTAATAAAATGTCAGCAGATGCCTTTATTATAACTGATGTCGGTCAGATCTTTATCATCACTGATGTCAGTCAGATGGTACAGTTTTTGTACTTCTACAGTAACAGGAGGCTGGCTTGGCCTTGGCTGGTTGAATGTTCTGTGTTCTGGGAGTAGGCATGTGCATCTAGCTTACATGGGTTCTGGGGATCAAACCTGAGTCCTTGAGCTTTGCAAGCAAGTGTCTTAACTGCTAAATTATCTCTCCAGCCCAACTGAGCTCTTTTTACATCATACTTAAGAAATCTACTTGCCAAAGAACCTCATTAGCTACTCAAAGTTTTGTGGTGTTTGCATCACTAAGGACATCAAGCATTAAAACACTTAAGGGATTATGCTGAGTCAACTGGAATGAACAGGATCCCACTGTGTGCAGTGTAGGGGGCTTTCCCAACACACGTCAGCCACAGGCTCAGAGAGGGGTACCCTATTTCTTTTTCCTTTTTCTCTTTCTCTCTCTCTCTTTTTTCGTGGTTTATCGAGGTAGGGTTTCACTCTAGCCCAGGCTGACCTGTAATTCTCTATATAGTCTCAGGGTGGCCTCGAACTCATGGCGATCCTCCTACCTCTCTGCCTCCCACGTGCTGGGATTAAAGGCGTGCACCACCACACCTGGCTTGGCAATAGAATCTTGCTATGTACACCTGGCTGGCTTGGAAGTTGCGATCTAGACCACGCTGACCTTGAATTTATCGATCCTCCTGTCTCTGCCTCCCAACTGCTGCGATTACAGGTGTATGACTCCATTTCTGGTCAGTACAGCTACTTGCCCTTTGTCTGTACAGAATCTTTTCATTGAAAAAAGAATCTTTTCAAAAAAGAAAAAAGACTCTTGGGACTCATCACCAAGGTTATGTCCTTTCTGCTTGGTGACAGATTCACTCTTGCTTAAGTCCAAAAGTAAAAGCAATTTGAATAGTTGATTGTTCTTTCTCCACATGCCCAGAACTGTTTCACCACATTTTTTTTCTGTTTTGAGACAGACTCTTACTTCATAGCTGAACTTCCTGGGGTTCCCCGTGTAGCCCAGGGTGGCCTTGAATTGATGGAGATTCTTCTACCCTGGCTTTCCAAGGCTTTGAGATTACAGATGTGAACCACCGCACATCCAACCTCACCATAAATTTAATAAATGTAAAATTCTCCAATGCATCCTTCTCCTTGAGGATCCTCAGGGTGTGATGTTTAGAATTTGGGGAGGAGGTGAAATTATTTTCATTTATTTATTTGAGAGAGAGAGACTGAGCATGCAGACAAACTCCAGGTGCATGTGACAGTTTGTACATCTGCCTCTATGTGAGTCCTGAGGAATTGAACCCTGGCCAGCAGGCTTTGCATGCAAGCACTTTAACCACGGAGTCTTCTCCCAGCCCCCTTTCCGGTATTTGTTTTCTTGAAGCAGTTCTTACTCTCTGGCTGGTCTAGAACTCAATATGTAGTTCAGGCTGATCTTAACCTCAAGGCAATCCTCCTTCCTCAACAGTCTCCCAAGTGCTACAATCACAGCTGTCAGCGGCCACTTTCAGCTTTGCTTTTTGGCTTTCTTAATTGATTAATTAATTTTTATATTTTGAGAAAAGATTGTACTATATAGCCTAGACTGACCTCCAATTCATGAAGTACTCCTTCCTCATCCTCCAAGTGCTGAGATTATTGACATGCACCATAATCTAGCTTCCTTCCAGTGGTTTTAAGTAGCCCTGTAAGAAAAGCTGCTAATTCTTAAAGGCAAAGCAAGCCAGAATACTAAAGATCTTCCAAATTTACCTTATCCCCACTCAGTGCCCCATAGATTTGGAAAGGAGTAATATGGCCAAGCAAAATCAATCCTATGACTTTAAAATTCCAGGGAAAGGCCAAGTGTGGTGGATACACACCTGTGGTGGTTTGATTCAGGTGTCCCCCTTAAACTTAGGTGTTCTGAATGCTAGGTTCCCAGCTGATGGATATTTGGGAATTAATGCCTCCTGGAGGGAGTGTATTGTTGGGGGCGGGCTTATGGGCTTTATAGCCAGTTTCCCCATGCCAGTGTTTGGCACACCCTCCTGTTGCTATGGTCCACCTTATGTTGGCCAGGGGGTGATGTCCACCCTCTGCTCATGCCATCGTTTTCCCCTGCCATCGTGGAGCTTCCCCTCGAGCCTGTAAGCCAAAATAAACCTCTTTTTCCCAGAAGCTGCTCTTGGTTGGGTGATTTCTACCAGCAATGTGAACCGGACTGCAACAACACCTTTAATCCTAGCATTTGGGAGGCAGAGGTAGGAGGATCCATGTAAGTTTGATGCCATCCTGGCACTACAGAGTAAGTTCCAAGTTAGCCTGGGCTAAGAGTGAGACCCTACCACAAAACAAACAAAAAATAATCAAACAAAATCCCAGGCAAAAGGTTGGAGAGATGGCTTAGCAGTTAAGAGGCTTGCCTGCAAAGCCAAGGACCAAGGTTCGATTCCTCAGGACCCACATAAGCCAGATGTACAAGGTGGGGCATGCATCTGGAGTTAGTTTGCAGTGGCTAGAGGCTATCACACCCATCCTCTCTCTGTCTCTCTGCCTCTTTCTCTCTGTCAAATAAATAATTAAAAATAAAATATATTGAAAATCCCAGGCTAAGAGAAGGGGAAGGATAACTTCCATTTTATTTCCTGATGTCATAGCATGTTTGAGATAGAGGAATATTTTGCCTTGACTCCACATTCCATAGTCACTAATGCCACTAAAAGACAGAGTATTATTTACCCTTCTGATTATTGGGTGAAAATGACCAGACAAAAATCAATTTAAGGGAGCAAGGGTCTATTTCAGTTTAAAAACTGAGGTTACAGCCCGTCATGAAAGGAAGGCATGGTGATAGCAGCTTGGGGCAGCTGGTCACATTGCCCGACATCAGGAAGTAGGGAGGTGTGTGGGTGCTGGTGCTCAGCCAGCTTGCCCTTTTAAAAACCAAACACACACACAACGACAACAGCAACAACCTTTTTTGTAAAGATTTAAATGCTTTTTTAAAAAATACATTTTTATTTATTTATTTGAGAGAGGTGGGGGAGGGAGAGGGAGAGAATGGGCACATCAGGGCCTCTAGCCACTGAAAATGAACTTCAGATGCATGCGCCACCTTGTGCATCTGGCTTACGTGGATCCTGGGGAATCAAACCAAGGTCCTTTGCCTTTGCAGGCAAATGCCTTAATGGCTAAACCATCTCTTCAACCCCTTAAACCTTTTTTTTTATTGACAATGTCCATAACTATAGATAATAAACCATGGTAATTCCCTCTCCTCTCCTCTCTCCCCCTCACAAAACCACCCTCCCTCTCTCATATCCCCTCCCTCTTTCAATTAGTCTCTTTTATTTTGATGTCATCATCCTTTCCTCCTATTATGAGGGTTCTGTGATGGCAGTGCCAGGCACTGTCCAGCTCATTCCTTTTCATACAGTCCAGGACCTCAGAGCATGGATTGTACCAACCACAGTTAAGGGTATTCCCCTCTCAATTAACCTAATCTAGAGAAGTCCTCACAGATACGCCCCAAAACTACTTTCCTAGATGATTCTAGTCACGTTGGCAATCAATGTGGATCATTATACACTGAGCACTGGGGTGCTAAGCAAGATTCTGTGCTGTTAAAGCATGATTCTTGTTCAAGCCCTGGAAATCAAGATGATGGCAATTCAAGGGGGCATAATTAAAAGCCTTCCTTGGGGCTGGAGGGATGGCTTATTGGTTAGGGCACTTGTATGTGAAGCCTAAGGACCAAGGGTCAATTCCCTAGTACCCACATTAGCCAGATGCACAAAGTGGCACATGCTTCTGGAGTTCGTTTGCAGTGGCTAGAGGCCCTGGCATGCCCATACTCTGTCTGTCTCTCTTTTCTCTCTCACTCTCTGCTTGGAAATAAATAAATAAATACATACATACATACATAAATAAAATTTTTAAAAAGTCTTCCTTGAAAACAAGCATATTTTTTTTTAATTTTTGCTCATTTTTATTTATTTGAGAGTGACAGAGAGGAAGAGGCAGAGACAGAGAGAATGGGCATGCCAGGGCTTCTAGCCACTGCAAACGAACTCCAGACGCATGCCCCCCCCCTTGTGCATCTGGCTAACGTGGGTCCTGGGGGATCGAGCCTCGAACCAGGGTCCTTAGGCTTCACAGGCAACCGCTTAACCACCAAGCCATTTCTCCAGCCCGAAAACAAGCATATTATTAAGCAAGTCTCCCAAATTGTAAACAATGTAAGTTTTAAAATATAGCTTGTTTTCTCAGCCAATTTTATGAGACGTATTCTACTTTGCTAAAGTGCATCTGTATTTACATCTCTCACTGTGTTTAGAAAGGAAAGATGGTATTTGTTTAGACACTCGCTTTGATATGGAAGCACTGACAGCAACAGGCCTAGAAAATTCTTTGCAAGTTTTACAAAAGCAGTTCTTAGTTCTACTCAGCAAACTTTGTCTATCATATGAAAAGAGCTCTGAATGGTGCTCCAAAAAAAAAAAAAAAAAACAAAAAAAAAAACACCTGCTTAAAGGAACTCTTTTTGTTGTAAGGAAAAACTACAATTTTATTGACAATATTTATACACATATGTAATGTATTTTGACCATAATCTCCTCCCATCACTATATTTGTTTCTCCTTCCAGTCCCCCCTCCATTGAACCCATTCTTCTTCCCAACTAGTCCTTTTACTTTGATGTCCTTTTTTCCCACACGTGTGTGTGTGTGTGTGTGTGTGTGTGTGTGTGTGCGCTGTGTGTGTGTGTGCGCGCGCGCGCGTGCACACAAGAGAGAGAGAGAGAGATGGTGAGCTTAATTGCACGAGCACGGGTGGGGGGTTATTTACCAGAGCAATTTACCAGTATCTATAGCACTGGAGACAATATCTCCCCTTCCCCCAGCAACCAACTGCCAATAGCTCCTCAGGAAGGAGGTGGAGCTTTATGAGTACTTTCCCTAATCCGGGAGGGAATGTTGACAGGTCCAATATTGTGCAAGTCTTGTACAAGTAACTACAGTCACTATTGGTCATTTAGGCAACAGCCATGTCATGTCTGGAAGATGGCATTCCAAAGCACTCCTCTCCATCCTTTGGTTCTTACATTTTTTCCACACCCCTCTTCCACAATGTTCCATGGCCTTGGAGGGAGTGATACAGATCCCTCATTGAGCTCTGAATCCTCTGCAGTCACTTGTCCTCAACACTGATGAGTCTTGAGTCTCCTCAGCAATTACTGCCAGTAGCAAAAAAAAAAAAAAAAAAAAAAAAAACAGCTTCTCTAACCAAAGGTGAGAGCAGCACTAAACTAATCGTTTGGAGTGAACCTACCTATGCCGAGACAGCTAAAGTTAGGCGTCCTGATAGTTGCCTGTAATCCCAGCACACGGCAGGCTGAGGCAGGACAAACTTCAACTCAAAACCAGTCTGGATTATATAGCAAATTCCAGGACAGTTTCACATAGTGAAACATTGTCTCAATGTGTGTGAGAGAGAGAAAGTGAGTAAAAAAAAAGAGAAGAGGACAGAGGGGCCCCTGATTTGTATGTAAATCCGGATTTTAAAATGTGGCCCAAATTAAAAATTAAAAAGGGGCTGGGCATGGTGGCGCATGCCTTTAATCCCAGCATTTGGGATGCAGAGGTAGGAGGATTGCTGTGAGTTCGAGGCCACCCTGAGACTCCATAGTGAATTCCAGGTCCGCCTGGGCTACAGTGAGACCCTACCTCGAAAAACCAAAAAAAAAAAAAAAATTTTAAAAAGGACCAAACCAAATAGTTTGGTGGATGGCTGGATTGGTCATAGTTGGTGATCTCAGAGTTACTTATATAGACACCCTGCTGGAGGTGCTGGAAATAAAAAGATAAAAAAATTAATATTTAAAAATATATTTTTTGGGCTGGAGAGATGGCTTAGCGGTTAAGCGCTTGCCTGTGAAGCCTAAGGACCCCAGTTCGAGGCTCGGTTCCCCAGGTCCCACGTTAGCCAGATGCACAAGGGGGCGCACGCGTCTGGAGTTCGTTTGCAGAGGCTGGAAGCCCTGGCGCGCCCATTCTCTCTCTCCCTCTATCTGTCTTTCTCTCTATGTCTGTCCCTCTCAAATAAATAAATAAAAAATTAAAAAATATATATATATATTTTTTTTTTGAGAGAGAGAGAGAGAGAGACAGAAAGAGATAGAGAGAATGGGCATGCCAAGGCTTCTAGTCACTGCAAACGAACTACAGACTCATGCACCGTGTATCTGGCTTACATTAGGTACTAGGAAATTGAACCTAGGTCCTTAGGCTTCACAGGCAAGTGCCTTAACTGCTAAGCCATATCTCCAGACCCAAAATTAATATTTTTGAACATAATAAGTTTATGAGCTTTGGGTATAATCTAGTATTTAGACTAGAGGCAGGAGGATTAGGAAGGAATTTATAGCCATTGTAAACTGATATTCATAGAAAAAAATCCATAAACCCATGTTAAACATTCAAGGCTGATAAGATATTTGGTGATTATGGGCTGGGGAGATGACTCAGCAGTTAAGGAAACTATGTTGAAATGTTGCAAGTCCAGAGCCAATAGTTTGGACTATCTTAACACCGTCTAGTCCAGGCTGTTCTGGAATTCACTGTAGTTTCAGAGTGGCCTCAAATTTAGCCCTTTTAATAGTCATTTATTATCCATCTCTAAGTGTGATCTAACACCTTATCACTATCAGGTAAATCCTTTTGGAATGTATGAACAAACTCTTAGCCAACACCAACCCAAAAGCTAAGGCATGGGCTATAGAGATGACTTAGCGGGTTAAGGCACTTGCCTGCAAAGCCAAAGGATCCCAGTTTGATTCTCTAGAACCCACGTAAGCCAGATGCACATGGGGGCACATGCATCTGGAGTTCGTTTACAGTGGCTGGAGGCCCTGGCACAACTATTTTCTCCACCCCTCCTCCTCTCTCTCTTTCAAATAAATAAATAAAAGCTATTTTTTAAAAAAGCTAAGGCATGTCATCAGATAACATCTGTGATGTTTGACAGAGATTCTCTGAGCTTTGCTAAAACACACCTCCCTTGTGTCCCCAACAATGTACTGGAAATGTGTTTGATGACCTTCTTTGTAATTATAAAACCTAATGAAGCTATTACAACATTGGAACATGGAATTTAACTTGAATCTGTGTTCCTGAGCCACAGTCACCCATATTTGACTCCAGAATATTTTCTTTGAGGTGAGAGTTGCAGTTTTCACATTGACACTGTCCTTGACTACATAGGGAGTTCAAAGACAGCCTGGGCTACATGAGCCCTGTCCAAAGGAGGAGAAATTCCATGGACTAGAAAGTGAAGCATGCCTGTCGATGTAGTACACATGGAACTATATATGTGCTATACTAGGGGCATCAAAGCCAGGGAGCCCAGGATAGATTAAGTCAGATGTAGGTGGATGACCCGGGAAGGGGATCAAGAAAGGATTCTAGAAGGAAATGGCCGCTGAGCTGTCTTGCTGGTTGAGCTAACTGAACAGAAACAGTGGAGGAAGGTGGCTCTGCACACACTCAGAGGGAGAGTCACAGAAGCCTGAGCCCCTAGGCGAAGAAGGTACAGTAGGATGCAGTGGTACGCTGCCTGAAGCGCAGGATAGTGGGAGGAAAAGGTCCCCTGTCAGGCATCTCCTCGGTAATGTATGGAGGAAACATGAGGCTCAAAGGTAGAACTCTTAGGAACACCAAACCTCATTTCCTGCTTGCCTTGCTCAGATGGAGCCTGCAGTTTCACTTAAGCATCTGCTAGAAATTGAGTTTATTTTTGAAGAAGCCAGAAGTCCAAATTCCATCAAAACTGAAAATGTGGGGCTGGAGAGATACCTTAGGGTTAAGGCGCTCGCCTGCAAAAGTTAACAACTCTAAGTGCAATTCTCCAGCACCCGCGTAAAGCCGGGTGCACAAAGTGGCGCATGCATCTGGAGTTCATTTGCAGTGGCTGGGGGTGTGATGCATCCATTCTCTCTGATTATAAATAAATACAATTAAAGAAAAACTGAGAATGTAAATAACCTCAATATTGACAATATACTTCTAATTTCCTAATATTGAGCTTGCTTTTATGCCTGAGAGGGTAGATCAATGAGGTGAATATTTATTATAAACACCCCTGATTAGAAGAGCTGGTCTAAATAATTTGTGTCAATATAAAAAATAAACAAATGTAACAAATATCCTTAATACTGAAAGGGGGAAAGATTGCCCTTCCTCCTTTTCAGCATTTATTTCAGAAAGCATATGACAAATTAATTTTCTATCCCTTTGAGAGGTATATAAATCTTTTTTTTTTTTTTTTTCCCCAGGGAAGGTCTCACTCTAGCCCAGGCTGACCTGGAATTCACTAGTAGTCTCAGGGTAGCCTTGAACTCATGGTGACCCTCCTACTTCTGCCTCCCAAGTGCTGGAATTACAGGCATGTGCCACAACACTCGCAGGGCTTTTTTTTTCTTTTCAAGGTAGGGTCTTGCTCTAGCCCAGGCTGTGCTGGAATTCACTATGTAGTCTCAAACTGGCCTTGAACTCACAATGATCCTCCTACCTCTGCCTCCTACCCACCCAGTCTGAGAAGTATTTATAATCTTTTAAAAAGCTAAATAATGCTGGCCAACTTTATAACCCAGGAAAGTCATAATGATCCACTGAGTCCTCTCTTTGAAATTCATTCACCACAAAAGGTCTCTATTTCCCCTTTTCTGTGGCTAGGGTAGGAGTCTAACTTCTGTGGTACCTCTAAATTACAATGTATTTTTATTTTTTATTTTTTTGTTTTTTGAAGTAGGGTCTTGCTCTAGCCCAGGCTGACCTGGAATTCAGTATGTAGTCTCAGGTGGCCTGGAATTCACAACAATCCTCCTACCACTGCTTCCTGAGTGGTGGGATTAAAGGCATGTGACATCACACCTGGCCAAATTTAACTTTCGTTACAAAAATAAAGTTTACATGTCAACAAGGATAGAAGAGATACAACTATGTACAGATGTCCAACTCCCCTCCTCTCTCGGCAGCCTACAGAGCTCCCTTTTCAGAGACCTCCAGCTAGGCAAAACCAGTATTAGTGGGTTTGATGCTGAAATGAATTTCAAGACTAGACAAGGGAGGCAGAGTTGAAGATTTTTATTAAAAAGCAAAAAGTGCTCCAAGAAGAGAAAAACACACTGGATTGGAACAACTGCACCTCCCTTATCTCTAACACTGGCTAAAGAATGTCAAATTAAAGAATTCTTCTCCAAGAAACAAAGTTGTAAGGTGGATTTATAGGGGTACTGTTTGGGTCTAGGACCTAGATTACAGGTCATTGTGGTCCTAAGTAAATACATTTAATTTCTTGCTCTTGATGTATTTGGGAAAACACATACATTCACCAGGGGTCATCTAGTTTTGCAATTAACAGTGGCATTTGAATTTCCTGCCTTTATCAGCAGAAGGTATAAGCCAGACCCCAAGGATAATATGTCATTTTGAGAAGGTTAGGGTGACCTCTTTAGAGGATAGGAGGAGATAGAAATTGGCTTGTTCGCATTTGTGAAGTGTATTCCACTTAATTTTATTCAGTAATGAAACTTTTTCTACTTTAGGAAGACTGTTTTCTTTTTCCTGTGCAGGGGTTGGCACGAGATTGTTTTTATAATTTCAATAACTGGCATCTACCTTGGTTAGGTTTCGGCCTCTGCTCAGAGGTAATCATAGAACAGCTCTGACCATATCAGTTACAAATGTAAAAAGTCAGCTTACAACAACTTTCTACATCCAAACAGGGGAATATCTTAAAGAGACTTTCCCACTCCTTTTAGAAAGTTCTATATTTTAAAAAATGGCAGGTTTTCCCTTGCAGTGTTTGCTAGGGCGATGCAGCATGGCCCCCTTAACAATGCCTGGTTTAAGAGTGCTCCATCCACCGTTTACTCGCTGAAGCATTTTAGGCAATAACAATCTCTTTGTGTCTTAGTTTCCAGATCTGTGAAATGGGTAAGAAGAGATTAATGGATGGGTGAAGTGCATCTTGCACCAGGCCACAGGTTTGGTTGAGGCCAGACTGGATGAGGTCAGCAACACTGCTGTTTGATCTGGATTGGGGTTGTCAAATAACTGTATTGACGAAGATGAGTGTGATGAAAACACCTTCATGAATGTGGAAGACTGAGGCAACAGTAGGGCCTCAGGCTCTGGGCGCTGGGAAGGCCAGCTAGACACTCCTGCCTGCAGCCAGGAAGCCTGGGAACTCTGAAGAATCCCCTATCAACACCAAGAGTCAGCAGGTAACAGACAGGGCAAGCAGCATCTTGAAGGTGCTCATTTCTTTAAACCTGACATTGAAAAAGCTGTTCAAACCCTTGACAAAAATGGTGTGGACCCACATTTATAAAGACCTTGAGAGATTATCTGACAAGTGTGGGGTCCATCATGTTTTGACAACCAGAACTGGATGACAGTCACCAGAGTGGGAGCTGCTGGTAAAAAGACCAAAATGGCCAAATGCCCCCAAGCTGCTAGCGTCTGTTTTTCTCACTTTGCTTTCTTGCTTCCTTTTTTGCATCTGTACAGAAGAAAATTATGCATCATTTTCCTTTAATAATGAAAATAGGCTCATACAAAATAAATTTTGTTTCAATATCATCCTTTCATGATTATTTAGATAAAGTATATACCAGTCAGTAACTTATATTCAAGTTTAATTGTGGAATTTTTAACGCCTATTGGCTGCGTTTTATTTTCTAATACTGAGTGATCTGATCAGAATTTGATGGCAGTTTCCTAACTCATTGTTAGTCAGGAGGTATCTTTATTCTAAAAAATGAGGGCTGGAGAGATGTCTTAGTAATTAAGGCATTTGCTTGCAAAGTATAAGGACCCAGGTTTAATTCCCCAGTACCCACATAAGCCAGATGCACAAGGTGGTGAATGCATCTCTGGTGCACCCATTCTATTTGCTTCTCTCTCTCAAATAATAAAAAATATTTGGGGGCTGGAGAGATGGCTTAGCGGTTAAGGCATTTGCCTGCAAAGCCAAAAGACCTTGGTTCAATTCGTTAGGACCTATGTAAGCCAGATGCACAAGGGGCACATGCATCTGGAGTTCATTTGTAGTGGCTGGAGGCCTTGGTGTGTCCATTTTCTCTCCCCCTCTCTCAAATAAAAATAAAGTTAAAAAAAAAAGTATTTTAAAATAATAAAAATGACAGGATGGCAGCTCTAACGGGGCAGAACTGTGCCATGCTTCCATTATTTAAACACAATGCATGTCCAGAACAAGTAGGGGTGAACTCCACTACCAGCTTCCAGTTGTATTTATGCTTATGCTGTCAATCAAGTATGCTGCTCCCTATCCTCATCCGGTTATCATGGCCTCTCAACTTCTTCATGGTCACCCAGGGCCTCAGAACAAGGAGACATGCTCTAAAATAAAATAAAATATCATTCTGTTTCACGTGGACAAATTTTTGTGCCAATAATATAGCTCCATTTTGGGAAACTATTCTAAATCAGAAAAGACTCAAAGAGCTGGGCATGATGGCACATGCCTTTAATCCCAGCACTAATGTCCTGGAAGATGACCAGTATAACACTGAGCACATCATGCATGGTGGCTGGTGTTGGATACACTAATCATTTTTATTAAATGGAAAATCTCTAACATTGAGCATAAAACTCGGTATTATAGCATAGAGCAAAAAAATTTTACTTTATGAATGTCATAAAACATGTCAGAAATATGATATCCACTGGATGATTTCATAGTCTGATTAAAAAAAATACAGAACTAGGCATGGTGGCACATGCTTTTAATCCCAGCACTCAGAAGGCAGAGGAAGGATTGCCTTGAGTTTGAGGCCACCCTGAGATTACATAATGAATCCCAGGTCAGCCTGGGCTAGAGTAAAACCCTGCCTTGAGAAAAAAAAAAAAAGAAAGAAAAGGAAAGAAAGGACTTAAACTATGATGTGATTCAAACTATCTGTAGTCTGAATGAAATGTTTCTTTCATTAGAAATATAGTAAATGCCTTAAATAGCTATACTAGTTGATATACCCTATAAATGTCTTCAGTGTTCTTCAGGTAATTAGAAATGCACAAAACTTGGTTCAGATCCAGGCAAATACAAATTGTTTTTCAGCACAGTGTTTTTCAAGAAACAAAAATGTCACATCACAGTAAAAAAAAAAAAAAAAAAAAAAAAAAAATTTATTGAACAAACCAAATTGGTTATCAAAAAATGAGCAATGTTTACAAAGTTATTATAAGGTAGCTCCAAAACAAACACCTGAATGCATATGACTAAGAGGAAAATCACCCAGCCTTTACTATTTACCCAAGAAACCAGTTTCACAATCACGGATGTTAGAACTGGTGCAGAAATTCTGTAACCTCCTTACTGTTTTTTTTTTTTTTTTTTTTTTTTTGGTACGTGCTTTTTATTTTGTTTCGTTTAAAAAAAAACACTTCAGAAAATAAAATGACAAAGCTGATTTTTTTTTTTTAAAGAGCACAGTGCTTTCAGAGTAAAACGCTTCAGTGTCTAGTATTTAGTAAAGCAGGAAAAAAGAGCCAAAAAAATCGTAACTCAAAGGAATTTTCAACCTAATGATTATTATTATAGTACCATAATCTGGGCATAAACAACTTTTCAAGGAGTAAAACGTTAAAATTAAGAGGTTCAAAGGCAATGGTGTACACGTGCGGGGGCGTCTTCACTGCTTTAAGGGAACTCCACGTAATTACACGATTTCTGTAGTCAAGATTAGTGCAAGCGTCTTTCGGAACTCGTTTAACAGGAAGAACCCGCGTTCTTATCCAAAGAAACCACGAAGGCGGCTCCAGTTTTGAAGCCAAAAGGCCTGGTTTTCCTCGCCGAGCACCTGGCTGAGGGCGTTCTGCAACCTTGCGACAGTCCGCAATGCTGACGCTGAACGCACCTGACGCCAGCCTCAACCGCGGGCCCCGGCTTTGTTCCCGACGCGCTGCGACAGGACCCGGAGGCCATCTTGGAAACAGAAACACGCGAGCGCGGGGACCCGGGCGGCTGGTTTCTAGGCAACGGAGGCGCGCACCCCACGGCGCAGCCGCCTTTCCCCGCGCTGCTGGGCTTCCTGCCGCGTGGGCGGGGCGGCGGGGGCCGTGGAAAATTACGGGGCTTCTTCTTAAAGGCGCAGGCACACGGCCTGCCCGAAGCTGCAGCGCTAGTCACCCTTGCGTGCAGGGTCCAGGGTGGCTAAGAGGTGAAGCCAGGTCTACATTTTTTTTCTCCCTTTGGGGATAAGAATTTTATTTGCCTTATCAAAGGTAATAAAACCCAGTTCCCAGTCAATTTCATGGGCAAGTAGTTCTGAAGTCAGTAAGCCTTCCTCAATATCAAATAAGTTAAATTGTTTTTAAAAAGCAATTTGCCTTCCCAAATGAACCCTAAAATAGCATCTCCCCCAAAAATAGAGCTAATGAACACAGGAATGGGACAAAAGGAACAACCACGAATAAAGTCAAAGCGATTATGCAACAGGTTTAAAAATAGACTCTGAAGCAAGGAAAAATCGTTTTTGACAGATGGCTTGGCAAATTACTGGAAATTACTAAAATATATATATATATTAGTAATTTCCAGACATATATATATAGGTGCTTGTTAAAGAAGTAACGCAACGCAGGATAGAAACTCTCCGTGGAGATCACGTTTTACGGTGAAATAAATTCAGATTCCCCCCCCCCCCACCGCTTCAAGCCAGCAGCGTTATGATTTACAAGTTAAGGCATAATTCATTGCTTTCTTACTTTCCTATACAGTGCCTCAGGTTCTGCAATGTAAATAAGTGGAATAGATTTTATTGCATTGCGTGGTTCGGAGTCTCTTTATCAAGCAACAGTTACTGGAAGCCTATTCTGAAACAATGGAATTAAAGAAAAATCTCTGGACGTGGTGACGCACTCCTTTAATTTCAGCACTCGGGAGGCAGAGGTAGGCGTATCCCTTGAGTTCAAGGCCACCCTGAGACTATATAGAGAATTCCAGGTCAGCCTGGGCTAGAGTGAAACCCTAAAACCTCAAAAAACAAACAAAAAAGAAAGATTAAAAGGAAAATCACAGTGAAGCAAAGCTATTGACATATTAAATACTTCTTCAGTCCAGTTCCCATTTTCTATTAATTATTTCTTCAGTCCAGTTCCCATTTCCAATGATGAAAGACCTTCCTTTGCTCTTCCTCCTCTCATACTTGCTTGGTGTAAACGTCTCCTGAAATCTGCTCTCAGGCATATCCACCTGCTCCTACTGTTCTCCCAATCCCTGGTGTCAGAATGGATTCCCACAGAAATATCACGGAAGTGATACTCCAGTCCAATACAGGCCCCCCGCAAATTGATTTTCCATCTTAGACTGAGCCATCTTCTCCCATGCCTCCCTGGTATATTAAACCACAGTATACGTATACTCTAAGCCCCTTTTGACTAGTTCTTTATGTCCCTAATGAAGAGTCACTGGCATTTCAGTGGCTACTTAGTGATGGCTAACGTATGCTTCTTGTTTTCAGCATGTAGAGCTGTGATATGAGAGTACTAAGAAAATGTTTTGCATCAGGCACCCAGCACAGTGTTCAGTCTGTAAGTTTTCAAGTTTGGATACTAAAGAAAGGATCACAATATCTTTCTAGAACCAGACGGAAAATTTAGTTGTGTGTAACAGAAAGGTGTGTGGTGGGAGAACTCTGACCCACCCTGACACTTCAGGGGATGTGATTTAATGTGATGAGAATTGTGCTTTTGAAACAAAAATAGGTGCAGCTGGTGCCTGCTTTGTTTTTCCCTTCACTCTCCTTTAGTGTGCTAAAGAACTGAAATCTACCATGCTTATCAGCGGAAAATGCTGTTTCTAACCTTCACAAAGTACTACTGTGATAACAGGTGATGGCTACTGAGCCAGGCCAGCATAGGTGTCTGAGCTGGAGACATCCTTCCACATTTCCTCTACGTGGTTTTTATAGCCCAAGCACTTCCGCAGGCTCCCTAATGACCTAAGAATTCTTCCCTCTTTGGAAGAATTTTATAGATTTTTTTGCAGGCAAATGCCTTAACTGCTAAGCCATCTTTCCAGCCCTGCAATGTGTATTTATATTTACTAAATTCAGCAACCTTAATTTGAGGACTTACAGAAAACACAGGTAATTGGGTTTCTCTACTTCCATTAGAGTGGGAAACATCACAAAGCTCTCAGTTCAAAGTGCTGAAGTGAGATGTGAAAGAATGTGACATAGAGTTCATGCAGTTTGCACCCAATAAACAGTTGAGGGCCTCTAAGTGCAGCCGTTAAAATATTAGGAGTGCTTACTGTTAACTTGTTCCTTCATCCACGCACGCAACAATTATTTACTGAACCCCTGCTCTGTGCAAGGCATACGTCCTGGGAAGCGCTAGATGAACTAACTAAAAATCTTTGTCCTTGAACATTTTTTTTTTCTTGCCATGTAGGTGAACATGTAAAATGACAGTCACCATAAATGATAAGTAATGGCACAGTGTGCTCAGAGAGCTGTTCAATTTATCCAACTAGGATTTGGAATGACAACAGAAGTGACTCTAGTGTGCTGATCTCAAAGAAAAGCAGCAGAGAAGTCAGGAAGATCTTCGAACTATTCACGCAAAAGCAAGATACCTATGAAAACATAGTGTATTATTTTTATTTATTTACTTATTGGTTTTTTGAAGTAGGGTCTCACTGTAGCCCAGGCTGACCTGGGATCCACTATGTATTCTCAGGGTGGCCTTGAACTCATGGCAAACCTCCTACTTCTGTCTCCTGAGTGCTGGGATTAAAGGCATGAACCATTGTGTCTGGCTTATTTATTTATTTTTATTGTTGTTTTTGAGATAGGGTTTCACTCTAGCCCAGGCTAACCTGGAGTTCACTATGTAGTTTCAGGGTGGCCTCGAACTCATGGTGATCCTCCCACCTCTGCCTCCCAAGTGCTCAGATTAAAGGCGTGCATCACCACGCCTGGCTTTTTCTTTTTCTTTCTTTCTTTTTTTTTGAGACAAGCCCAACAGACTGGATATATATATATTTTTTTAAATGTAAGAAATCAAGAATGAAAGAGAGTGAGAGAATTGTCATGCCAGGACCTCCAGTCACTGCAATCAAACTCCAGATGGGTGCACCTCCTGGTTTGTGTGCAGGTACAACCTTGCCTGCTTGTGTCACTTTGTACATCTGGCTTACTTGGGACTGGGAGAGTCGAACATGAGTCTTAGGCTTCTTAAGCAAGCATCTTAACTGCAAAGCCATCTCTCTAGCCCTATTTTTTTTTTTTTTTTTTGAGATAAGGCCTTAAAATATAACTGTGATTGACCCAGAACTTACCGTATAGACATGGCTAGTTTCAAACTTGTGGCAATTCTCCTACTCTACCTCCAAGTATAGGGATTACAATAGTCCCAACCATTGGAAAGCAGAGGCCAGAATATCAGGAGTTCAAGGTCATCTTTAGTGACTGTAGTGGTTTGAATGTGAAATGTCTCCCATAGCCCTCAAGGGCTTGATATTGAGCCTCATACTTGATTCCCAGCTGGTTGAGCCTCTGGGAAGTGGAGCCTTGCTGGAGGAGGTGTGTTATTGGGGGCAGGCCTTTGGATTCTGTACTTCAGCCCCACTCACTCTCTCTACTTCCTCCCTGCTGCTGTGGTCATGTGATGCCTAGCTTTCTGCTCTTGTCATGCTTTCTCTGCTATGATGAAACTTCCCCTCAAATCGGAAAGCCACCAGGTATGGTGGTGCTTGCCTTTAATCTGAGCACTTTTCCTTTTACTGCTAGGTAAAAACTGTACCTTTGGCTACAGAAATGGCTTAATGTGTAAGGTGCTTGCCTACAAAGCCAAAGTATCCAAGTTCAATTCTCCAGGACCCAGGTAAACAGATGCACATGGTAGTGCATGCATCTGAAGTTTTGTTTTGTGTCCCCCCACCCCAGTGGCTGGAGGCCCTGGCATGCCACTTTTGAATCCAGCTTTATTTGGGTGGCTGGGAAATTGAACATGGATCAATAGGCTTTGCAAGCAAGTGCTTTTAACCACTGAGCCATCATCCTAGCCCCCAGTAACATATTTTAATCTTAGATGCATAGTGATGGTATGGCTGAAAAAAAAATCTCATGTTTATTGTTGTTCATTGATAGAATTGAGTAGGTTTGCAAAGGTTTTCTTGAAGACTTTGAATTGATCTCCAGAGCTGTGTGGTCCAGGAGGTGAACATCCAGGCTCAGAAGATGACTCAGATGGCCATGCAAGCCTAAGTACCTGAGCTCAGATCTCAACAAACCAGCATCTGTAACCCCAGCAGGCGTCAGACAAAAAGGGAGGCAGAGAATCCCCTGGAAGCTCATGGGCCAAATAGCATGCTGAACACAGTAGAGAACAAGGGGCCTTGTCTCAAACAAGGTGGGAGGTGAGGACTGATGCCCGAACTTGTCCTCTGACCTTCTCAAGCATGTTATGCCACATACACACCAGTGCACGTGCACACACACACAGTACAAGAAAGATAAACTTCTGGGCTGGAGAGATGGCTTAGCGGTTAAGCGCTTGCCTGTGAAGCCTAAGGACCCCAGTTCGAGGCTCGGTTCCCCAGGTCCCACGTTAGCCAGATGCACAAGGGGGCGCACGCGTCTGGAGTTCGTTTGCAGAGGCTGGAAGCCCTGGCGCGCCCATTCTCTCTCTCTCCCTCTATCTGTCTTTCTCTCTGTGTCTGTCTCTCTCAAATAAATAAATAAATAAAAATTAAAAAAAAAAGAAAGATAAACTTCTGCATTAGAGTATTAGAAACAAAAGGAAAAATATAGAAAAATTATTATCACCTGGGTATGGTGGCGCTCACTTTTAATCCCAGCACTTGGGAGGCAGAAGCAAGAGGATCGCCGTGAGCTCAAGGCCAGCCTGAGACTACATAGTGAATTCCAGGTCAGCCTGGGCTAGAGTGAGACCCTACCTCAAAAAATAAACAAACAAACAAACAAAAGAATATTTATTCCAAGGGCAGCACTTAACTATGATGAACAAGGCCCTGGTTTCAAGTCCCAGTGCAGCAAAAGAAAAAAAAAAAGAATATTTGTTCTAGGTGGTTTGGGAGCTAGAGGCATGGCTCAGTGCTGTAGGGCTTGTCTAGCATTCACGAGGCACTAAGTTTAATACTCATCACCACAAGAAAATAAAAGAAAGATTTGTGACTTTAAGATCTAAATATATGATAATAATTTTTTTAAACTTTTTTTTTCGAGGTAGGGTTTCATTCTAGCTCAGTCTGCCCTGGAATTCTTTATGTAGTCTCAGGGTGGCCTTCAACTCAAGGCGGTACTCCTACCTCTGCCTCCCAAGTGCTGGCATTAAAGTCACGTGCCACCACACCCAGCTAACTTTTTTTTTTTTAATATTTAAATTGTTTTTCTGTTCAGATTTTTTTTTTTTTCGAGGTAGGGTCTCACTCTAGCCCAGGCTGACCTGGAATTCACTATGTAGTCTCAGGGTGGCCTCGAACCCACAGCACTCCTCCTACCTCTGCCTCCCAAGTGCTGAGATTAAAGGCGTGCACCACTATGCATTTTTTTCAAGAAAATTAATCCCAGTACTCTGAAGGAGTTCAAGGCCACCCTGAGACTACATAGTGAATTTCAGGTCAGGTCAGCCTGGGCTAGAGTGAGACCCTACCTCGAAAAACCAAAATATATAAATAAATAAAAAAAATTTGGGCTGGAGAGATTGCTAAGCGGTTAAGGCACTTGCTTGCAAAGACCGATGGCCTGGGTTGAATTCCCCAGTTCCCATGTAAAAACATATGCACAAAGTAGCAAATATGTTCATTTGCAGTGGCAAAGACCCTGGAGTAACCATTTTTCTCTTTGTCCTCTCTTCCCAAATAAATAAATAAACAAATAATTTAAATTTTTAAAATTTATTGCAGGGAGTGATGGTGTACGTCTTTAATCCCAGCACTTGGGAGTCAGAGGTAGGAGGAGTGCTGTGGGTTCGAGGCCACCCTGAGACTACATAGTGAATTCCAGGTCAGCCTGGGCTAGAATGAAACCCTACCTCGAAAAAACAAAAAAAAAAAGAAAAAATTCAGATCTTTAAAAAAAAAAAACCTTATTTGACACAGAGAAAGAGGCAGAGAGAGAATGGGTGTGCCAGGGCCTCCAGCTGCTGCAAATGAACTCCAGACACATGCACCACCTTGTACACCTGGCTTACATGGGTCCTGTGGAATTGAACCTGGGTCCTTTGGCTTTGCAGGCAAGCGCCTTAACCACTAAACCATTCCTCCAGCGCCCCCCCCCTTTTATTGCAATCTGAAAGAGAGAAAATGCATGGCTATTCCAGTGCCTCTTGCCACTGCAAACAATTCCAGACACGTGTGCTACTTTGTGCATCTGGCTCTATGTGGGTTCCGGGAAACAGAACCCTGGCTGGCAAGCTTTGTTAGTAAGCACCTTTAACCGTACCAATCCATCTCTCCAGCCTGGAGTAAATATTCTTAACAAACTGATTTCCATCTTAGCTGAATGAATTTTCTTTCGAGTACAGTGATTAGAAAGACTTCATTTCAGTGATGCATGGCGGCGCACATCTGCAGTCCCAGTACTCTGGGGACAGAGGAAGAGGACTGATGCAAATCTGAGGGCAGCCTGTTCTACACAGAAAGCTCTACACCTGCCAGGGCTGCACAGTGAAACCCTGTCTCAAAAATAAATATACACTTCATTTAAAGAGAAGTTGGTTAAAAATATAGGAAGTAGGGACTGAGAAGATGGTTCAGGGAAGAAAAGGTAGAATAATCACTGCACCACCCAGGTCGTAGCCCATCAGCCTCCAGGGGAAGGAGGTATGGAAGAAGGCTGAGGAAGGATTTCAGAGCATCCCTTAGAAACTCTCTAGCCAGCAGGGCATGACTGTGGATGGAAGTCTGAAGCGTGTGCAGGCATTCCTCAGAGGTCGCAAACACACAAAGGATGCCTCCACAATTTTATTAGCTCAAAACAATGTAGAAGAAAAGGAGCAGTCAACCGGCAAAGTTTGTTTGGGCCAGATCTGCACATTTAAGCCTTGAGCTTTAAAGATGTTTCTTTCTATTCAGATTATGTTTCTAGTTCGTCACATAATTATTAACGCAGTTTTGAGCAAGTGTTAAACTCCCTACCATGTTAACAAAAACCAGAGGCTAGCATTCCTCCCGAGCAAACACCATCACACAATCTCTTTGGGGGCCTTTATTTCATTCAAAGTTATTTATTAATTAAACCTTCAAAGACTTTGAAAGGCAAGTATTATTTTTATTAAATGGTATATCACTACAGAAATGCAAAGAGCCTCATAACTTTGCAATGGCAGAGAAAGTCCAAATCCTACTTAAAAACTTTTCAAACACCAATCAAGTTCAAGGTGACAAATGTCTGTTGGCGTAAATATACCACCAGATTCAGAGTAAGTCACCCGGATCTCACACCACGTAAAAGAACACCGAGGCAAGGAATGAACATGGGGCTGGGCGAATGCCTAAGGGGAGACTGACGAAGGCCTTCGTCGAAAAACCAGGGCGGGTTTGCTTCATGTGCCACATTTTAAAACACACAGCAGTGGATGACGGGATTTCCTTCACTGAAACAATGTCCAAGGAGGCCGTACATGAAACAACACGGTCCTCTGGAGAGCAGCTGCTGCCCACAAGCCGAACAGGCCTGGACACTGAAGCCACGGCCACCCCAGGGTGCTTTGGGTCGGAGCAGCCAAGGCCGGGGAGGCGGGGTGAACAAATTCGGCCAGGCGGCTTCCTGGGCTGGCCGAAGTACGCCACATCGCGCAGCCCGCCGAGCCGGCACCGCCCCGCCCCGCCGGCCACCCCGACGCTCGCTCGCAGCCTCGAGGACGCCAGGCGGCGCGCCCCGCCCCTCCCCCGCCGCCATCTTGTCTCCTACTTCCGCCCCGCCCCCCCCCCGGCCACATGGCACGCTGCTGCGCAAGCGTTGGTTCCGCCCTAACTTCCGGCCGGACTCAAACCGGTTTGAGCCGGCCTCGGGATGCAGACGCGCGGCCGCCCCCTGGTGGCAAGCAGTGGGGCTCCAGCCACGCCCTGCTCCCCTCGCCTTCGCCGCCATTTCCTTCTTTGTCCGCCGCACGTCCGCGCTCCGCCCTGACGAGCGCCCCACCCGCGTAGCTGGGGAAGAGACTGCGCGCTGCGCGCGCCCGGGCGGTGTGTCTGAACGGCGTTCAGTGAGAGTCCGGGAGCCGCGGGGGCAGCTGCCGTGTGACGCACCCTTCGTTTAAAAACGACGCTGTTGTGCGGGGCTGCGTGGGGCGCGGCGGGGGGGGGTGCAGGCCCACGCGGCGGCGGCGGGGCGGGGCGGTGGCGCAGCTGGGCGCGCTCAGGCTCGCCCATTACCCATAGGCCTCTCCTTGGTTTTCCTGGCACGCCTCTGCCGGCTGTGGCTCGTGATCTCTTTCCACTTCCCTAACCAGCCAGGGTTTCTTTCTCTTTTTTTTCAAGCCCCACCTTGAGCGTCTGGCTTACATAGCGAATTGAACCTGGGTCCTTTGGCTTTGCAGGCAACTTCCTTAACAGATAAGCCATCTCTCCAGCCCTCTAGGGTAATTTTTATAGTTTCTTACAAACCTCTTGAGAATTAGCATGTAGATGTGCATTTGTTTCTCAACTCCTAGATGTAAAACTATGGCTTATGGGTAATTTAGGAAGTGTGTTTAAGTAAATTTGGAATCTTAATTGTATGTTTGCATTGTTTTTCTTTTCTGTCTACTTTCTCCTCTTTGTCTTTTTTCTTTTTTCAAAGTAGGTCTTACTCTAGCCCAGACTGACCTGGAATTCACTCTGTATTCTTAGGGTGGCCTTGAATTCATGGTCATCCTCCTACCTTGGCCTATCAAGTGCTGGGATTAAAGGTGTGCACCACCATGCCCAACCCTGTAAAACATTTTTTTTCAAGGTAGGGTCTCACTTTCGTCCAGGCTGACCTGGAATTCACTATGTAATGAACTCAAGGGTGGTCTTGAACCTGACAAACAATTTTTGAGGATCTGTCCTAGGCCAAGTAAAATGCCAAGTGCGGTGGTGTGTGTGTGTGTGTGTGTAATCTCACTGCTGAACAGACAGACAGAGGAGGATCCCTGGGTTAGCCAATCTAGCCTATTTGGTGAGTTCCAGGCCACTGACAGACCCTGTCTCAGAAAAGGGAGATGGGCCCTGGAGAGATGGCTTAGTGGTTAAGGTGTTTGCCTGTGAAGCCCAAGGGCCCATGTTCAATCAATCTCCAGATCCCATGTAAGCCAAATGCAATTACAAAGGTGAGGCAAGCACAAGGTCACACATGTCCTCTAGGTGGTGCAAGCATCTGGGGTGTGATTGAAGTGACTGAGGGCCTGGCCTGCCACTTCTCTCTCTCTCAAATATAAAAAGAAAATGGATGATACCTGGGGTTGGCTTCTATATACATGCACCTGCGCACAAAACACTCCCCAAAAATAAAATTCAAAGGAAATAAAACTAGAAACCTAGCTGGGGTTGGTGGTGCATGCCTTTAATCCCAACACTAGAGAGGCAGAAGTAGGAGGATTGCCTTGAGTGGAGGCCAGTCTGCACTTCAGAGTGAGTTCCAGGTCAGCCTGGGCCTGAGTGACACCTGCTTTGGAACAAAAAAAAGAGCTTTTAGCTGGGTATAGTAGCGCATGCCTTTTATCCCAGCACTCAGGAGGAGCACTCAGGAGGCCTAGGTAGGAAGATCCCTGTGAGTTCGAGGCCAGTCTGAAACTACATAGTGAATTCCAGGTCAGCCTGGACTAGAGCGAGACCCTACCTCAAAAACAAAAAACTTAGAAAATTTACTAGCAAAAAATATTACTTTTTAAGATTATTTTTGTGTGTGTTGGTGTATGGATGTGTGGTACACATGCATGCAGAGGTCAGAGGACAAGTTTTTTTTTTTTTTTTTGGTTTTTGGAGGTAGGATCTCACTCTAGCCCAGTCTGACCTGGAATTCCCAATATAATCTCAGCCTGGCCTTCAACTCATAGCGATCCTCCTACCTCTGCCTCCCCAGTGCTGGCATTAAAGCCGTGTGCCATCATGCCTGGCTCAACTTCTTTTATTTTGTTTATTTGAGGCAGGGTCTGAGCTGGAACTCACAGAGATCCTCCTACCTCAGCCTCCTAAACAATGGGATTAAAGGCACAAGCCACCAGGACCAACATTTTTTTTTTGTCTTTTCTGAGACAGGGTATCACTCTGTAGCTTGTGCTGGCCTCAAAATCATGGCAATCCGCCTGCCTCAGCCTCCCAGGGGCTAGGATTATAGGCCTGAGCCACAGAGTGGTTTCCATAGTGTAGTGGTTGTCACCTTGCTTCACAGGCCTGAGCCACCACACCTGGCTTCCTTCTACCTTTGTCTTCTGTCTTTTTTTTTTTTTTTTAATTTAGTTGCATGTGTATGCAGGTGTGCCAGGGACTCTTGCCACTGCAAATGAATGCCAGGTGCATAGACAACTTTTTGTGTCATCTGGCTTCGTGTGACTGCTGGGGAATTAAATTTAGAATGACAGGCTTTGCAAGCAAGTGCCTTTAACCACTGAGGCACCTCCCCAGCCTCTGTTTTTAAACTTTGTTTTGAATTTTATGTATATATTTATTTATTTGAGAGAGAAAGAGGCAGATAGAATGGGCACACCAGGGCTTCAAGCTACTGCAAACGAACCCCAGATGCATGCGCCCCCTTGTGCATCTGGCTTACGTGGGTCCTAGGGAATCAAACCTGAGTCCTTTGGCTTTGCTGGCAAGTGTCTTAACTGCTAAGCCATATCTCTAGCCCAATATACATGTATTTTGTGTGTGTGTGTGCTTTTTTGAGGTAGGGTTTTGTTATAGCCCAGGCTGACCTGGAATTCACTATGTAGTCTCAGGGTGGACTTGATATCCCAGTGATCCTCCTACCTCTGCCTTCCAAGTACTGCAATTAAAGGCATGTGCCACCACGCCCGGCCTATGCCCATATATTGATGCTACTCTCATTTTTGTTTACAGAAGCTTCTCTTTTCAGATGGCAGTGTTCTTCTGAGATGGTGGAGCATTTAGCACAAAGACATCTCTATCACACCCTCCAAGGCTCAGGGACCATTGCTGAAGAGGTGGCAGAAAGAATACAAAAGTAAAAGGAAGGGGAAGAGTGCTTACAATAATGTCTTCCAGACACAAAGTGGCCTAGACAGTCAAGACCTCAAAGTGACTGATACTTCCTATGTAAGACCCACATAATAGGGAAAAAATGATGCCAAAATAGAAGAGTCTAGTTGGAAAAAGGAGGGGGAGACTCCCCTGTGGAGGGGGGATTTGGAAGGGGAAGAAAAGAGGGTGGTGGGAAGGGATTAGGATCATAGTATATATATTGTTTATATTTATGGAAGTTGTCAATAGAAAGTTAAAATAAATAGATAAAAATTGACTGCAGGTGGGAGTCTGTAGCAGACAGCTTCAGTTTTGCTGAGATGAACTTCCAGACCAGGCACAGTTATGGAAGAAGGGATTTATTGACGCTTACAGATCCAGGGGAAGTTCCATAATGGCAGAAGAAGCTGGCCTGCCTTCACAGGCCCAAGCAGACAGAGAGAGAAGCACAAGCCAAAAAACCAAAAGCCACAGCACACTTCAAGAACTCCAGCTAGGCACAATTTGTGTATCTTTAGATTGAAATCTGAAACCTACCACCACAATTTAAGATCCACCCAGTGACACTGCCTCCAGCCAGGTGGCTGCAGATGCAAACTACAAACAATAAAGAACTGTGTATATTGGGGGACATCTATTCAAACCACCACAGAGTTCTAATAGCTACTCTGTCTAGTAAATAAAATGGTTGGGGTGCTAGAAAGATGGCTTAGCAGTTAAGGCATTTGCCTGCAAATCCAAAGGACTTTGGTTTGATTCCCCAGGACCCACATAAGCCAGATACACAAGGGGGTGCCTGCGCCTGAAGTTCCTTTGCTGTGTCTGGAGGCCCTGTAGTACCCATTCTCTTTTTGCCTCTCTCTCTCTCTCTCTCTCTCTCTCTCGAATAAATAAAAATAAAGTTAAAAGAATAAAAATTAACAAAATTGTTGGGTGGCTGGGCATGGTGATGCCTTTAATCCCAGCATTGGGGAGGCAGAGATAGGAGGATCACCGAGTTCAAGGCCACCCTGAGACTACATAGTGAATTCCAAGTCAGGCTGGACTAGAGGGGACCCTTCCTTGAAAAATGAAATAAAAACATTGTTGAAGCTGGGGAGATGGCTTAGTGGTTAAACGCACTTGCTTGCAAAGTCTGACAGGCCAGGTTTGATTCCCTAGTATCCACATAAAGCCAGATGCCCAAAGTGACGCATGTGCCTGGATTTCATTTGCAAAGGCAGGAGGCTCTGGTGTACCCATATTCTCTGTTTATCTGCCTCTTTCTCTCTAATAAAAAAGTGAAATATTTAAAAACTTGTTTGGGGAGGTTGGGGCAGGGACAGTTCTCAGCCTGCAGGAAGAAGTTCAGCAAGCACACAGCACTGGCAAGGGCCATGCAAGGCTCCAGCAGTTAAACTGGGCCTTGCTTCCTGCCTTAATCTTCCAGCATGCCTGTGGTTTTGTATGGCTTAGCATTGACATTCCTGCCATCAGAAGGAGCATTCTGTTAGCTGTCAGGCTCGTCAGGGAATTGTGCAAAGCTTCCAATTAGTCATCAGTTATTTCTAACTGAGTTAACATGGAAAAGCTCTTTTTTTTTTCCTATTTAAAATTTATTATTTAGGGCTGGAGAGATGGCTTAGCGGTTAAGCGCTTGCCTGTGAAGCCTAAGGACCCCGGTTCGAGGCTCGGTTCCCCAGGTCCCACGTTAGCCAGATGCACAAGGGGGCGCACGCGTCTGGAGTTCGTATGCAGAGACTGGAAGCCCTGGCACACCCATTCTCTCTCTCTCCCTCTATCTGTCTTTTTCTCTGTGTCTGTTGCTCTCAAATAAATAAATAAATAAATAAATAAAAATAAAATTTATTATTTTTTCAAGGTAAGCTCCCACTCTAGCCCAAGTTGTTCTAGGTCAAACTCACAGCGATCCTCCTACCACTGCCTCCTGAGTGATGAGACTGAACACATGCACAACCATACCTGGCTTTTTTGTTGTTGTTGTTGTTCTTTTCTTTTTTTCCTTCAAGGTAGGGTCTCACTCTAGCTGACCTGAAATTCATTATGTAGTCTAAGGGTGGACTTGAACACTGGGCAATCTCCTACCTCTGCTTCCCAAGTGCTCTTTTTTTTTTTAAAAAAAAAACTTCACATCTTACAGTAAATCTGGGAAGAAACTACATTGTATCCTGTTTTCCCTAAGGCAGAAGGGCTAATGAAGAGAAGTGGGAATGTAACAGGAGGTTTGGGGTTCCTTGCCAATACACCAACATACCAATAAATTTAGGGTACCCTGGATTCTTGTCTTTTGAAATTAAAATCCATAGATCAAAGACTTAAGAGACTTTATTAGATTAAGAGAAGAAGGGGTAGAGGTACACGTGGGAGTAGGGTTGACCCCACAGTGTATCCCCCCGATACCACCCAGTGGGGCTGAGATGAGGGGGGCTTACCAAAGCAGGGACCTGGAAATTCAGGAGAGGTGAAAAGTCAAAAAGAGGCTAGGTCCACCTGGTAAGGATCTATTTATAATCTCACTGCGGTGGGCTCTACCCTCAGGCTCAGGTGAGCCTGAGAGAGCTGATTGTTCTGGGCTAAGGAAGAGGTCAGCACACCTGGGTGGGCATGAGAACCAGAGGGAGAGGAGGGAGATGGAGAATGGGCACACCAGGGCCTCCAGCCATCCCAAATGAACTCCAGACACATGAGCCATCTTGTGCATCTAGCTAATGTGGGTCCTGGGGAATCGAACCCGGGTCCTTTGACTTTGCAGACAAATGCCTTAACCACTTAGCTATCCCTCCAGCCCTTTTATTTTTATTTTTGAAAATATTTTGAGAGAGAGAAAGAGGCAGATAGAGAATGGATACGCCAAGGCCTCTAGCCACTGCAATTACACTCTAGACACGTGCCACCTTGTGCATCTGGTTTACGCAGGTACTTGGGAATCAAACCTGGTTCCTTAGGCTTCATAGGCAAGTTCCTTGATGGCTAAGCCATCTCTCCAGCCCTGTTACATCTTTTTAATTCCCCCTTTTGGGACCTCTCCTAGTTCCCCTTTGGGAAGAGCTTAAGGAAAAGATTTCAAACAACAGGAACTGTGTTCTGACATTCTGCATATGTTTAACTCTCTAGGGTACTCCCATTTCACATCTAGCTATGAAAAACATGTAGATGTGACAATCTAATGAAGTCCCCTACTTATCATCATGGGCTTTAATGATTTTTAGCTGATGACCGATTTTTTTTTTTGTATAGTGTATGCATATGAACACATGTGTGAAGGTCAGAGGGCAACTTGGAGGTGTCTGTGCTCCACCTTCTTTGAGGCAGGGGCTTTTTGCAGCTAATGGCCTGCCAGACTGCAGAGGAACATCAGAATAGTGGGCCTTCAGCTTCCTTTCTTCCGGGCTCTATGTCAGAATGTAAGAGAGAGACTGTCTTTTCTAGCAAAAGGTTAAGTCAGTAAGATAGGGAAAGGCATTTGGTAGAAGGCCCTCCTGAGTCAGCAGTTCCTGAAACAACAATTTCCATGTCCTGGAGTTTCATTGGTTCTACTGGAAAATCAGCCATGCCTGTCCCAATGAGAGGTGGAGCTCTAACCAATCAGGGTGAGGCGCAGGCCCCTCCGTTAAGTACGGAAGCCCTGGGGACTTTGGGTCTGCTCCTTGTGCAGAAGAACATTGCCTTGCTGAAGTCCTTTGGCTTGTGTGGTCATTCGGAGTCATTGCTAACAGTAGCCATGTTGAGATAACCGACGCATCCAGCGTTATGTAGGTGATGGGGCAGGCAAGCTTTGTAAGCACCTTTAACTGATGCGCTATCTCCCCAGCTCCTGATGGCTAATCTTGTTTGATCTATGCTCACACCTACTTCCACTAACAGACGTATTGATTTATTTATATTTTTTTGGTGTGTATGGGTACACATGTTTGTATGTACATGGGTACATGTCTGTGAGCCTGTGTGGTATGTGTGGAGGCCAGAGGTCAACTTCAGGGTCTTTTCCTCAGTCACACTCCATTTCACTGTTTGAGACAGGGTCTCTTTCTCTCCTTCTTTTTGGTTGTTGAGGTAGGGTTTTGCTCTAGCCCAGGTCCTCCTGGAATTCATTATGTAGTCTCAGGGTGGCCTTGAACTGACAGCAATCATCCTGCCTCTGCCTCCCAAGTTCTGGGATTAAAGGTGTGCACCACCACCATGCCCGGCTCTACCTGTTGTTTTTTTTTTTTTTTAAATATTTTATTTATTTATTTGCAAGGAGAGAGAGAGAGAGAGAGAGAGGAGAGGAGAGAATGGGCATGTCAGAGTCTCTTGCTGCTGCAGACATCCTCCAGATGCATGTGCCACCTTGTGCATCTGGCTTTTATGTGGGTATTAGGGATTTGAACCTGGGCCAAACCCAGGCTAGTAGGCTTTGCAAGTAAGCACCTTTAACAACTGAGCCATTTCCCCAGCTCCTGGCTTTTTTTTTTTTTTTTTTTTTTTTTTGTAAATAGGTACTGAGGATCTGTTGTAGTTACTCTTTGCAGTGCTGGGATGAGGCACCTGACCAAACACAGCAAATGGGAAGAATTTTTTTTTTTTTTTTTTGCTTTTTCGAGGTAGGGTCTCACTCTGGCCCAGGTTGACCTGGAATCCACTATGGAGTCTCAGGGTGGCCTTGAACTCACGGCAATCCTCCTATCTCTGCGTCCCGAGTGCTGGGGTTAAAGGCGTGAACCACCATGCCCGGGCAGGAAGAAATTATAAAAAAATATTTTATTTATTTATTTGAGAGAGAAAAAAAGGCAGAGAGAGAGAGAGAGAGAGAGAGGGAGAGAGAGGGAGAGAATGGTCATGCCAGGGCCTCTAGCCACTGCAACAAACAAACTCAAGATGCATGTGTCACTTTGTGCATCTGGCTTTTACTGGGGAATTAAACCAGAGTCTGTAGACTTTGCAGACAAGTGCCTTAACTGCTGAGCCATCTCTCCAGCCTGGGAGGAACTTTTTTTTTTTTTTGGTTTTTCGAGGTAGGGTCTCACTCTGGCCCAGACTGACCTGGAATTCACTATGGAGCCTCAGGGTGGCATTGAACTCATGGCAATCCTCCTACCTCTGCCTCCTGAGTGCTGGGATTAAAGGTTTGCACCACCACGCCCAGCTAGGGAGGAACTTTTTTTTTTTTTAATTTTTATTAACATTTTCCATGATTATAAAATATATCCCATGGTAATTCCCTCCCTCCCCACCCCCACACTTTCCCATTTGAAATTAGGGAGGAACTTTTTTTTTTTTTTTGGTTTTTCGAGGTAGGGTCTCACTCTGGTCCAGGCTGACCTGGAATTAACTCTGTCATCTCAGGGTGGCCTTGAACTCATGGCAATCCTCCTACCTCTGCCTCCCAAGTGCTGGGATTAAAGGCGTGCGCCACCACGCCCGGCAAGGGAGGAACTTTTAAAAAATATATTTTTATTTATTTGAGAAAGAGGCAGAGAGGAGGGGGGGGGTGAGAGAATGGGCGCACCAGGGAATCCAAACACTGCAAATGCACTCCAGATGCACGTGCCACCTTGTGCATCTGACTTGCATGAGTCCTGGGGAATCTAACTTGGGTCCTTTGGCTTTGCAGGCAAGTGTCTTAACCATTAAGCCATCTCTCCAGTCCAGGAACTTTTTTTTTATTGTGACTCTTTAGTCTCAAGCACAATCTTCATGATGAAATCAAACTCCAGGTGCATGTGCCACCTTGTGCACATGTGTGACCTTGCACATGAGTCAACTTGTGTGTCTGGCTTACATGGGATCTGAGGGATTGAACATGGGTCCTTAGGCTTTGCAGGCAAGCACCTTAACACCTAAGCTATCTTTCCAAGCCATTTTCTTTTTCTGAGATAGGGTCTCATGTAGTCTAGTCTGATGTAGTCTAGGCTGCTCTCAAATTCATGGTGTAGCTGAGGATTACCTTGTATTAAAACAATTATTTTTGGGCTGGAGAGATGGCTTAGCGGTTAAGCGCTTGCCTGTGAAGCCTAAGGACCCCGGTTCGAGGCTCGGTTCCCCAGGTCCCACGTTAGCCAGATGCACAAGGGGGCGCACGTGTCTGCAGTTCGTTTGCAGAGGCTGGAAGACCTGGCGCGCCCATTCTCTCTCTCTCCCTCTATCTGTCTTTCTCTCTGTGTCTGTCGCTCTCAAATAAATAAATTAAAAAAAATAAAAAAAATTATTTTTATTTATTATTTGATAGAGACAGAGGGAGAGAGAGTGAGAGGATGGGCATGCTAGGGCCTTAACCACTCCAAACCAACTCCAGACACATGTGTCCCTGTGCATCTGACTAATGTGGGTTCTGGGGAATCGAACCTGGGTCCTTTGGCTTTGTAGGCATATGCCTTAACCACTAAGCCATCTCTCTAGCTCTACCTTGGATTTCTGAGCCTCCTCCTTCCCAAGTGTTGGGATTGCAGCATGCAATACAATGCCTAGTTTATTCAGCACTAGGGATGCAACCAAGGCTTGTGCATGCCATACAAACCCCCTACCGAGGTACATTCTCAGCTAACCTCCTTCCACCAGTTTTTAAGTTTGTTTTGATTCAGGTTCCTATCTGAGCAGGCTCTTCCTGGGGCACTTCCTTCCCGTCCCTCACCACCTTCCTCTTTTCTGTCTTTAGCTCCTTCAACCTGTTCTCACCTTTCTTAAGAACACCTTCTTCCTACCCTACAAAATTTCCTGTGTTTTCCCGCACTTTTTGTGGGTGAGTCTTCCTGTTTCTCTACATACGCTTAAGATCATGAGGCCCATGTGAGCAGCAGCTGTCTTCCTTTGCTGGCTCTTGTAACCCAACTGCCTACCATGGTGCCTCGCACTTAGTAGGTGCAGAGTAAATATGTGTTGATGAGTATGAATATGTAGACTAGGTATCACTATCACTGTACTTAGTTAAGGATCAGGCTTAATATCCAATTACTGTATTTAGCATCATCATTGCCATCTAGTGGTCACTGATGGTATTGTGCTGCTGGGGCCATTCTCATTGTCTGTAAGATGGAGCTGGTAGAACCCAGCATCAATTTGAATAATAGGTACCTGGCGATTTGTTGCCTTGTCTAGGTATTATCTCAGGGGTTTTACAACACCGCCTATTCGATACATGAATGAATTGTCTGTTCAAACTTACTATCTAAGGAAGACACTTATTCAATGCTCAGATAGGGTCTTTTTTTTTTTTTAAGTCTGTACCTCATTATTTGTCACTTTTATTATGTGAAGTGTACCCACAAGAATGTATGTAGTGATTGCTAAGAACAGAACAAGACTCTCTTTGATGGCAATAAGGGTATTTTCTAAATAAGGAGGGTAATATGTCCATCTTTATTTATTTATTTTTAGAACATATTTTGACTTGAGAGAATGGTATTGTATACATGTAAGTAGGAGAACAAATTACAGGGAGTGGAATGGCCTAAGTGAGGCACAGGAAGAGATTGAGTAAAAGAAGGGTGGAGGGAAGGTCAATCAAAATTCACGATATTGTGAATAAGACATATGAAAGCCTACTTTTTTAATGGCACACCCAGAAGCCATAGATTGTTACTAGAAAATTTTCAGTGCCGGGGTGAGATACTCTGCAGTGAGTTGTTGGTCAGGGAGGTCCCTGATGACCCCAAAACAGTATAGGCCATTGCAGAGGCCCTTGGCTTCCCTTGAGAAATAGATGGTAAGACCCTATTGCTGAAGAGTCCACATGCCTGGGCAGCAAGGTCACTGAGAAATCAAGCTGGGGCTAAGTTGAAAACCTCCTCCATGTAAACCAGCTGACTGAAAGCTGGAAAAAGCTACACTGCATGCAGCCCTATGGGAGACAGAAGTCATCAGCAGTGTAAACAGTGGATGCTGGAAGCCTCAAGTTTGGCCAGCCAGGCTAAAATGACTGAACAGGGGCAGTAGTGGCATGTCTGTTATGGGGGAAACCAACTGCTCTTAATTGGACTGGAGGCCCGCTCTATGGGAGAGAATACATTCCTACTACTAAAAACCTAATCAAAAGCCTACTGTGGAGGAGATCATGAGCCTTAGGAGTGTAATGCTGCTCTTGTGTGGCTAAATGCATATATTATGCTCACCAAACTGCCCTGTAATCACTTTACTTAATGTTCATATTCATATATTAACACTACTCTCACTTTTGGTTAGAGAAGCTTCTCTTTTCAGATGGCAATGACCACTGGGATGACCCAAAAGGTGCCATAGTGCTGAGAAGAAGTGATGGAGGAGTGTTTGGTACTGAAACATCTCTATCACACCCTCCAAGGCCCAGGGTCCTTTGCAGAAGAGGCGGTGGAAAGAATGTAAGAGCCAAAAGAAGGGTAGGACTGCTTACAATGCAACTGTCCAGACAGAAATTGGCCTCAATATCCATGACCTCATAGTGCCTAGAAATACCTTTACAAGACTCTCATAATAGGAGGAAAAGATGACATCAAAATAAAAGAGAGACTAAAGGAGAGAGGGAGGGTGTTGCAGTCAGGTTCGCATTGCTGATAGAAATCACCCAACCAAGAGCAGCTTGTGGGAAAAAAGAGGTTTATTTTGGCTTACAGGCTGAAGGGGAAGTTCCATGATGGCAGGGAAAAACGATGGCATGAGCAGAGGGTGGATATCACCCCCTGGCCCACATAAGGTGGACAATAGGAATAGGAGAGTGTGCCAAACACTGGCAAGGGGAAACTGGCTATAACATCCATAAGCCCACCCCCAACAAGACATTGCCTCCAGAAGGCATTGATTCCCAAATCTCCATCAGGTGGGAACATAGCATTCAGAACACTTAAGTTTATGGGGGACACCTGAATGAAACCACCACACCTTCAGATTCTCCAATGGAGAGTAAAGTCAGCATAGGTTAAATTGGATAAATGTTAATAATTGAGATTTTGATGGATGTAGCACCTCTTTTAGCCAAAGACTAGTGAGAGCTTGACATTGGAGAGCATAATCTTTGTCTCCATAGGATTCTGACCAGGTTCTCAGTTCCAGATATGGGTTCCTTTCTACTGAGCAGATCTCTTAGCCAATCAGAAAGCCATTGGTTATCCACTGATGCTGTGTGGCACCATTGTACTGGTGTGCATTTATTGTCAAGCGGGTTGCTTCTGAGTAGCTTAGACCTCTGGTTGCTCAGAACATTGTTGGCCACTTTCCCCCAGTAGCTCATGTAGCGCTTTGTAGCACTAAATGGGCTGTCTGGGGTCTGGCTCTGTTCTGGATTCCAGCCAGGTCTCTCTGTGTTCTGAAGGTAAGACCAGCAGCATATGGTGTCTTTGGCAATAGGGTCTTACCTTTTACCTCAGGAGGGCAATCAAGTGCTTTGACAGAAGCCTGTCTTGCTTTAGGGATCTCGTAGTTCTCTCCAATCAATAGCTCAATATAGGCAGCACCTATTTCTGGTATTGGGAGTTCCAAGTCAAAACAAAGTTTTCTAGCAGGTCAGCATTCTCCACTCCATAAAGAGCCAGTGCCAGCCAGGACAGCCACTGTGCAGACAGCAACAAGGAAAAGGGGTCAGATAAGGTCAGGAGTAGGGTGCACAGCACAGGTGAAGAAATGGAGGTGGGAGATGAATGTGAGGAAACCAAAGAGGAAAACTGGAAAGAGAGCTCAAAAGGCACAGAGCCAGAAGCTTTGCCATGTCTCCAAATGGAGAGATAATCTGAAGAGGATTTTTAGATTGAACTCTGTGCTTCCTGGTGATGTAGAAGGTCCTGGGGATGGCAACGCTGAAGGTGTTGTGCATGAAATAAAGCATTTTCAAGAAGTTAGAGGGCAGTATTGGCTGATTGTGCACAAGGGCAGGCTTTATCGAGAGGTGGGCAGGGTGATAAGCTGGGAGTCGGAGCACTCTCTCCCTCCCCAGTTTTCAAGCGGTCATGCTGTGAGAAGGAGCAAGCTGGAGTGGGGCACATATGCCAGCACCCCTGTGGCCTCCAGAGTAAAGGGGAAGGAGGGCTGTGCAGGCACGTGCGGCAGGTTCCAGAAGAAATCGACCATGGCCAAGCAGGAGGACCTTAAGTCCAGAATTGACAAAGCAACTCAGTGTGACGTGGGCTCTTCTGAGCTTCCACCTCTGACAAGATGTGAGCCTCGTGGTACCAATATGGGGCCTGATGTGGCCTCTGAGTTGTACCCAGGGGAGGATGATTCTGACGTACAGAGTGAATCAAAACTGCCACGCACTGAAGGCCCTCATGGATCACTTGAATGGTGCCCCCGGCAAATGGAAGAGTTGACTAAGGCATTTTCCTTGACCACTCCAGTATGCAACAAGCAAGTGACGAAATGTACAACAGGAGGGCACAATGGTGCATGCCTGCAAGCCGAGCTACCAGGAAGACTGAGATGGGAGAGTTGCTTGAGTCCAGCAGTTTGAGATCAGATGCATCTTGAAGAACCAACCCTATTTTGTAAAAGAAAAGAACAACAAATTCTTAAAACTAAAAAAATAAAACAAACAAATAAAAAAACCCCATAAAAACAAAACAAAACAAAAAAAAAAACAACCAAGTTTTCATCCAACTCTCTCCAGGGCCCTTCTTTTCCGGTGTTCCTCCTATACTCCTGGTGAGGGTTATATCTTTTAGTTTGCCTTCAAGGAGAAAGGTTTCTATGGCATGAGTTCATTTTGGGTTTAGCTTTGTGTTTACTTCCCCCCACTCTCCCCTTCTCTTTCCCCAAAACCCTTCAATCCTTATTGTCTGGGCCTCAACTTGCCTATCAGGTATGTCAGCAACTCAAGCTGATCTAGGTGAGGAACTGCAGATGCATGAGAACATGCAATGTTCATCTTCCTATGATTGTGTGGGTTCGCTGAGTATGATCTGTTCTAAGTCCATCCATTTCCCTGCAGATTTCATTGTATCATTTTTTTCTTACTGCTGAGTGGAATTCCATTGTGTATATGAACCACAACTTTATTATCCATTTGTCCAATGATGGGCACCTGGGTTGATTCCAGTTTTCAGCTATTATGAATTGAGCAGCTATGAACAAGGTTCAGCAAATGTCTCTGTAGTGAAGAAACATGTCCACCTTCTTGATCATTCAATGGACAGAGTGTGCTGTCACCTTGAAGTCCAGGACGAATTGGGTGTGCAGTACCTGTGTGTGGCTTGGGGCAGTCCCTTTGGCATGTATTTCCAAAGTTTTGTGACTTTGTGGGTCAAGCAGCTCTGGCCCTCATGTCTCTGAAAACTTCAAAATTTTAACAGTCTAAAGTGCTTTTTGAGCTAGGCCTCGTGGCTTGTGCCTGTAGTCTCAAGACTTGGGACCATGAGGTAGGAGGATTGACACAACTCTGAGGCAGTCTAGTTTGCATAGTCAGCCTGGACCATAGTTCTGAGCTACTTGGGAGACTGAGGCAGGGGAATGGGAAGCTCAAGCCCTGTCTGAACTATAAAACTCAGTTTAAGGCCAGCTTGGACAACTTTGTGAGAGCCTGTGTGTGTGCGTGTGTGTGTATGCCGGGAGTAGTTTTGCATGTCTTTAATTCCAGCACTCAGCAGAGGTAGGAGGATCACTGTCAGTTCTAGGCCACCCTGAGACTCTCTCTTACATGAAATTGAATGCAGTGTAGTTTTTTTTCCAGTTTTCTGTCAGCTGGTCTACATGGAGGAGGTTTTCAGCACAGCTCCAGCAGGATTTCTCAATGACCTGCTTTGGTTTTTGAGACAGGGTTTCATGTAGCCCAGGCTGGCCTGGAACTTGCTGTGCAGTTGATGATGACTTTGCATATATGATCCTCTTGCCTACACTTCCCCAGTGCTGAGACAGTAGGCATGTACCGCCATGCTCTGTGTGCAGTGCTAGAGACTGAACTCAAGGCTTCATGTGTGCTAGGCAAGCATTCTATCACTGAGACCAGTGCGGTACCAGATATTTTAGAAAGAAAAAGGGGGGGGGGGCACTGGAGACATGGCTTAGCAGTTAAGGTGCTTGCCTGTGAAACTTAAGGATCCAGGTTCAATTCCTCAGTGCCCACGTAAGCCAGATGCACAAGGTGGCACATTCTTCTGGAGTTCGTTTGCTGTGGCTGGAGGCTCTGGTATGCTCATTCTCTATCTGCCTCTCTCTCTAGCAAATAAATAAAAAAGTATAGTATCCTTCTTCCTCTCTCTCAGATGCTGTCAAATCATGCTGGCATATCTACACTCTGACAGACAGGTGAGTCATGTGTGTCCTTGATATTTCTGACAAAATTATTTATTTATTTATGTATTATGGTTTTTCGAGGTAGGGTCTCACTGTAGCTCAGGCTGACCTGGAATTCACTATGTAGTCTCAGGGTGGCATCAAACTCACGGTAATCCTCGTACCTCTGCCTCCTGGGTGCTGGGATTAAAGACGTGTGCCGCCATGCCCGGCTAAAATTATTATTATTTTTTTTAAGTTTTGTGACAATTTTTTTGCTTCAAGGATTCCAACTTAATAAAAAGGTAATATTCTCATTATACCTTGGCTCCTGAAAAAGATCTGCTTGGAAATTCTATCACATAATCAGTGTCACAGTGATCAGTGATGACTCTTGATATCACAAACTTCGTACCAGGCCCTGATATCTATCCCATTTCTCTGTTCAATTTCTCCCTCCCTTTCTCCCTCTCTCCTTCCTCCCCTCTTTGAATCAGGCCTACAGCTGGCTATCCAAACCAGGCTGACCTTGAACTTTAGGCGATTCTCTTGTTTCTGCCTCCCAAATGCTGGGATTGCAGGCATGTACCACTACAGTTGCCTCTTATATTGCTTTGCTTTTTTTCTTTTTTCCTTCAAAGTAGAGTTTCACTGTAGCCCAGGCTGACATGTAATTCACTATGTAGTCTCAGGGTGGCCTTGAACTCACAGAGATCCTTCTATCTCAGCCTTTGGAGTGCTGGGATTAAAGGCATAAGCCACCACACTCGGCTTTGTTTTCTTTTTTGAGATGTGCTACCATTTCCAGTTTATGTGGTGCTGGAGATATAGCCCCAGGCTTCTTGCATGCTAGACAAGCACTATACCAGCCGAGCTACACCCCAAACTCCTGTATTGAGCTTAAAAAAATTATCTATTTGCAAGGAGAGAGAGAGAGAGAATGAGAATGGGCACACCAGGGCCTCCAGGTTCTGCAAATGAACTCCAGATGCATGCACTGCTTTGTGCATGTGGCTTTATGTGGGTATTAGGGAATCGAATTCAGGTCGGTAGGCTTTGCAGGCAAGTGTTGAGCCATCTCTCCAGCCCCATCATGTGTTGAACTTTTTAAGGACACAAGTTTACTTTTCTTTTTTTAAAATTTTTTGTTTATTTTTATTTATTTATTTGAAAGTGACGGACAGAGAGAGAGAGAGGCAGATAGAGAGACAGAGAGAATGGGTGCGCCAGGGCCTTCAGCCACTGCAAACAAACTCCAGATGTGTGTGCCCCCTTGTGCATCTGGCTAACGTGGGTCCTGGAGAATCAAGCCTTGAACAGGGGTCCTTAGGCTTCACAGGCAAGTGCTTAACTGCTAAGCCATCTCTCTAGCTCACAAGTTTACTTTTCAAGGAGGGAGAATGGACCCAAAGGAAAACTCAGAATGAATGTATGTAAAACTTTTGTCGTTTTTTTTTTTTTTTTTTTCTTTTGGTACAGGGTCTTAAGAAGTCACACTAGCCTCAAATTACCTTTGTAGCCAAGGATGGCCTTGAACTTCTGATCTTTCTAGTCTACCTCTCAAGTGCTGGGATTATTGGTCTGTACAACCATGGTGAGCTGTTATCATCCTTTTAGGAAGCTATAAACTGGCTACTGGCTAGAAAGATTGGTCAGTGGTTTAAAATGCTTGCTTGCAAAGCCTGTCAGCCTGGGCTCAATTCCCAATTCATCCACAAAAAACTGGACACAAAAAGTGGTGCAAGCATCTGGCATTTGTTTGCAGTGGCAAGGGGTCTTGATACACACACACATGAAAATACATAATTAAAAAATAAAACAGCTGGGAGTGGTGATGCATACTTGGTAGGCAGAGGTAGGAGGATTGCTGTAAATTTGAGGCCACTCTGAGACTACATAGTGAATTCCAGGTCAGCCTGAGCTAGAGTGAGACCCTATCTTGAAAAACCAAAACCAAACCAAACTAAACCAAACCAAACCAAAATAAAACAGCTAGGCATGGTAGCTCATGATTTAAATCCCAGTACTTGGGAAGCATAGATTAGGAGGATCACTGTGAGTTCAAGGCTGGCCTGGGACTACAGAGTGAGTTCCAGATCAGCCTGGGCTACACTGAGATCCTACCTCAGAAAAAATACATAAGTAAGTAAATAAAAAATTAAAAAACAGAAGCATGAGCAGGGCATGGTGGTGCATGCCTTTGATTCCAGCACTGAAGAGGCAGCGGTAGGAGGATCACCAAGAGTTTGAGGCCACCCCGAGACTACATAGTGAATTCCAGGTCAGCCTGAGCTAGAGTGAGACACTACCTTGGAAAACCAAAACAACAACGGAAAAAAACAAACAAACAGAAGCTTGCTCATGCAGAACCAGCCATAACTAAGAGTATTAGACAGCAAACCCCTCTAATTGTCTTCCCGACTCCCTACCTCTAGCTATTGCAACTGCCCCACAAACCAGAGCACTCACAGTGAACCATGATTTACTTCCTTGGGGCAGGAGTGTGCACATGTTGGAGCAACAGTCAGTGCTTCTCACAAATACTGGACCATTTCTTTTCTTTATGTTCTTCCTAACTGTATTTCCATGACAAGACATTCAAATTAGGGACTCACCTCTAAGAGGGCATGTATGAAATAACAAGGAATAATGTAAGGAGGAGAGAGAGATCATAATGTGTTTAAATGTGGGTGGCCCAAATGTAAACACTTCACATCAGGAGTTCAGAGTCCATGTGTCACTGGTAACTTGCTATCCAAAAGACAGCCCTTGGCTAATGGCTAAAGAGCAGTTATTTTTTGTCCCTTCTTTTCCTTTCCTTTCTTTTCTCTCCTTCCCTTCCCTTCCATTTCCTCCCCTTCCCTTCTCTTCCCTCTCCTCCCCTCTTTTCCTTTTTCTCCCCTTCCCTTTCCTCTCTTCCTCTCCATCTCCTTCCTTTCCCTCTCCTCTCCTCTCTTCTCTCCCTCCCCTCCCATTCTTTCTCTTCCCCTCTGTTCTCTTCCCTTCTCTCCCCTTTCCTTTCTTTCCCTCTCCTCCCCTCTCTTCCCTTCCCTTTTATCCCCTTCCCTTCCCTCTTCTCCCCTCTCTCTTCCCATCTCTCCCCTTCCCTTCCCTCTCCTCCTCTTCCTCCACCCCTCTGTTCCCTCCCCTCCCCTTCCCTTCCCTTCCCCCCTCTCTTCCCTTCCCTTCAGTCTCCTCCCTTCTCTTCCCTTCCCTTTCCTCCCCTTCCCTTCCTTTTCCTCTCTTCCCTTCCCTCCTCTTCCCTTCCCTCTCCTTTTTATTTTTTCAATATTTTTTCTGATTTATTTATTTATTAGAGACAGAGAGAAGGAGAGAGAGAGAGAATGGGTGTGACCAGGGTCTCTAGCCACTGCAAGTAAACTCCAGATGCATGCAACACCATGTGCATCTGGCTTACGTGGAACCTGGAGAATTGAACCTGGATCCTTAGGTTTCTCAGGCAAGTTTTTAAGCACTAAGCCACCTCTCCAGGCCTTCCCTCTGTGAGGAGCTGAGACAGTCGCCATTACAAGATGGCGCTTACTTCCTGCCAAGGGGCAGGACAATCAACTCCTTACTTGGTCATGTCTTAGCGGCAGTCGTGCTTGATGCTGCGCATGTGCGTGATGTAATGCACCCTGGGCCTATCCCGTGGCCCTGGGTGGTGGGTGAACAGGTGGCAGCCAATCCGTAGGTGCCTCGTAGTGCTACACCCTATAAAAGCAGCTACACTCCCGCACCCCAGCCCCTCGCCATCAGCTTTCCTGTTAACCAAGAGGCTCTCCAATAAAGTGTGATCAAGAAGGATCTTCATTTGCTGGTCGTTCTTCTCCTGCTGGTCAGGGGGTTCGCCGCATCCCTCTCCTTTTCTTTCCCTTCCTCCACTTCCCACTTCTCTTTCCTTTCTTTTTCCTTCCTCTTCACTTTTCTCCCCTTACCTTACCTTACTTTCCTCTTCCTTTTCCACTCTTCTTTTTTCTTCCTTCCTTCCTCCCTCCCTCCCTCCCTCCCTCCCCCTTCCTTCCTTCCTTCCTTCCTTCCTTCCTTCCTTCCTTCCTTCCTTCCTTCCTTCCTTCCTTCCTTCCTTCCTCCCTCCCTCCCCCCCTCCTTCCTTCCCTCCCTCCTTCCTTCCTTCCTTCCTTCCTTCCTTCCTTCCTTCCTTCCTTCCTTCCTTCCTTCCTTCCTTCCTTCCCTCCTTCCCTCCCTCCCTCCTTCCCTCCCTCCCTTTCTGGCAGGGTTATACTCTAGTCCAGGTCGATCTGGAACTCACTTTGTACCCCAGGCCAGTCTAGAATGCATAGCCATCCTCCTACCTCTACCTCCCAAATACTGTTATTATAGGCATGAGCCACAATGCCTGGCACATTATTCTTTTTCTTTTTCTTTTTCTTTTTTTTTTTTTTTTGAGGCAGGGTCTCCCTCCAGCCCAGGCTGACCTGGAACTCACTCTGTAGCTCCAAGTTGGCCTGGAAGTCATGGCCATCCTACCTCAGCCTCCTGAATGCTGGGATTAAAGGCATGTGCCACTATCCAAGGCTAAGTTATACTTTTCAGCAAAGCATTGGACATCATGAAGCTCAGTGCCACCTTTCAAATGACAGAAAGCAAAACTTCATTCCTGGTCCCTGAGCCTGTGGCAGGAGTGGGCAAACTCCAAGAGCTGGTTCTGAACCCTGGTTCCTGACTCTGTGCTGTCCAAGCAGGGGTTCTCAGGGGAGCATAGGGACACCTGTGTTGGGCTGTGGATTTCATCCAGTTCTGATGAGTCAGAAAACTTTGTTTTATATACAGTAGTGGGCTGGAACCCAGGACCTGCTGGGTCTTGTTATGGGGTCCAGTGTTGCACAAGTAAGACCATCGACTCATGGAATGTGAGGCAAAGTTTTATTGGGTAAAAAGGAAAGAAAAGAAAAAAAATTCTGTATGTGTACCAGGTCTGTACCCAGAGGGAATCTCAGGGGGCAGCTGTGTACTGTTCAGAGTGTCAGCTTTTATTGGAAATAACCACATGATGTTAGAAAAAAATGGGGTGGGAGTTAAGCCCTAAATCACAATTTACATGTGACAGTTGCAGCCATAAAATAAAAAAAAGGAACTTGTAAACAGATCTGTTGGTCACTTACAGGAACCACCACCTGGGGGGTGGAGGCAGGCCTGTGACCAGGAGTCCCGCTTGTCTTAAGGAGTTTGCTCAACAATGCAGGTCCCAGGAAATGCTGTTCATCCCAGCAGAGCCTCTTCTTTACCTGCCATTAGCAGAGCCTCTTGTTTGTCTACCATCAGCAGAGCCTCCTACAAGGAAGTGACTTCTATATATCCCTAGGCTGGGTAAAGAAATGTAGAGAAATATAACATTTTGCTCTCTTTACAATCTGATCCTGCTACTTGTGTGGAAAAGTAGGGAAGAGGGTAGAGGAGATACTGCCCATCTTGGGTTGCAGTTTGGAAGGTCTTTGGCTCTCCAGTGGCTGTAGTGCAAGTGGATCCCCCCTCCCCGAATGGCACCAGGCATACAATTCACAAAGTCTGCTAGGCTTGACAGTGGGACATATAAATCTGACTCAATTCACAGACTCTTTTAATAGCTTAATGCAAATTGCACGTAATTGAGGCTCATTCATAAATGTCATTGATGTAAAACCTGCAAATGTGGAGGAGCCCAGCACAAAGCTTGATGATTACTCCACAAGTGTAGCTCAACTGCAGGAACATCGCTGTTGGTAGGACAATTGAATAAAGCTGGTTGTCCAGTTACCTGTGCTACCAGATGTCATGGGTGCTTGAGTGAGTTCTCCCTCACCTCCCCAGGTAGGGTTTCACTCTAGCCCAGGCTGACCTGGAATTCACTATGTAGTCTCAGGATGGCCTCAAACTCACAGCAACCCTCCTACCTCTGCCTCCCAATTGCTGGGATTAAAGGTGTGCACTACCATACCTGGCCTGAGTGAAAGTTTTGAATGAGCCTCAGGGGCACGATGGGAACTACTTAATTGAGTATGAAAGAGACAGAGTCCTTACACCCTCAGGCATCTTCAGCCCTGATAATTTCATGAAGACTCTGTTACATGACTCTGAGTTGCTGTATTGGAACCTGAAACTCCTCAAATGGCATATCCTGTCTTCTTCTCTCTCTCTCTCTTTGTTTTTTTGAGGTAGGGTCTTGCTCTAGTCCAGACTGACCCGGAATTTATGATGTGGTCTCAGGCTGGCCTCAAACTTACAGTGATCCTCCTGTCTTGGCCTCCTGAGTGCTGGGATTAAAGGTGTGCATCAACACATCTATCTACCATTCTCTCTTTTTAATATTTATTTATTTTTATTTATTCATTTGACAGAGAAAGAGGGAGACAGACAGACAGAGAGAGAGAGAGAGAGGGAGAGAATGGGTGCACCAGGACCTCCAGCCACTGCAAATGAACTCCAGATGCATGTGCTCCTTTGTGCGTCTGGCTAACATGGGTCCTGGGGAATTGAACCTGAGTTCTTTGGCTTTGCAGGCAAATGCCTTTACTGCTAAGCCATCCCTCCAGCCCATCTTTTTTTTTTTTTTTTTTGAGGTAGGGTCTTGCTCTAGCTCAGGCTGACCTGAATTCACAATATAGTCTCAGGCTGGCCTCAAGCTCACAGTGATCCTCCTACCTTGGCCTCCTGAATGCTGGGATTAAAGGCATTCACCACTACACCAGCCCTCTCTCTTTAAAAAAATATTTCATTTATTTATTTGAGAGAGAGAGAGAGAGAATAAAGAGACAAATAGAAAGAGAGAGAATGGGTGTGCCAAGGACCCCTAGCCACTGCAAACGAACTCCAGATGTATACACTACATTATACATCTGGCATTATGTAGGTACTGGGGAATTGAACTCTGGTTTTTAGGCTTTGTAGCCAAGCATCCTAATTACTAAGCCATCTCTTCAGCTCTCTTTTATTTTATTTATGTGAGCGAGTAAAAGAGAGAATGGGCATGCCAGGGCATCCAGCTACTGCAAATGAACTCTAGAAGCATGGGGTACCATGGGCTTATATGGGTCCTGGGGAATTGAACCTGGATCCTTTTGGCTTTGCAAGCAAGCACCTTAACCACTAAACCATCTTTCCCACCCCCACACTATTTTTTTGAAGCAGGATCTTACTATAGTTCAGGCTGACCTGGAACTCACTCTGTAGTGCAGGCTAGGCTTGAACTTATGGCAATCCTCCTGTCTGGGGTTAAATGGGTGCACTACAATGCCAATCTCTTTGAAAATTAAAAAATAATTAATACAGGATCATTGAGGCAACACATGCCTGTAAACCTAAAACTCAGGAAGCAGAGGGAGGGGGATGACAAGTTTGTCTCTAGCCTGGGCTGCACCCATCTTGTCTCAAAAAACAAGGTAAAGGGCTAGAGGGATAGCTCAGTGGATAAAGTGCTTGCTGTTCAGGCCAGAGGACCTCAGTGTGGATGTCCTGATCCCATGTGACAAACAGGAAGCCATGGTTGGCTTCTGTAATCTGAGCACACCTATAGTGATATGGGAGACAGAGACAGGAAGATTTCTAAGATGCTCACAGACCAGCTAGCCTGGTGAGAAGAGAGCACAGCAATGCAGCAATGAACAAGGGAGAGAGAGAGAGAGAGAGAGAGAGAGAGAGGAGGGAGGAAGGGAGGGAGGGAGGAAGGGAGGGAGGGAGGGAGGGAGGGGAGGCACTGCCTCAAATGAGATGGAAAACAAGGACCAATACCCACAGTTGTTCTCTGACCTCCACAATGCCCCATGGTACATGAGCACTTGCACTTAAACACACGAACGTACTCATGTGATTCAGCAACACCACACCCTACATATAATACAAATATGTGGCTCACATCTTAAGAAAAAAAGAAAGAAAGAAAAGAAATGATCCTGTATGTATCTGTAAAGAGCTTCCTCAGCCTTTTCATTGGACCATTATTTGGACTATTAAGTGCACTCAACCAGACCCTATTGGAAGGACATTTAGGTTGTTCCCAAGTTTTTGCCATCACAAAAAGGCTGGAGGCCAGCTTATATTAATGTCTTTTCCCCCATGTAAGTTAACTGCAGAATTATTTAAGATGTAGAATTACTGGGTCAAAGACAGTATGGATGTGTGATTTTAAATTACTCACTACAGACTATGTATGGATCTGCATTCCCACCAGTAAAATATGTGAGCCATATGCCCTCAGCTGCACAGAGTGTTTTGCCAACATTTTTTTTTTGCTAAACTGTTAGGTGAAATATGGTATGTGGGTTCAAAAATGCATTTCTTTTTTTTTAAATTTGTATTAGCATTTTCCATGATTATAAAAAAATATCCCATGGTAATTCTCTCCCTCCCTCCCAAATCTGCATTTCTTGAGCCAGGCATGGTTGCATACACCTTTTGTCTCAACACTCAGTAGGGACGACAAGGTAGGAGGTTTGTCATGAGTTTGAGGCCACCTTGAGCTACAGAGTGAGTTTCAGGTCAGCCTGGGCTAGAGTGAAATCCTGCCTCAGAAAAACAAAACAAAAAAAATGCATTGACCTTGTTATGTGTCCTGTTTATTAAGTATCGATTTATAGTCATGAACCATTTTTCTTTCTTTCTTTTTTTTTTTTTTTTGGTTTTTTGAGGTAAGGTATCACTCTAGCCCAGGCTGACCTGGAATTCACTATGGAGTCTCAGGGTGGCCTCGAACTCATGGCGATCCTCCTACCTCTGCCTCCCGAGTGCTGGGATTAAAGGCATGCACCACCACGCCCGGCACCATTTTTCTTTTTAAATTTTAATTAATTTTTATTAGATATGGACATATTTTGTATGTAAGCATAACATCTTGGTGCCATCCTTTCCCTCCTTCCTGCCCCTTTTCTGAAGAGACCTTCCTCACTGGGGGTGCAGATCAACTCCATGGGGATTGTGGGTCATGCATTATGGGGGCAGCAGTTAGTTATGGAGGAGAGGCAATGTCTCTGTGCAAAATGTCCCAAGTTGTGGCTCTAACAGTCTTTCTGCCCCCTCTTCTGAAAAATTCCCTGAGCCATGCTGGGAACATTTTAACTCTGCTTCAGTGATGGGTACTTCAGAGTATCTAGATGTCTGGTTTGGTAGGTGTTGAGTGTCCTCAGTATCTTTCTCCATCACCCTTGTGCTGATATCAGCTTAACTAAGACAGCAGCATTCTTGCTCATTTCCCCAATTCCTCTGTGGTTTCAGCCTGAGCCAGAATGGAATGTGCTGGGTCATTTATCTCCTTAAGTTCAATTCCCATCTGAAAAAGAGAAACAGATTCTCCAATGCAGAATGAAGTCAGTGCCAGTTAAATGGGATAACCATTAGTAATTTAGAGAGAATTACCAGGGTTTAGACACTTTTATAGTCTAAGGTTAGTGGGAGCTTGACAATGGAAAGTGGAATCATTATCTGGATATGATTCTGAGTTGTTTCCCAGTTCCAGATATGATTTCTTTTCCACTGAACAGATCTGTTAGTCAATCCAAGAGCAGTTGGTGACCCACCATGGCTGTGTGCCACTATTGTACTTGTGTGAGCATCATGTCAGGTTGTTTGCTTCTGAGTCACTTAGACTTTGAGTGGCTTGGACAGATGTTGGCCACTTTCCCTGGGTAGCTCATATAGCGCCTTCCAGCACTAGATGGGTTAATTATCTGAGGACTGGCTCTCCTCTGGATTCCAACCAGGTCTTTCCATGGTCCATGCCAACAGCGATTGGTGTCTTCAGCAGTAGGGTCTTACCATTAACCTCCGGTGGGTAATCAAGTATTCTGACAGAAGTCTGTCATGAACTATTTTTCAACTTTTTTTTTTTGGTTTTTCGAGATAGGGTCTCACTCTAGTTCAGGACTCACAGTGATCCTCCTACCTCTGCCTCCGGAGCGCTGGGATTAAAGGTGTGTGTCACCATGCCTGGCTCTTTTTTTTTTTTTAATTTTTATTTTTTGATGTAGGGTCTTGCTGTAGCCCAGGGTGACTGGGAATTCACTGTGTAGTCTCAGGCTGGCCTCAAACTCTTAGGAGGAACTCTTCATACACTAGGGAAATTAGCACTTTGTGATTATTTTTAAAGTTATTTTCTTCTAACTTGCCATTTATTTTGACTTTAGCAGCCTAAATGAATGAGTTAGCATACAGGACTTCTGGGCTTAGTTTCCAGTCCAGCCATACTGGAAATTTACTTCTCTGTTGTTCATTTTCCTTGCTTATAAGATGAGAATAATACCACCTCACAAGGTGTTTGTAAGAATACAATGCTTAATATATTACAACAGTGCTTAGTATAATGAAACAGTACTATACGTAAGATATAAATATCTGTACCTGTATCAGATACCTACTATTATTTAAGTTATTTTGCTTTCTGAATTTTGTGTTACAATTAGAGAGTATTTAAGAGATATTTTACTCTTCCTTGCAATGTCATGATTCTTTTCTTTCCTTCTTTCCTCCATCCTTTTTGTCTTGCTCTCTCTTTTGGCAAGGTCATATATAGCTCAATTGGCCTTGTACTTGCTATGAAGCCAAGGATGACCTTGAACTTCTGATCCTCCTCCTCTACCTTCTGAGTGCTAGAATTTCAGGCATGTACTGCAATGTTCTGTTTATATAATGCTAGGGATCCAACCCAGGACTTTGTGCATGCTAGGCAAGCACTCTACCTACTAAGTTACAGCCCAGCCTGAGTCCCCCCCACCCTTTTTAAGGTAGGGTCTTGCTCTAGCCTAGGCTGACCTGGAATTCACTATGCTAGAATTCACTATGTAGTCTCAGGGTGGCCTCAAACTCATAGTAGCGATCCTCCTTCCTCTGCCTCCTGAGTGCTGGGATTACAGGCATGTGCCACTATGCCTGATTTCTGAGGCCTCTTTCTTTTATGAGAGAGAGAGAATGAGAGAGAGAAAGAGAGAGAGAGAGAGAGAGAGAGAGAGAGAGAGAGAGAGAGAGAGAGAGAGGGAGAGGGAGGGCTCATGCCAGGTTGCCAGGTCCTCTAGCCACCACAATCAAACTCGAGACATATGTGCCACCTTGTGTGCATACATGACTTTGTGTGCATGTATCATCTTGTACATCTGGCTTACATGGGTTCTGGGGAGTTGAACCTGGATCTTTAGCTTTTGCAGGCAAACACCTGAACTGCTAAGCCATCTGTCCAGCCCTGAGGTCTCTTTTTTATCTGGCAAACTTTTGCTAGCAGTACAGCACATGCCTCAAAGTCTGATTTCTGTGGTCCTTCTTCCCTAGCACACAGCCTTGTTGGACAGAAAATCCAGGATGCCTTAAATGCTACAACTTTCCTTAGCATACATTGGCCCATGGGAAATGCATGTCTTAGTTTCTCCAAACATTGGGAATAAATGCTACCTGTTGCTACTATCTCTCCCAGCTCCCAAGAGGAAACACCCAAGAGCTCCTTCACTCTCCACCTCCCCAGCTCACACATCAATTTCCATGGTCTTTAGATAGGAAAAAGCCATCAGTGTCTGTGTCTATAGGTAGGGTTTGAGCTCCAAGGAATATGACATATTATTCTAAGAATGCCTAAAACCTCACAATATAAGACAGAAAATCCTATGGGCTGGTTTAGTAAGATAAGATGGTGTCTAGTGAGAGAGACTAAAAGTAGCCAGCAAGCTAGAGCCCAGATTTAGGTTTCTAATTCCATTCTCAAGCCAGATGTGGTGCTGAAAACATTTACACTCCTGTAAATCAGCTTTCTAGAAATTGGCATCTCTATTAAGGAGGTAATCCAAAGATAACAAAGGAAAGTGCTCCTTGGCAGATGTGTGGGTAGCTCAGGCTGGATGCATGCTTAGCATACTTGAAGCCTTGAGTTTAATCCCCAGTGACAAACAAAACAAGAAATATGTTTCATTATTTATAATTGGACAAACAGGAACCAGTTTAAGTAAACGATAGGCTTATTTTATTTATATTTGAGATAGGGTCTCATGTAGTCCAGGTTAGCCTTGAATTCACTATGTAGCTGAGGCTGGCCTGGAGTTCCTGATCCTCCTGCCTCCAGTGTGCTGGGACTATAGGCATGTGCTGTGTTAACTTTTTCTTGGGGGAGATGTGTAAGAGTGGGTGCATGCTCAGAAGACAGGGCACCAATAGCACAGCAAAGTAGTGAGCTCACCAAAGTCCAATTTGGTGAGCCAGTGAGTATACTGAGGTCACTTATAGGAGTGTGGACTATTCAAAGGCAGCTGCATCAGTGCAAAGCACACCCCAGCACAGGTGACCCCTATGGAAGCTGCATCTCTGGAGCTCACTGTAGGACTTCTTGGCAACCCTGCTGATTGGTGTCTCCTCTTCAGCAGCTGTTTATTGCATCTATAACCCTGAGGAGGAAATCGCTACAAAGCAATGTGATCTCCCCACACCTGGCTTATTAAAACTTTTTTTTGAGATAAGCCTGGTCTTATGTAGTAGCCCAGCTGACCTCCAACTTGACAATAGGTAGTGGAGGATGACCTTGAACTTCTGTTTATCCTGAGTCCACCTCCTAATGATACTGGTTTTGAGAGTAATTAGAGCCTCTCTGGGCATAGCTTAGGGGTTAGAATGCTCAAAAATCATTGTAATTCCCCAGGCCAGTGGCTCTCAAGATTATGACTCATAAAGAATTGGCAAGTGCCGACACACAGAAGGGCAAGTTCAGAAACATTTATTTTAAAAACGTACAGCAGAAAGCTCCCAAACTGGGAAGGTTCTCAAGTAGGCAGGAGGTGTGGTGACTTGGATCAGGTTTTCTTATGACTTTGGATATGCAAATTTGTCATTTTGGGTTGAGCTTCACTGGTTAAATATATTCATATGGTTAAATATGGAGAACTTTGGTTGGTGGCTCAGGGAGAGGGGCATAGACTCTTTCTTTTTTTAGATTTTTAAAAATATTTATTTATTTGAGACAGAGAAAGGGAGAGAGAGAGAGTGAGAATGGGCATGCCAGGGCCTCTAGCCACTGCAAACAAACTCCAGATGCAAGTGCCATTCTAGTGCATCTGGCTTACGTGGGACCTGGAGAATCGAACCTGGGTCCTTAGGCTTCACAGGCAAGTGCCTTAACAGCTAAACCATCTTCTCCAGCCCACATTCAACAACTTTTTTTTTCTTTTCAAATTTTTTTATTAACAACTTCCATGCTTATAAAAAATATCCCATGGTAATGCCCTCCCTCGCCCCACTTTCCCCTTTGAAATGCCATTCTCCAGCATATCCCTTCCCCCTCTCAATCAGTCTCTCTTTTTATTTTTATTTATTTTTTAATTTTTTTGGTTTATTTTTATTTATTTATTTGAGAGCAACAGACAGAGAACGAGGCAGAGAGAGAGAGAGAGAGAGAGAGAGAGAGAGAATGGGCGCGCCAGGGCTACCAGCCACTGCAAACGAACTCCAGACGCGTACACCCCCTTGTGCATCTGGCTAACGTGGGACCTGGGGAACCGAGCCTCAAACTGGGGTCCTTAGGCTTCACAGGCAAGCGCTTAACTGCTAAGCCATCTCTCCAGCCCTTGTTTTTTTGTTTTTTGAGGTAGAGTCTCACTCTAGTCTAGGCTGACCTGGAATTCACTATGTGGTCTCAGGGTGGCCTTGAACTCACAGTGATCCTCCTACCTCTGCCTCCCGAGTGCTGGGATTAAAGGCGTGCGCCACCACACCCAGCCTTAAGTCTCTCTTTTTATTTTGAGGGCATAGACTCTTAAAGACCCTACCTGAGGGGAGAAAAATATTCCAGAAATATTCCTAGAATAAGGAAGAACTGGGAAGCTGTTCCTGATCTTCATAATGAAGACTACAGACTAGAGTTGCCTTTTAGTCTTACCAGGACAGGCTGATATCTGTGTATTTGGGGGGAGGGTGGGCTCTGTCCCTAACTAGCAACCTATAAAAAGAAGGCTACATTGGAGAATCTATTTTTGTTTTTCAGAAAGCAGCAAGAACTAAGGAAAATCATAATCTACCAACAAGACAAGAACAGACAGCCGACTCCCTGACAAGGGATGAACCACCCCCTCACACAGCAGCCAGGGACCAGGAGAATCCACAGAGAACGGGTGGGATGAGCAAGTGTGCAGCTTCCACAGCAAACCTGACAGTACATGCCAGCATGATGGAGCCCTACTCTGAAGACACTCAAAACATACCAAAGTAGAAATCCAGAAGTTGCTGAGAGCTCAACACTAAGGTATGATTAAAGCACATCCACTAGGGCTCAGGGAAGTTTGAGGAAGAGGAGGAAGAAAAAATGTAAGAGCCACAGGGTGGCTCTCCCCACAATGACAGACAGATACTCTTACAATGCATAACCCACAAGCCAGTGGTGAATACCAGCAATCCCACTGTGGTGGTTTGAGTCAGGTGTCCCCCATAAACTTAGGTGTTCTAAATGCTAGTTTCCCAGCTGATGGATATTTGGGAATTAATGCCTCCTGGAGGGAGAGTATTGTTGGGGGCGGGCTTATGGGTATTATAGCCAGTTTCCCCTTGCCAGTGTTTGGCATACCCTCCTGTTGCTGTGGTCCACCTTATGTTGGCCAGCGGGTGATATCCACCCTCTGCTCATGCCATCGTTTTCCCCTGCCATCATGGAGCTTCCCCTTGAGCCTGTAAACCAAAATAAACCTCTTTTTCCCAGAAGCTGCTCCTGGTTGGGTGATTTCTACCAGCAATGCAAACCGGACTGCAACGCCCACATAGGAATGCCCTTAGTAAAGTGGGGTCAGGGAGGAAGGAAATGATGGTAGCAACTGTGTCCATACAGTTTCAACTGACAGAAAAGAAGAGGCTATCTTGCTCCTAATTTCTGTCACTAAATGGTATTAGAGACTTGTCCCTTAGGCCTGGCTTACGTGATACTGTGTATCACACCTAGGGTATATGCATGCTATGTACTAAGTAAGCTACATCCCCAGCCCTTGATGGATCATCTGCTAGAGGAAACTTTATGTAACCAAAAATATCATTTAAGATTCAAACATAAGGGCCAGGTATGGTGGCACATGCCTTTACTCCTAGTGTGGGAGGGAGGCAGTGGTGGGCAGAGGCAAGAGGATTGCTATGAGTTGAAGGCCAGCCTGGAACTGCAGAATGAGGGACCGGGGAGATGGTGAAGTTCTTAAAGGTGTTTTCTTGTAAAGCCTACTGGCCCAGGTTCAATTCCCCAGCACCCGTGTAAAGTTAGACACAAAAAGAGGTACATGTATCAATAATGGTGGCAAGACATCCTGGCATGTGCATGCATACACACACACACACACACACACACACACACACACCACACTAAAAGGGAGACTGGAGAGATGGGTCATCAGTTAAGGCACTTGACTGCAAAGCCTAATGACCTGGTTTGATTCCTCAGTACTCACATAAAGCCAGATGCACAAAGTGTCACATGAATCTGGAGTTCATTTGTAGCAGCTAGAGGCACTGACACACTTATATTCTCTCTTTCCTTGCAAATAAATAAATCAAAATATTTAAAAAAGGCCTGAGGAAGGATACCTGAGGTTGTCCTCTGGCTTTCACATGCACATTGACATACTTGTGCATGCACTGCCCCACCACAAACACACACATAAAAAATTCAGAGATAATATAGAAATATGTTTATATTTTGAAGTAAATGGAAGAGAACTGATTTCCCTATTACATATACAGGAGGATGGCTTTGAAATACCAAGAGAAGACATATGCCAATTTGGTAATTGTCGCTGGAGATTTCTATGTTTTTGACTTGAAAAAAAATTCTAGATTAAGTATAAGGAAGAAAATGAGGGAAGCCCTTACAATTCAACTTCAGCTCATCCACCAACTGAATTCTGCGAATGACCCTGTAAGACCATTTAGAGCAGACTCACAGAAGCCTGAGCAAGTAAAATGGTGGTTTTCAGCCACTAAGTCATGGGGAAGTATATTATACATGGTAATTCAAACAACTTATGTTTCTTGGTTACTCAGCACATGTCTAGTACAATGCTAGCCACACCTCCCCATTCTTAAGGCAGAAGCTATCAGCTTTGTTTTGCAGATGGGGCCACTGAAGGTGAAGGAAGGAGTATTAGGAGAAAGGAAGACAACTAAACTAAATAGGGATGCAGACTCAGGCAATCAGAGAAGGAAATGGAGAGAGAACACTGGGGGAGAGATGGGGCTACCTGATGGCCTTTGCCCTTGGGCTAGGCTTTTTCTGGTCCATCTGGTTCTCACAGAGGGACCCTAAATCTGGATCCCTGATAGCCTCAAAGTGTTTCTTGGTTCCTTTCTTCACACTCCCCAGCCAATGGCTTCCACTTTGACCTACATACACCTCAGCCCCAATTAGAATTTCAGGTAAAACTTGGGTTTGATTGAAGTTTTATTTACTATTAAAAGTAAATAGCAGTGGCTATTGAATACATCAGGGAGTAACCTGGTGTGGTGGTGCACACCTTTAATCCCAGCAGTTGGGAGGCAGAGGTAGGAGTGAAAGAGAATAGGAAAAAGCTAGCTTGTTCTTTTTTTTTTTTTTTAATTGACCACTGCTATGCTTATAGACAATAGATCATAATATTTCCCTCCTCTCCCCCACTTTCCCCTTCATGACTCCACTCCACATCCCTCCCTCTTTCCACTAGTCTCTCTTTTATTTTGATGTCATCATCTTTTACTCCTATTATGAGGGTCTTGTGAAGGTTTTGCGAGGCACTGAGAGGTCATGGATATCGAGGCCAATTTCTGTCTGGACAGTTACATTGTAAACAGTCCTACCCTTCCTTTGGCTCTTACATTCTTTCTGTCACCTCTTCCACAATGGACCCTGAGCCTTGGAGGGTATGAGATGTTTCAGTACTAAACACTCCTCTGTCACTTCTTCTCAGCACTATGTTGCCTTTTGAGTCATCCCAGTGGTCATCACCATCTGAAAAGAGAAGCTTCTCTAACCAAAATTGAGAGTAACATTAATACATGAATATGAACATTAAGTGTAGTGTTTTCGAGGCAGCTTGGTGAGCATAATATATGCATGTATCCAGAGAAGAGCAGGCTTTATACCCCTAAGGCTCATGACCTCCCAGGCTTTTGACTAGGTTTTCAGTACCAGGCATGTATTCCCTCCCATACAGTAAGCCTCTGGTCAAATTAGAGAGCATTTGATTTCCCCCAGAGCAGACATACCACTATTGCACCCATTTGGTCATTTGGCCTATCTGGCCAAACTTGAGGCTTCCAGCGTCCACTGTTTTCACTGCTGATGACTTTTGTCTCCCATAGGGCCGCATGCAGCGCAGCTTTTTCCAGCTTTCAGCTGGCTGGTCTACAGGGAGAAGGTTTTCACCTTGGCACCAGCTTGATTTCTCAGTGACCTTGCTACCCAGGCATATGAAGTCTTCAGCAATAGGTTCTTACTGTTACTTGTGGGAAGCCAAGGGCATGGGCAATAGCCTGTAATGTTTTGGAGGCAACAGGGACCTCCCTGACCAACAACTAACTGGAAGGTATCCTATCCCTGGCACTTAAAATTTTCTAGTAGCAATCTATGGCTTCTGGATATGCCACTATACAAAAAGTAGGCTTTCATATGTCTTATTCAGAATATCTTAAATTTTGAATGACCCTCCCCCCACCCTTTTCTTAACTCAATCTCTTCCCCTGGCCTCACTTAGGCCATTCCACTCCTTGTAATCTGTTCTACTTACACACATGTAACACCATCCCCTTAACTCCTTCCCTCTCCTCCCTCTCTTATAGCCTTTCTCTAGCTTACTGGCCTCTGCTATTGATTTTTGGTTCCAGCTCACACACAAGTTTAAACATTTGTAGCTAAGATCCACATATGAGAGAGAACATGTGATGTTTGGCTTTCTGGGCCTGGGTTACCTCAGTATAATCCTTTCCAGATCCATCCATTTCCCTGCAAATTTCATTTTTCTTTACCACTGAGTAGAACTCCATTGTGTAAATGTACCACATCTTTACTCATCTATTGAGGGACATCTAGGCTGGTTCCGTTTCCTAGCTAATGTGAATAGATCAACAGTAAACATGGTTGTGCAAGTATCTCTAAGGTAGTGAGAAAAGTTATTAGGATATATGCCTAGGAGTGCTATAGCTGGATCATATGGTAAATGTATTTTTAGTTGTCTCAAGAACCTTCACACTGGACTGGAGAAATGGCTCAGTGGTTAAAGCACTTGCCTTCAAAGCCTAATGACCTGAGTTCAATTCTCCAATTCCCGTTTAAAGCCAGATGAAAAAAGTGCCATATGCATCTGTAGTTCGTTTGCAGTGGCTGGAGCCCCTGGCATGCCCTTCTCTCTCTTTATCTCTACTTAGCAATAAATAAATAAAATATTTTTTAAAAAAGGAACCTCCATATTGATTTCCACAATGGCTGTACCACCAACAGTGTAGAAGGGTCTCTTTTTCCACATCCCCACCAACATTTATCGTCAATTGTTTTCTTGATGATAGCCATTCTGACAGGAGTGAGATGGGATCTCAAAGTAGTTTTAATTTGCATTTCCCTGATTTCTAAGGATGTAGAACACTTTTTTTAGATGTTTATATGCCATCTGTATTGCTTCCTTTGAGAACTCTTCTTTTATTTAGTTCCATAGACCATCTCTTAATTGGGTTGTTTGATTTCTTATTGTTTTGTTTTTTAGTTCTTTGCATATTCTGGATATTAGTTCTCTGTCAGATGTGTGGCTGGCGAACATTTTCTCCCATTCTGTAGGTTGTCCTTTTGCTCTATTCACAGTGTCCTTTGCTGTACAAAAGCTGTGTAATTTCATGAGATCCCAGTGGTTGATTAGCAGTTTTGTTTCCTGAGTAACTGGGATTATATTCAGAAAGGCATTGCCTATGCTAATATGTTAAAAGGTTTCCTACTTTTTCCTCTAGCAGTTTCAGAGTTTCAGGGCTGTTATTAAGGTCCCTGATCCATTTGGACTTGATTCTTGTGCATGGAGAAAGACAGGGATCTATTTTCATCCTTCTACATATAGATATCCAATTTTCCTTACACCACTTGGTGAAGAGGCTTTCTTTTCTCCAGTGAATATTTTTGGCTTCCTTTTTTTTTTTTTTTTTTTTGAGATAGAATCTTACTCTAGCTCAGGCTGACCTGGAATTCACTATGTAGTCTCAGGCTGGCCTCAAACTCACAGCAGTCTTCCTATTTCAGCCTCCCAGGTGCTGGGATTAAAGGCCTACACCACCACACCTGGCTATTTTTGGCATTTTTGTCAAAAACCAGATGGTATATATACATATATATTCTTCAGCATTTGGATGGAATGTTCTGTATATCTGTTAGGTCCATTTGTTCCATGAAATAATTTAATCCAGATGTCTCTCTGTTTATTTTTTGCTGGGATGACATGTCAATTGATGGGAGTGGCATATTGAAGTCACTCATTACAATTGTGTTTGGTGTTATCTGTGACCTTAAGTCTAATATTATTTGTTTAATGAAATTAGGAAGCCCCCATGTTAGGTGCATATATGCTTAGGATTGTAATGTTCACCTGTTGGAGTGTTCCTTTAATCAGTATAAAGAGACCTCCTTTATCTTTCCTCACTAATGTTGGTTTGAAGTCTATCCTGTCAGATATTAGGATAGCAACCTCGTGGGCTGGAGAGATGGCTTAGCGGTTAAGCGCTTGCCTGTGAAGCCTAAGGACCCCGGTTCGAGGCTCGGTTCCCCAGGTCCCACGTTAGCCAGATGCACAAGGGGGCGCATGCGTCTGGAGTTCGTTTGCAGAGGCTGGAAGCCCTGGCACGCCCATTCTCTCTCTCTCCCTCTATCTGTCTTTCTCTCTGTGTCTGTCGCTCTCAAATAAAAAAAAATAAAAAAAAAAAAAGAATAGCAACCTCTGCTTGTTTCCTAGGCTCATTTGCTTGAAATACCATTTTCCACCCTTTCACCTTAAGACAGTATCTATCTTGTTTTGTTGTTCACTTTTATTTATTTATTTGAGAGTGACAGACAGAGAGAGAAAGGGGCAGATACAGAGAGACAGAGAGAATGGGCACACCAGGGCCTCCAGCCACTGCAAATGAACTCCAGACGCGTGCGCCCCCTCGTGCATCTGGCTAACATGGGGTCCTGGGGAATCGAGCCTTGAACCGGGCTCCTTAGGCTTCACAGGCAAGCTCTTAACTGCTAAGCCATCTCTAGAGCCCAGTATCTATCTTTTATTGAGAGATGAGTTTCCTTGAGGCCATTGATATTAAGAGTTATTATTGAAAAGTATTTTGCCATTCTTTTTATTTTGTAGTGCTTGCTGTTTCCCTTTCTCTCTCAATTTTTTTTTCTTTTTCTTTTTTTTTTTTTTTTTTTTTTGGTTTTTCCAGGTAGGGTCTCACTCTAGTTCAGGCTGACCTGGAATTCACTATGTAGTCTCAGGGTGGCCTCGAACTCACTGCCATCCTCCTACCTCTGCCTCTGGAGTGCTGAGATTGAAGGTGTTACCATGCCCTTCTTCCCTTTGCCTTCTTATTTTAACTATTATTTGAGTGTGGTTTATTTTTTCCTGTTTCTTCATGTGTTTGCTTTGCTTTCTCTTCAGCGTGAAGGATTCCTTCAAGTAATTTCTTTAGAGCTGGCGTAGTTGTCATACATTCCTTTAGCCTGTTTTTGTTGTAGACTGTCCATATTTCTCCTTCAATTTGGATAGATAGCTTTGCAGGATAAAGTAATCTTGGTTGAGAGTTGTTATCTGTCAGAACTTGGAGTACATCATTCCAGCCCTCTGGCTTTTAAAGTTTGTGTTGAGTAGTGTGCTGTTATCCTGATGGGCTTGGCTTTATAGGTGACTTGTTTTTTTTTCTCTCTAACTGCTTTCAATATATTTTCTTTGTTTGTATGTTTGGTAGTTTAATTATAACATGGTGAGGAGAGGTTCTTTCCAGGTTTTGTCTGTTTGGTGTTCTAAAAGCTTCCTGTATCTGCATTGGCATTTCTTTCCCAATATGGGGGAAACTTTCTTCTATTATTTTGTTGAAAATGCCTACTATGCCTCTGGATTGAAATTCTTCTATATACCCTGAATTCCTATGTTTGATTTCTTCATAGTGTCTCCAGTATCTTGAAATTCCCATTTATACCTTTCTTTTTTTTAATTTTTTTTTTAATTTTTATTTATTTATTTGAGAGCGACAGACACACAGGGAAAGTCAGATAGAGGGAGAGAGAGAGAATGGGCGCGCCAGGGCTTCCAGCCTCTGCAAACGAACTCCAGACGCGTGCGCCCCCTTGTGCATCTGGCTAACGTGGGACCTGGGGAACCGAGCCTCGAACCGGGGTCCTTAGGCTTCACAGGCAAGCGCTTAACTGCTAAGCCATCTCTCCAGCCCGCATTTATACCTTTCTATTAGCTTGTCTTCCTCTTTGTTGGACTGTATTAAATCTGTCACCTGGTCTTCTAGTTTACATATTCTGTTCTCTTCTTGATCCATTCTACTGGTGAGACTTTCCAGAGTTTTTTATTTGGCTGACTGTTTTTCAGTGCTAGTTTTTCTGCTGACTTTTGTTCAGCATTTCTATTTCCTTACTTATGTCTTATGATGACCTCCTTATTTCATTAAGTAGCTTTCCTGCGTTCTGTTGGAATTCCTTCAGGAGGTTTTTCTTCTTTAATTCCTTTATTCTTTGATTCCTTTGAGTATAGTTAAAAATCTTTTTTTTTTTTTTAAATCTTTGTCAGTCATTTCATCTAAAACAGTCTCATTGGGGGCCATTTCTGATGGATTTGTAACTTTTAGTGGTATTGTATTATCTTGATTTTTTTGTTTCTTCTATTATAACGTAGCAGTTTTTGCATCCTGAGTTGATCTGATGCTTGGGTTTTCTAATTATCTGCAATGCTTTTAGACTTGGAAATCTAACTTAATGGACCTTCAGAGTAGGAATCTGAGGTGCCAAGTGTAGCTCTTGTATGCCAATCCAACCGCAGAAGTAATCCTAGGTGTTGTTTGCAGCTATTCAAGAATTCTAGTGGGCTGTGTGGAGCAATTTACTGATAAATTCTAAAATTCAACTAAGCAATATACACATTCAGTAAAAACTAACACAGAGCATGCAAGTGTGGGGATTGAGAAAAACAGATAACCTTATAAAGCCAAACTCCCTGAGGGTGTGTGTTGCTCTACACCCTGCACCCTGTCAGCTGGGAGGCTGAGATTACTATTCTGAAATGGGTTCCAGGTCAGCCTGCCTCTGAATTAGACCTTGCCCCCAGTAATGACAGAAGAAAGAGACAAAGGCCCTCTGAATCTGAAAACATCAAAGGCAACAATAGTCAACCCCCAAATATAGCTTAATTGTGAATGGTAAAGCCAACAAAGAATATGTAAGCCATAACCTGCCCTGATATGGAAAGAGAGATTAGCACTTCCAGTGCAGGCCTATGACCTGCTTTTTTGTCAGTCGGCCTTGTTACCTTTTGGAGTGGCTTCCAGATCTCACCAGTGCTGAGGGCCCACCTTGATCCCTCCATGTTCTGTGAATCTGCTGTTCTGATCAGCTGTGCTGGATGCCCTGCTGTGGTGGGGGCGGTGGGGGGAAGGAGGGCTGCATGCTCCAGAGGGCTGCATGCTCCAGAGGGCTGCGGTGCTGTTGGTTTGGGGAAGGGAGAGTGCAGGCAGCCTGGAGTTGTACTGGAACTGCTCAGCTGGTCCCACCTGTGCTCCCTTCAGCAGCTCCTCAGCTGATCTCTGCTGTCTCCCCTTCAGGTTTCTTGACTTTGCAAGGAGGCTAATGAGGTTGGAAGATCCCCTTGTTTGGTCTCTGCTCCTGGAGCTCGGTGCTGGGCAGGCATGTGAATCGGGTCCAGGCACCTCAGTGGGATTGTGGCCGGTTTCCTCCTTTCTGATGGATCTTAGTCTCTCCTGCTTCTGTGCTGTGGCTGAGGACAACCTATACACCTTCACTTTTTGTATGAAGCATATTTACTACTTCCCATGTGTTTATTTTGCTGTGGTTTTGCTTAAATCCCTCCCTGGGCTGGATTGGCATGACTCCTATGCAGCCATCTTACCTAGAAATCCCCACAGCTATCTTCTTTTAGGAAGTTTCTGTTTGAAATTGAGGCCCAGAGAGAACCAGGAGTTGCCTTCCTACATACCACCTTGCCTTGGTACAAGAATAGAATTCATGTCTGATCAAGACTGATCTACAGTGCTTCCTACTGACTTTAGTCTAGTACACTACCTACAAAGATGGCCAAGGTGGGCTGCCCATGGGGTTCACCCTCCGGATCTACAAACCAGTCAGGTCTTGCTCTTGCATACCTGAAAGAATACATTAAAAAAAAAATTAGGGCCAGGTGTTGTGGCACATGTCTTTAATCCCAGCACTTGGGAGGCAGTGGTAGGAGGATTGCCACGAGTTTGAGGCTGCTCTGAGACTACATAGTGAATTCCAGGTCAGCCTGAGCTAGAGTGAGATCCTACCTTGGAAAATCCCCCCACCCCCCAAAAACTTATATTTTATGAGTTTATTTGAGAGGGAGGGAAGGAGGGAGGGAGGGAGGGAGAGAGAGAGAGAGAGAGAAAAGGCTCACTAAGGCCTCTAGCCACTGCAGTGAACTCCAAACACATGTGACACCATGTATATCTGGCTTACATGAGTACTAGGGAATTGAACCTGGGTCCTCAGGCTTCACAGGCAAGTGTGTTAATTGCTAAGCCATCTCTCCAGCCCAAGAATACATTTCAATCATCTATTTAGGCTATTCCAGATCTTCCTTTGCTCTCTTTGAATTCTCTCTCTGCCTGCCTCTCCTTGGTCAGACCATAGGGATACATATAAATCTGTCCTCTACCTCCACTCAGCCTGGGAGAACATAATACTGTTTCTTGGTCTAGAGGAATTTTACTGCTTGACTTGCTTTACAGTTTGGAGTAACTTCTTACTTTAATTGCATGCATGATTTTTCTCTGGTCTCTAAATCTACCATGTGTGTATTTCCCTTATACTCCAGATCTACCATGTAGATGCTTTCACTAACTCTAGGCTTGTTACCTGTGTCTCTAAACTTGGGGTAACTACGGGTACAACTCTCTTTATCCCTTATGATTTCTCAGGCACTCCTTTGATATTTTCCCCCCTCTATTCTTCCTTAATCTCCCACTGTTTGTCCTTTTAACTTCCTTCCATGAAGAAACACAGGGTGGATACTATGTGTGTTTCTTCTAAGTCTCCCTGCACAAGTGCCTAGACTCTATCTTCCATGTGCTTGTGGCTTTACTCTAGTCCTTCCCTAAAAACCTCAAGTTTTCTTAAATGTTAAACTATACAGTATTTTCCACATGAGAGCATATTTACTACTTCCCATGTGTTTATGACTCTGTTCTAGCCTTCTTGCTAGACCCCAATCTCCCTTATATAAACCCCACAGTTTGCTATTTCTCCCTAAATATTTTTTTTTGAGGTAAGGTTTTGCTCTCCCTAAAGCAACTTCATAATTCATAATATTTTTAATTTTTTTAATTCATTTGAGAGTGATAGAGAAAAAGGCAGATAGAGAATGGGCATGCCAGGGCCTCCAGCCACTGCAAAGGAACTCCATATGCATGTGCCACCTTGTGCATCTGGCTTACATGGGTCCTAGGAACTCGAGCCTCCAACTGGGGTCCTTAGGCTTCACAGGCAAGTGCTTAACCACTAAGCCATCTCTCCAGGATTTTCCAAGGTAGGATCTCACTCTAGCTCAGGCTGACCTGGAATTCACTATGTAGTCTCAGAGCAGCCTCAAACTCATGGCAGTCCTCCTACCACTGCCTCCCAAGTGCTGGGATAAATTCGCAATTTATCTTTCTTGAATTTCATTTTTTATCAATTCTTCGTTAAAAATAGAACAGGAAGGCTGGAGAGATGGCTTAGTGGTTAACGTGCTTACTTGTGAAGCCCAAGGACCCAGGTTCAATTTCCCAGTACCCGCATAAGCCAGATGCAAAAGGTGGTGCATGCATCTGGAGTTCATTTGCAGTGGTTAGAGGCCCTGGCATGCCCATTCTCTCTCTCTTTCTCTTTCTGCCTCTTTTTCTTTATCTCAAATAAATAAAATAAAATGAAAAAAATAGAACAGGACCCCAAATTGGTGTTCATAAACTTGGGGATCCCTCCTCAGCTCCAAAATCCTGCATCAAGAGGATTGTTGTGAGTTCGAGGCCACCCTGAGACTATGTAGTGAATTCCAGATCAGCCTGGGCTAGAGCAAGTCCCTACCTGGGGAGGAGGGGCAACAAAATCAGAGAGAGAAAGGGTTGGCCAATTTTATTTAATAAATTGGGCCAACATATTTAATTTCCAGGATTTCAGTAACCTGGAGAAATTCACTCCTTAATGAGAAATTTCACCAGCTAGGGATTGATATGCAAATCTATGCAAATAACAATTCCTCCTGGGTCTCTTGAGACAGGGATTTGGTTTTAACAGGATTACTTCACTGGGCCAACTCAGTTGGGTAGAAAAAGCCCTTGAAAATGGGATTTCATATTAATAAATGCTGCCATGGATTGTGGATCTGGCCTTGATGTATCTATTTATAACTTCTTCAATCCAGCATTCAGCATTCAGCATTTTCTAGATAAGCTAACTGTAGACAACTTTGTACTTGGAACTCAGGTTAGCTTGCAGAGCCAAGGCATGCACAAGCCTCTACCATTAGGGGGAGGCTGTTCACCCTAAAACCATGTTCAATTGCTAAAATAATCAATATTTGTGTCTTAATTTCAACTGTAGAAAATTTACATAGTACATGGTAAGATTTTTTAAAAATAACCGAAATTTTGGGATGGGGGAAATAAAGCCATGACTGTGTTTAACATTTCCAAGGCTGATGGAAACATTCACTGAAACTTCTGTCATTGTAGAGAATTGTAATGTTATAGGTTGGGGGCCTAATTATTTCATACTCCAGTTAGTTCCCTTAATAGTCATTTATTATCCACCTCTGTGTGTGACCTAATAGCCTTGTGACTATCAGGTAAGATCCACTGTGGAATGTACTTAAGACTCTTAGCTTGCGCCAATCCAAAGGCCAAGAACAGCATCCGAGGTCTATGACATTGAGTTCTCTGCTTTGCTATAACCTGCCTGACTAATGTTTCTATCAACCTGTTTCTAAAGGATCTTGATTTATAATTATCTTTGTTCTCTTACTACAGAAACCTCATGAAACTGTTGCCATGTTGGTACTTTGGGTAACCCTAGTCCGTGCCTGGGCCATGGTCACTCATATTTGCCTCTAGAGTAAGTTATGTCTAATTTCTTTTGAGGTGAGAGCTGTTTTTTTTTCTTAAATTTATTTTTATTAGTTATGGACACACTTAGTATGTAAACACCACATGGTGTTACCATCCTTTCCCTCATCTCTGCTTCTTTTCCAAAAGAACCCTCCTGGTTGGGGATGCAGGTCGTCCCCACGGGGATTGTGGGTCATGCACTGTGGGAGCAGCAGTCAGTTATGGAGGGGAGACAATGTCTCTGTGATACTGTGTCTACTTGTGGCTCTAACAATCTTTTCTTCCCCCTCTTCCACAAGCTTTCCTGAGCCATGTTGGGTGTGTCTTAAGTCTACTTCAATGATGGGCTCTTAGGAGGGTCTGGATCTCTGGTTTGTAGGTGTTGAGTGTCCTCAGTGTCTGTCTCCTTCACCCTGGTGCTGATATCAGGGTCACCAAGAAAGCAGCACTCTTGCTCATTTCCCCAATTCCTCTATGGTTTAAGCTGGGGACCTGGTGAAGTGCGATGGGTCTTCAGGTCCCACTCGTGTCTGGAAAAGAGAGGCAGACTCTCCAATGGAGAGTGAAGTCAGCACAGGTTAAATGGGATAAGCATTACAAATTTAGAGAGAATTTAATGGTTGTAGACCCTCTTATATGCCAAGATTAGTGGTATCTTGATATTAAAAAGAAAAATATTTATCTGGATATGATTCTGACTTGTTTCCCAGTTCCAGATATGGTTTCCATATATGCTTTTCTTTCCACTGAGCAGATCTGTTAGCCAATCCAAGAGCAGTTGGTTACACACCATGGCTGTGTGCCACTATTGTATTTGTGTGAGCACAAATTTGTGCTCATTTGTGGGTCATGCATTGTGGGGGCATCAGTTAGTTATGGGGAGAGGCAATGTCTCTGTGCATAATGTTTTCTTATGTTTTTCAATTGTTCAGTACAGTATATGGGTCACTGTGCCTTGCGAAGGCATACTTGCACTTCTTGTCTATCTAATTGTAACTCAGTACCCCTTGGTCACTCTTTCTCTCCTCAGCTCTGGTGACCACCCCTCTACTCTTTGTTTCTGTGAAATCAACCTTTTTTAAGGTTCTACATTTAAGAGAGTGCATGCAGTTCTTATCTTTCTGTGCCTGGCTTATTTTTTTTCTTTAATTATCACATACTCTTTATTTCTGGCACTATCTTTCAATAAGATTTTAAATGAGCACTTTCCTGGGGGTTGTTTTAAGACAAACAAGTCCTATTTCAGGGACCAGCTCCCTACGGATGTCTAAGGTGACAATGTCCCAGGTCCTTTCAGAAGACTCTATTAGAAAACCCCCATTTATCACTCTCTGCTTGACCCTATGGTCTTAACTGGAGAAACTTTCTTACCTTAGATTCCACAATAACATGCCAATGATGTTAAACAGCTTCCAGCTTCTACCCTTGAGGAACCTAACTTTTTTTTTCCCTTTCTTTTTTTTTTTTAGTTATGTATACGGTGTGTATACGACCATGCTGGCACCATCGTCAGCCTCCTCCCTGTCCTCCCCCTCTGCCTGGCTTATTCAACACACGGATCTCTAGTTCCATCCATGTTGTTGCAGGCAGGGAACTCTTCTTTCTCTATTTGTTTTCACTGTTGTGGTCTTTTCAGTGGCTTCTTCCTCATGATGATTATTTCTTGGAAAGCAGCGCCATGGGAGTAGGTGTCCTGTCGGTGACTGAAGAGGACAGGTGGACAGCTGGAGGTACAGGTTGTCTGTGGGCTTTGTGTCAGTTCTATCAGAAATGGAAAACAGGTCTTCTAAACATGTCACTGTAACACAACATATACCAGTAGTCTTGTTTTCAGGGTTAATAGGACAGAAATGAGAAAAAGAAGAGGGTAGCTGGGTGTAGTGGTATACATACACCTTTAATCCCAGCATTTGGGAGGCAGAGGTAGGAGGATCGCTGGGAATTCAAGACCATCCTGAGACTACACAGTGAATTCCAGGTCAGCCTGGGCTAGAGCGAGACTCTACCTCAAAATAAATAAATAAATAAATAAAATAAAGAAGAGGGTATTGATTTAATTATCATCTACCTAATGCATTTTATGAGCCTACATAAATTATGTATTATTGACCTTTAAAATAATTTAGGCTTAATGAGATGGTTTTATTATATTTAACAATATAATGTAATTATTTTTTATGTATTTGATTATTTTTTAAGCTTAAGTTGCCTTACTATATATATATATATATATATATATATACACACACACACATATATATATACATATTTATACACACACACACATATATATACATATTTATACACACACACACATATATACATATTTATATACACACACACACACATATATATACATATTTATACACACACACACACACATATCTATACATATTTTTTAGCTAATTCTTTCTGGCATGAGTCTTGCATCATTCTTATCTCACTGAAGTATGGTGCTGCTAAATAGTTTAATGTCTTAGTATACACTGCGGTGACTTTTGCTTTAATGGAGATCTATATTTCCAAAGAGTTAAATTTTAAAATCTGAAATGAAGTTCTTTTCTTTCTTTTACATTTTATTTATTTGTTTTTTCAGTGTTGGGGATTAAACCGAGGACTTTGTATATACTAGGTAAATGTTCTGTCACTGAGCTATATCCCCAGTCTTATAATTTTATGTTTATTTATTTGAGAAAAAGAGAGAGAGAGAGAGGCAGATAGAATGGGCACACCAGGGCCTTCAGCTGGTGCAAATGAATTCCAGATGTATGTGCCACCTTATACATCTGGCATATGTGTCCTGGGTAATCCAACCTGGGTCCTTTAGATTTGCAGGCAAGTGCCTTAACCACTAAGCCATCTGTCCAGCCCCTAATTTTATTTTATTTTATTATTTATTTTTTGTTTTTTCAAGGTAAGGTTTCACTCTAGTCCAGACTGACCTGGCACTATGTAGTCTCAGGGCAGCCTTGAACTCATGGCGATCCTCCTGCCTCTGCCTCCCGAGTGCTGGGATTAAAAGCATGCGCCACCACTGCTCCTAATTTTATTTTTTGAAAAAAACAGTACTTATGTTAGATAATATTTACCCCTCCTTACCTTCTCTTGCTCCCTCCCTTTCCCCCTCCTGATGAACCCCTTCTTTCCAGGTAGTCCTATTTCTACTTTGATGTCCCCCCCACTTTTTTTTTTGAGGTAGGGTCTCACTCTGGTCCAGGCTGACCTGGAATTAACTCTGTAGTCTCTGAGTGGCCTTGAACTCACGGCGATCCTCCTACCTCTGCCTCCCGAGTGCTGGGATTAAAGGCGTGCACCACCACGCCCGGCTGATGTCCCTTCTTTTTTTTTTTGTGATCCAGTGTGTTTCATTAGGGTTGCTTATAGGAGGTTGGGTGAAGGGTTATTTACCAGAAAGAACGTGGGCTGTTTACAAGGGATTAAGACACTGGAGAAAATGTCTCCCCCTGCTGGAGCAATCTGGAGGGTAGAGACTTCGGAAGCCGCTCCCCGGCACCATACATGAAGCAGTCGATGGCCTTTGTGCAGGTTTTGTGAGCTAACCGCAGTTTCTGTGAGTTCATGAATGCAACAGCCATGTCCTGTGTAGAAGACAGTATTCACACCACAGCAATTCATCCTCCAGCTCTAACATTCTTTCTGTCCTCTCTTCTACAATGCTCACCCCCTTGGGGGGTGATATAGATAGATGTCCTATTTAGGGCTGAAGATTCAACAGCCACTTATTCTCACACTTTGAGGGGTTTTGAGTCTCCCTAGAAATTGCTGCCCATTGCAGCCAGAAGGTTCTCTGACCAAAGATGAGAGAAGTACAACATATCCATGAAATGGGACTATGCTCAACTGCAGGTTGTGACAATACTCTTTATTGCCCTAGAGACACAGAGGACCATGAAGGTGGAACGCAGCTCAGGCCCAGCCTTGCGCCCTCTGGTGTTGGGTCATGTAAGTGCAAGTTACAATGTGAATCTTAGATGTGTTTGCGTAGGCTTCCCCAACAGGCCCTGGGAAATCTGAAGAGAGAGTGGACTGGGCTCCAACCTTGATACCTCTAGTCCAGTGGTCCCTTTTCCATATACTTTTTGTCATATTCAGGACACTAGTGAGCTCTTCTTTGATAAAATACTGATTTTGGTGCTTCACAAATAGTTTTGGTAGCTGGTGTGGTGGTGCACACTTTGGTGTGTACACTTCTGTACTGACATACATGAACACACACACACACACACACCAAATGAAAATATAAGGCGCATTATCTTCACAGCCTTGTCCCCAGCTTTAAACTCATACTCCATTCCTTCCCAAATTGCGTACTTTTATTTTTCGAGGTAGGGTCTCACTCTAGTCCAGGCTGACCTGGAATTCACTATGTAGTCTCAGGGTGGCCTCGAACCCACAGTGATCCTCCTACCTCTGCCTCCTAAGTGCTGGGATTAAAGGCATGCGCCACCACGCCCAGCCTCAAATTGCACATGTTTTTTTATTTTATTTATTTACTTATTTGAGGGAGAGAGAGAATGGACATGTCAGGGCCTCTAGCCACTGCAAACAAACTCCAGATGCATGTGCCACCTTGTGCATCTGGCCTACATGGTGTGTGTGTGTGTGTGTGTGTAGGCTAGAGAATCTTCAAGTCAGTTTTCATTTTCCACAGACTTTGAGGCAGTATCTCTTATTGTCTAGCTTTACTTTCACAAACTTCTGGGAAATTCTGTCTCCACCTTTCCTCTCTCCACAAGCACATTGGGATGTCAGGAGCCTGCCTTAGCTTCCAGGTTCTTCATGTGAGATCCAAAGATCCTAACTCAGGTACTCAGAGTTGCAGGGCACTTGCCTTATCTACGGAGCTATCTCCCTAGCCTGCATCTGTCATTTTGAAAGAGATGAGACCCAGACTGGAAGGAAGGATCAGAAGTTAATGGCATTTATTTCCAAAGCCTGCAGGCCAGGGTTTGACTCCCTAGTGCCCACATAAAGCCAGATACACAATGTAATGCATGTTTCTAGAGTTTGTTTGCAGTGGCAAAAGTCCCTAGTGTACCCATTCTTTTTCTTTCTCAAATAAATATAAATATTAAAACAGGAATTATTACCATACAAGAAAAGTTGCTCCCTGGGTAGGGCCCTTGCTTGCATAGCCTGATGACCTGGGTTTGATTGGCATGGAGCCCCGTGGAACTCAGCTGTTGTTAGTATGTGAACACGGGCACTGGTTGGAAGAGGGTGCAGGTTTGGGGGAGGAATAGCAGGGCTGCCACACTGGCACCATCACCACAACGGCACCTACCATGTCCTGAGCACCTGCTAGGGCCAGGCTCGGTCCTGCACTTGGCCCCTTTCACTTCCAAGAGAGGAACTGGGGACTTTGGGGCCCAGGGCTGCTGCTAAAGCCATGTGAGGTCATACAGACTCAGGGTGCTCCAGCTCCAACCCAGTGTTTCTACTGCAGGGGTGACGTCACATGCATTTCGTTCCTTCAGACTTCTACATTTTATTTAGAATGAAGCCAGCACGGTAAGAATACATCACTTGATACACATGGAAAAGGAGTTGGTTCCTTAGTAAAATGTGTCTTCAGGGAACATACATGTATCCTAACTGTGTCCAGAGGCAGAGTTGACCTGTGAGCACATCATGGGGGCGGGGAGGGGAATCCCGAGTTCTTTTTGGCTTTGTGCCTCTTAAACTTCCAGGTCCCTGCTCTGGTGAGTCCCCCTCATCTCAGCCCTGCTGGGCTGAGAAGTGGGGACCCCTACTCCCACGTGGGCTCTCTACCCCCTTGTAGTAGTTTCAGTGTGCATACCCCACCCACTCAGGTGCTTCGTTAAAGCTTGTAACCTGAGTCTGCACCTAGCTGGAGGAGGTGTCACTAGGGGTGGATCCTGGGTCCAGCCCAGAAGTGTGCAGAGCAGTCAGCTCTGTTGGAGTTTTGTGCTTGCTTTTTTTTTTTTTTTAAAGGAAAATATTTCATTTGCATGCAGAGAGAGAGAAGAGAGAGAGAGAGAGAGAATTGATGTGTCAGGGCCTCCAGCTGCTGCAAATGAACTCCAGGTGCATGTGCCACTTTGTGCATCTGGCTTTATGTGAGTACTGGGGAACCAAATCCAAGTCAGTAGGCTTTGCAGGCAAGCGCCTTAACTGCTGAACTATTTCTCCGCCCCCTCCTGCTGCTTTTTGGAGTTTGCTGGCTGGTGATGGGAACCTGCTTCTTCCGCCACTTCCCCTGGATCTGTACACTGAAATAAATCCCATTCCTCCCATGCACCGTGTCTGATGTGGAAGTTTATCCAGCAATGGGAAGCTGTCCATAGCACCTCTCCTGCTTCCTCCTGGCAGGAGCTCTCTGTACCTTCTTTTCTCTCTCTCTTAATCTAATCAAGTCTAAGTCTTAGAAAAAGCATGAAAGTGGTAGACTCATGAAAACCATTTTTAATCTTTGTATATACTGAATGTATATAACAATGTATAAACAAGATTGCTTTTGATCCAAAAGTGCTATTTCTTAGTAAGGGCAGGATTCCAGGTTTTTTGGCAATACTACATTTATGACCCCCAGAGACTGTGGCATGGAAGTCACCTTTGCAAATCAAGCGGCCACTTGAGTTACTCTGGAAAGAAGAAAATGGGCAAAAGGTTGGTGAGAAGCTGCAGAGATTTTCTTCCATCAGCTGTGGATTGCTTGTTTTTTTTTTTTTTTCTTTGAGGTAGGGTCTCATTCTGGCCCAGGCTGACCTGGAATTAACTATGCAGTCTCAGGGTGGCCTCGAACTCACAGTGATCCTCCTACCTCTGCCTCCTGAGGGCTGGGATTAAAGGTATGCGCCACCACACCTGGTGATTGCTCAGTATTTTATGGGGTCCTTAGTTTCTTGGTGATCCAGGGTGCCCAAACTGTCCTCTTTTTTTTTTTCTTGTTTTTTCAAAATGTCCTCTTACTCAGTGTAGGTTGTCTCCGTCTATCCATCTGTCTCTGTCTACAAGCGCTTCTCTGATGTCTGTGCTCTGTCTCCTTCTGTCTTTGTACGCACACACTCCTTTTGTAATCACTGACTTCTAGACTCTGTTTTCTTTTCGTTTTTCAAGGTAGGGTCTCACTCTAGCCCAGGCTGACCTGGAATTCACTATGTAGTCCCAGACTGGCCTTGAACTCACAACAATCCTCCTACCTCTGCCTCTCTAGTGCTGGAATCAAACGCTTGCACCATCACACCCAGCCTTAGCTATGTTTTTTTAACAAACAGGTAGCCTTAGGGTTTGAGATGATCCACTAAAATAAAATAAATTTAACAAATTGTGAATTTCATTTTGGCACTCATCACAAGAATTTCCAAAAACAGCACCTCAAAGAGAGGCGCAGGGGAAGAGGCCTCCATGTGTGTTCCTCCTCTCTGAGGAAGCTTGCCATTTCCTTTTCTGAGGCTTTCTTTCTAAGTTATACGGCTCCGTCTCTATAAATTCTTCTTCTGGCTTACAACCTGCCCCAGAGGCGGGAGGCCCAGCTTCCCTCCCTGTCCCAGCGTGCTGGGCTGCTCTGTTCGGCTTGCACCCAGCGGGTTGTGTGCAGCCTTGAAGTGGAAACCTGGCTGGGTTCCAGGAACATAGCTGGTGTCCCAGTCCTGTGAGTAAGGTCCCTCTGCTGTCAGGTCTCTGAGGGCACAGGACGTAATTTAAACTGCTGTCAAAGACACTGACATTTGCGGAGGGATTATAACTCCAAAGTAGCCTTTCTCTCCCTTTGAGGAACTTGCTGGAAGCACCTTCCATTTTCTGCATTTCTTTGTGAAGCAGAAGGAAGATTCATTTGCAGTTCCATAGGAATTAGAAAGGTTTCAACTTCCGGGGTGCTGGCAGTTAAAATCCAGATGCAGGCTAGCATTTCTGAATGTCTGAAGTATGAATGCTCCAAGATCTGCAGCATTTTGAGGTTTTTTTTTTTTTTTTTTGGTTTTGTTTTGCTTTTAAGATAAGGTCTCACATGTAGCCCAGGCTGGCTTTAACTAGCTGTGTAATTGAGGCTGGTCTTGAAATCCTGATTGTCCTGCCTCAACCTCCCAAGTGCTGGAGATTATAGGCCCATGCTTCATGTGCTTACGTGTGTGTGAAGTGTGGCACGTGTATGTGTCGTTGTGCGTGTCACATGTGAAGTGTGCGCAGAAGCCCGAGGGGAAGCCCGGTGTCTCTCTTATCTCTCATCTGTATCCTTCTTCCCCTGAGAGGACTCTCTCCCTGGATCTGGAGCTACTGTCCATTCGAAAGTCACGGCTATGCTTCAGTTTCTGTCCCCTTACCTTGTCCCCCATGGACTGGACTTGGGGTTGTGGGTGCACCCCACTTAAAAAGAAAGTATTTATCTATTGATGATTGACTGTGTGTGCATGTGTGTATGTGTGTGTGATCACATTTGGCTAGACAGTCATTTCTAAAGATTTAATTTTTTCATTTTTTTTTTTGAGGTAAGGTCTCACTCTGGCCCAGGTTGACTTGGAATTCACTATGTAGTCTCCGGGAGGCTTCGAACTCACAGCGATCCTCCTACCTCTGCTTCCTGAGTACTGGGATTAATGAAATCTTAAACTGGGCGAATGTGTACCACCATGCCTGATATAAAATTTTCCTTTCTTTTTTTGTTTTTTGAGGTAGGGTCTCACTCTAGCCCAGGCTGACCTGGACTTCACTATGTAGTCTTAGGGTGGCCTCAAACTCAGTGATCCTCCTCCCTCTGCCTCCCAAGTGTTGGATGCATCAAGCGCCATCATGTCCAGCCTAAAATTTCATTTTCTAATGTCACATGTAGTTTCTCTGTCAAAGGCAAGATAGAGAACATTAACTTTCACACCTAAGATGATCTTTCTCTTTCTCTTCCTCCTCCTCTTTTTTTTTTTTTTCTGGCTTTTCTAGGCAGGGTCTTCCTCTAGCCCAGGCTGAACTGGAATTCACTATGCAGTCTCAGGGTGGCCTCAAACTCACGGCGAGCCTCCTACCGCTGCCTCCCAAGTGCTGTGGTTAAAGGTGTGCACCACTATGCCCGGTTTAAGATGATCTTTCATATATTTCTAAATATGCTCAAGAAACAAAGCTTTGATCATTGGGTGTTAGAACAAAAGCAAACTTTTTTTAAAAAAAAAGATTTATTTTATTTATTTGAGAGAGAGAGAAATATATAGAGAAAAAGACATATACACACACAATGGGTCTGCCAGGGCCTCCAGCCACTGCCAATACTCCAGATGCATGTGCTACCTCATGCATCTGGTCTACGTGGGTACTGGGGAATCAAACTGTAACAGGGAAATTGGGGTTCTGGGATGCTTCCTGGATCCCCAAGCCCTGAGTTCATATCTACAAACTAACCAAAGAATTGGCAATTTCAGATTCAAGAGGATGATTTTTAAAATACCACATTTTATTCATATTTTACAAAAGAATGTGGAAAGGGGAAGTTGAGAGATAAAGGGAAACAAAGTGGGGAGAGGAGAAGTACACCACGTGGAGCTCAAAAGCCCATGTGGGCCATGTGTAGTTCAGGAGTCCATGTGACCAGATATGGGTTTTAAGTATGTTACTTTTATTCATTTATTTATTTGACAGAGAAAGAGAGAGAGAATGGGCGTGCCAGGCCCTCCAGTCACTGCAAACAAACTCCAGATGTGTGCACACCCTTGTGCACCAGATACGAATTAATAAAAAAATGTGAGAGGGAATTTTAAAATAATGTGCACATTTAAGAAGGTTCAAAAATGAAGATGGTGGGCTGGAGAGATGGCTTAGTGGTTAGTGCTTGCCTATGAAGCCTAAGGACCCGGTTCAAGGCTCAATTCCCTAGGACCCACGTTAGCCAGATGCACAAGGGGACTCACTCATCTGGAGTTCATTTGCAGTGGCTGGATTTGTGTTATCCTGTCTAGGCACACCTACACCACGTGTTGCAGCCAATTCGGCTGGGCTTAGAGGAGAAATCCACCCATACTTGGGCAGGGTGAACACTTGAGAGGGATTTAAGTGGCTGGGATGGATAAGCACTAAATCCCAGGATTGGTACAGGTGGGGCAAGCTGGGACAGGTGTGGCGTCCCAAGACTGCTTCCTTTGTGGGCCATCCTGATCCTGCCTAATTAACGTAACTGCCTATTCTGCCCCCCCACCCTACTTCCCTCTCTCACGAGAAGACATTCTAACTGCCAAAGGGACAAAGGGATGGTGACGTCGGATCCTGGGCTACTTCTTGCTGAATGGGACACTAATCTAGAACTAATCTAGAGGCCCAGGGAGAAACCTATCAGTCTGATGCCCCATCACTTAGTAACATAAGTATTGGGGCCTATCTCAGAGATGGGAGACATCTAGCGTTGAGAGGTAGGAGAAGTAGGTAGTCCTGTCTATGGGTGTTCAAGTGGGCCCATGTAGATGGAGTTGGATTGTTGTATAATCATCTGGTTGTGAACTGCCAAATGGCACTGTAGCATCTGTTGACATGGTCTGTATCTGTTTCTGTAGATCTTGTAAAGCAGAGGAAACATTAGCAGAGTTATCAGGAATGTATACACAGAATTTAGCTTTGATGCCAGGTTTTGTATAAAAGCCTTCCAGAGTGCATCTTTTTAACTTCATCCTGGGGCTAGCCAGGGCCAAAGGTTGGTACCATAGAGCCATTGGGTGCCATTAAAGGCTGTACAAATATATTTTTGGTCTCAGGACTTATTTAAGGATATCCTGGCACAAGTTATAAGTGATTCACCATTGTTCCCAGTATAAGGCAATCTTTTGAATTAAGTGACCTTTGGTCAGAGTTATCTATCTATCTATCTATCTATCTATCTATCTATCTATCTAACTAACTATCTATCTATTCCATATTTGAAAATAACTCTTTTGACATGTATGGTTGTTTTTCTTATTATAGAATTAGAACTATTAGAGCTGGGGACAACATGTCTTAAGGCCTTGCTTGTTTCCCCTTTTGGGAAGCTCTTGTTGAGTTACTTAATAGGCCATTCATATCTTTGAGGTATCCCTTTATCTTTGATCATACATTTCTTTCTGAGTAGTTAAGACCAAGCAGATAGCCAAAACTTATTCAAGGATTAATTTTTAGGTCACTAATCGCTCTCCAAAGGTGACTTTAGGGACCCAGGAGTAGCCCAGTAGCTTACTGGTATTTTATGTCTGTTAGGATGAGTCAGGGCTGTGCTGGCCAAGTAGTTTTCACTTCTTTGGGAAGCCAGGAGGACTGATTGTCCTTAGCTGTGACTCTTCTGTTTCAGACTGTACACTGATTTTTTGTTTGGGTTTCTGTATCCTCTTTGATCAGGAAGACAAGTGATTTACCAGGGGGCCAGTGGCCTCATGACCTGGGAGCATGGACCAAAATATTGGCCCTTTTGCTCCAATTGGCTTTGGTGTCTACATAGGTGATTAACACACTTATAAAGGAAGTTACAGCAGCCTGGATGTATGTACATATAGAGCACATTTGATTACAGAAATAGATCTAGTTAAAGAATGGCACAAGAGCTTAAATTCATTTTTTTCAAACCTTTTAAAATTTGGTTGTCCTGTGGCAGCATAGACCATATCCGAGGCATTGAAAGTGGGCACATCTTACCCTTTAAATATCTAATACTTATAAATTCAGGCAGAACCTGTTATCAGTCTTGAAAATACAAGTCTAAACCAATTAATTTAACCTAGAAATTGTCATAAAAGGACAAGTAAGACAGTATAAAGTCTTAGCATCTGTGTTTGAAAACATCTTTGATTAGTCCAGATACCTGTGTGGGTGCCAATTAATTACCCAGGGAACATTGGAAACAGATCCACAGAGGTTGAAGTTATTTTTCTCACATGAGGACCATTGTTTGAGCATGAGGCTATACCCTAGAGTAGGGGATATATCTTAAGAGTTAATTTTGTTATAAGCCCTGGACTTGAGGTGCCAGAAATGAGACAGTTACTTTACATATAATAGAGAAGAATCTGGTCTTTATTGTGCCCAAACAGCTAAGCCCTAATCCAACCCTTGACAAATCTGCTTTGAAGGAGAAAATGCCATTTGGCAACCAATGTGTTTAGCTTAATCTTGATAGCAATTGATCTTAGGTACCATATAAATTTTTATCAACATAAAACAATTTTATGTTTTACCCATGACTTAAATTTGATAAAGCTTAGGCAAGCTATCCCAACATATTTTACCTAAAAGGAGCATCAAGGTTATAGTGACCAAAATTAAATCACTTAGATTAAACCTAGTGATGACCATTCAATTGAATCAGCATAAATAAAACAGAAGCTATCTTTAAAGTCACATGTCTTTAGGTATGAGTACCTCATCCTTGGAAGTTAAACTTGAACCTTTATCTTGAGACTCAGTTTCTCCAATAGTTAAAACCTTGACAAAGAAACCTAATTTACTTTACTAAGAGTCTTAAAGCCAGTTTTTATAACCCTCAAATCATAACAAATTAGCATCAGTGAGCTGTTAAAGAGTGAGGCCTTAACCATAAGACTCAGTTTCTCTGTTTAAAACCTTGGCATCAGGTAAACATATTTTAGATTTTATAAAATTAAATGTCCTTTCCTGAGCAACTTTCATTACTATCATGATGTCCTGGTGACATCTACCTTTTTCTCTTTTTCTCCCTCTCTAGTCCCCCTTGGCTTCCTGATTATAATAAAACAGAAGTTGTCACCTGGAGCAACTGTTTTAAAGTTCTTATCTCGTTTGGTTACCAATTTTTGTAATTTCTTACAAATACCAGATGTTGACTGAGTGAAAAATTTATAAGAAAAATTTCCTCATCCATGGTGTCTGGAGTAACATTAGTATGTTTTCTTTTTTTTTTGATTCTTAAATTTCCATGCATTTATTTAATTAAAAAGAAACACATCTTGAGTCTTAGACACAATATGACACGAAGGATTTCCTACAAGAGAGACTGCCTGGGAGGCACAGACAATGAATAGCTTGCCCGAAGCACCCTGCTTTGCACTTTATAATGAAAAGCTAGATTATCAATTTATTCAGGCAAATAAAAGCTCATCCATGTGTTTTTAGATGCTACATTGCAACCAATCTTTTGCAAACTAACACTTGTCAAGTCTTGATGAGGTATCAAAGAATTGTGTTCACAGTTCTCTGGGTCTTCATATACTTCAGTTCAAACAACAGAGTGAAGGCTGAAGCAGAGACGAAATGTCTTCTGTCTTCTAAAAGCCAGAAGATATTTACAAACATTTGAAACATTTCCACCCTTCTCAATATCTTCTTTGTTTCTACAAATTTTTTTGTTTTAATTTTTTTTATTTTCACAATTTTTATTAACATTTTCCATAATTATAAAAATTATCCCATGGTAATACCTCCCCCCCCCGCACTTTCCCCTTTGAAATTCCATTCTTCATCATATTACCTCCCCATCTCAATCATTATACTTACATATATACAATACCAACCTATTAAGAACCCTCCTCCCTTCCTTTCTCTTCCCTTTATATCTCCTTTTTAACTTACTGGCCTCTGCTACTGAGTATTTTCCTTCTCACACTAAATAGAGCATTCTCAAAGGAAGAAATACGAATGGCACATAAGCATCTAAAAAGATGTTCTACGTCACTAGCCATCAGGGAAATGCAGATTAAAACTACATTGAGATTCCATCTCATTCCTGTCAGATTGGCAACCATCATGAAAACAAATGATCATAAATGCTGGCGGGGATGTGGAAGAAGAGGAACCCTTCTACATTGCTGGTGGGAATGCAATCTGCTGCTCAATTTGTAATAGCTGGGAAATGGAACCAGCCTAACCCTCAAATGATGAGTGGATAATGAAGATGTGGCACATTTATACAATGGAGTTCTACTCAGTGGTAAAGAAAAATGAAGTTATGAAATTTGCAGAAAAATGGATAGATCTGGAAAGGATTATACTAAATGAGGTAACCCAGGCCCAGAAAGCCAAGTGCCACATGTTCTCCCTCATATGTGGATCCTAGCTGCAGATGATTGGGCTTCTGCGTCAGAAGGAAAATACTCAGTAGCAGAGGCCAGTAAGTTAAAAAGGAGATATAAAGGGAAGAGAAAGGAAGAGAGGAGGGTACTTAATAGGTTGATATTGTATATATGTAAGTACAATGATTGAGATGGGGAGGTAATATGATGGAGAATGGAATTTCAAAGGGGAAAGTGCAGGGGTGGGGAGGGAGGGAGGGTATTACCATGGGATGTTTTTTATAATCATGGAATATGTTAATAAAAATTGTGAAAAGAAAATAAATTAAAAAAAGAAAACTACACTAAATTGATTAATCTTATTACCCACTGACAAAGAAGCAAGTAGTCTAGCTTCAAAGATTTAACCATCTTATTATTGAAATTTGTAAAGAAAAAGCCTTTCTTAGCATTTATGTCACCAAAGATCTCTACCTGACAACCAGACTGTTTTACACCTACAGTTTATATAACCCATTGATTTGAGATGTCTCTTCTTAACAAACTCCATGAAATACACTTTTAAGTTATAAGTATATGAATAAAGACAAAATATGATAACTTTTAGGAGGAACATAGCCAGGGGGTCCCTGGGAGAGGGCCCTGAGATTACAGCAATAGCGTGACTGCTACTTCCCCGTGAGCCAACCTGAACCCTGCCTGAACACCCGGATACCACGGATGCAGGAAATGAGCCAATGAAAAAGGGACAACACAATGCCAAACAATGAAAGGACCAATGGGAAGCGGGTAACGGGTCTATAGAGATGTCTGTTCTCCTTAATAAATGAGTCTGCTTTCAGCTTCTCACCTGACTCCTGGAGTCTGTGTTAATGACTCTGTGCCTTCTTACCCCCATCCCCAAGGGCTGTTGGCCGGCGGGGGGAATCCAGCAACAACAACTGTTTTGGGGATAACCTTTATCAATACCTCTAACACACTTGGAAATGCTTTCATTAGGAGTAACTCAAGCAAATTTTTGTTTTTGTCTTGAGGCAGGCTGGCCTAGAACTCAGGCCAGTTGCCTCCTCCTTTTAAGTAACAGCACATTACAACCTTTTTTTTTAAATTAATTAATTTATTTGAGAGAGAGAGAGAGAGAGAGATAGAAAGAGAATGGGTGCACCAGGGCCTCCAAATACTGCAAATGGAATTCCAGACGCATGCACCAACTTGTGCATCTGGCTTATGTGGGTCCTGGGTAATCAAACTGAGGACCTTTGGCTTTGCAGGCAAATGTCTTAACTGCTAAGCCATCTCTCCAGCCTCAACATTACAACCTTTTAAAATACCTGGCAAATTATGAGCCACCACCTCAGAGAGAATTTTGTTGTTTTCAGTAATCCTCTATGTAAGTTGAAGTTGACCTAGAATATAAGCTCAGTAACTATAATTATGATATCATGTAACACAATATGGCTTTGTTTACATAAAATTTCAGCTTACTATAGGCTTTAGTTAAATTTGCTTTTTAAAGACAAAAACCAAAAAAAACCTTTGAAGTAAATCAAATGCCAACAAAACTTTAGAAGGAACTGGGTGTGGTGGCACACGCCTTTAATCCCAGCACTTGGGAGGCAGAGGTAGGAGGATCGCCGAGAGTTCGAGGCCACCCTGAGACTACATAGTGAACTCCAGGTCAGCCTGAGCCAGAGTGAGACCCTACCTCGAAAAACAAAACAAAACAAAAAACAAAACAAAACAAAACAAAACTTTAGAAGGGACCTGTTGTACTATCTGGATTAATAAACCAAAAGGTGTCTATAAACAACATCTTATTTGTTTAAAGCCCAAACAAAAGAGAAAATATCAGACAGTTCAAATTAAAATCATGTGCTTGTTTTTACCAAGCAATTTAAAAGTCATGTGGTTTAAAAATGTGGAGTCAGGCTATCACATTGGAACCTTGAATTGGAAATCTTCCTGTCTCAGCTTCCCAAGTAGCTAGGATAATAGGCCTAGCTCATTTTATTGTTTACAATACCTGCATGAATAAATGACTTACAGTTATATAAAGATATATTTGTCATAGAGTAATTTTTCAGAAAATTTGGCAGGTAGTAAGCACCACCATGCATGTCATTCCCATTGTGTCTCTGTATTTCCTAAGAGACAGTGTGGTTGTCTCCCCCACCTGGATGACGTAATTGCAGGCCTCAGCTCCATTGGGGGAGGAGGCATGTGGTTGGGACCCGGGCCTGTTGAAAAAAACCTTTCCAGCCAAGCGCTTAGGCTCAGGTCTTGGCTGGAGCGTTTTCAGTCTCCTCCTTCATTTAAGTGGCCTGAGACCTACAGGCTCAGATTGGCAGTGAGGTCTAGGTCTGTGTTGCAGATTGGGTGGAGCCCAGAGCAGGAATTGCAGCTCCATACTCCCACCCCCCACAGGCAGCCATGTGTGTTGTGGCACAGTGGCTGGTAATGGAAAAACCTAGAAGACATTCAGGATAGGGGTCTTTGGTTCCAGGTCTCCCTGTGGCCATGAGGCGCTTCCCCTCAGCTCAGCAGAACCAGTTCACAAACTCTGGAGGAGTTTGGCCTCAGGTCTGAGCTCAACCCAGGGCATCCCCCTACAGAGGTTGTTACCTTTACAAATGCCCCTCCAGGTGCTAACAGTGCATTTCAATAGGGCTCTGATCCAAGCAGGGTGGGGCAGGCCAGGCTCCAGGAAGAAGCTATGGCAGAGTTGAGAGGGGAAAGGGGAGAGGGGAGAGGGGAGAAGGGAGAGGGGAAAGGGGAGAGCAAAATGAAACCCATAAATCTGATTTCTGTTCACTTTTTATTTTCCTCAGTGAGAGGCTACAAGAAATGAATAAAATTTAAGGGACCTGGAGTGCCCATGGTACCGATGGGAGCAGCAGCTGGGGTGCACCAGCGGCTCATAGGAGTAAAGTGGGGAAACTGAATAAAAATGTGGCTATTTGTATAAAAATCATTCTCAAGATATCTTGGTGGGACCTCCATTCTGCAACAGGGAAATTTATGTTCTCAGGTGTTTCCTGGAAACCCAAATCCTAAGTTCACATTTGCATGCTAACCAAAGAATCGGCAATGTCAGATTCAAGAAAATGGTTCTTAAAATACCACCTTTCATTCAGATTTTACAAAGGAGTGTGGAAAGGGGAAGGCTGAGAGGTTAGGGAAACAAAGTGGGGAGAAGAGAAGTACACCACGTGGAGCCCAAAAGTCCATGTGAGCCACACGTAGCTCAGAAGTCCATGTGACCAGATATGGATATTAGAAAAAAAAATGTGAGAGGGAATTTTAAAATAATGTACTCATCTGAAGACACTGCTGCCAGCTCCAGAGAGGAGAAAATGGGCCCTTCTCTGCGGGCCCAGAGGAACACAGGACTTGTGTTATCCCGTGGAGACACACCTACACTAGCTGTCCCAGCCAATGGGTCTGGCCTTAGAGGAGAAATCCACCCACACCTGGGCAGAGTGCACAGGAGAGGGATTTAATTGGGTGGAATGGATAGACACTAAATTCCAGGACTGGTGCAGGTTGGGCAAGCTGAGATAGGGGTGGCATCCCAACACTGCTCCCTTTATGGCCATCCTGATCCTGCCTAGTTAATCTAACTGCCTATTCTGGCACCAGCAGCCCACCCCTCCCCCCCGCCCCACCAACCCTGGGTCCTTAGGTTTTGCAGTCAAATGCCTTAACCACTAAGCAATCTCTCCAGTCCAATTTTTAAAATAGTTTTTAATTGACAGATTCCATAATTACACAAATAAACCATGATAATTCTCTCCCTTTCCCCCCTTTCCCCTTCACAAATCCACTCTCCATCATATACCCTCATTTTGATATCATCATCTTTTCCTCCCATTATGAAAGTCTTGTGAAGGTAATGCTAGGCACTGTGAGGTCACGGATATTGAGGTCAATTTCTGTCTGAAAGATTGCATTGTAAGCAGTCCTACCTTACCTTTGATTTTTACATTCTAATTTTTTGTTTGTTTTGTTTTTTGAGGTAGGGTCTTGCTGTAGCCCAGGCTGACCTGGAATTCACTATGTAGTCTCAGGGTGGCCTCGAACTCATGGTGATCCTCTTACTTCTGCCTCCAGAGTGCTGGGATTAAAGGTGTGTGCCACCATGCTCAGCTTGGCTCTTACATTCTTTCTGTTACCTCTTCCCCAATGGACCCTGAGCCTTGGAAGGTGTGATAGAAATGTTTTAGTGCTGAACATTCCTCTGTCACATCTTCTCAGCACTACGGTGCTTTTTGGGTCATCCCAGTGGTCACCATCATCTGAAAAGAGAATTTTTTCTAACCAAAAGTGAGTGTAGCATTAATATATGGATATAAATATTAAGTAAAGTTCTTACAGGGCAGTTAGGTTAGGATAATATATGCATTTATCCAGATAAGAGCAGGTGATACATTCCTAGGGCTCATGACCTCCCCCACTACAGGCTTTTGATTAGACTTTTAGTACCAGGCATGTATTCCCTCCCAGGGAGCATGCCTTCAGTCCAATTCAAGAGCAGTTTTTTCTCCCATAACAGAGATGCCATTATTGCTCCTGTTCAGTCATTTGGCCTGGTTGGCCAAACATAAGGCTTGCAGTGTCCAGTGGCAAACTTTTCTTTTTAATTTATTAATTTCTTTGCAAGCAGAGATAGAGGAGAGACAGACAGAGAGAATGGGCACACCAGGGCCTCCAGCCACTGCAAACAAACTCCAGACACATGTGTGACCTTGTGCATCTGGCTTACATGGGTACGGGGGAATCAAACCTGGGTCATTAGGCTTCCCAGGCCAGCATCTTAACTGCTAAACCATTATCTCCAGACCCCCCTTTTCTTGTTAAGACAGGGTCTCGATATGTAGCCCAGGCTAACCAGACTGATTTCTCAGTGATCTACAGCTCAAGCATATGGAGTTTTCAGCAATAGGTTCTTATCATCTAGCTCTTGTGGATAAGCTAGAGCCTTGGCAATAACTTGTAATGACTTGGAGGTATCAGGGGCCTCCCTGCCCAGCAACTCCCTGGAAAGCTTTCCATTCCTCACACTGAAATTTTTGTCATAACAATATGTGGCTTCTGGGCATACCACCATCAAGGAGGAATTCCTTGATATTGACACACATAATCACCCTGGTACAAAGCCTTGCGATATGGGAAAACTCAAAATTCATTTTTATCTTCTTTTCTCCATCCACCATGAACATAAGATTTAACTCCCTTAAACCCAGTGACCATTTGGGATCTGACCCTCTAAAATTGGTTTTGCCAGTATGTCATGCGACCTGGACTTTGCAGTGACATCAGGATGATTTGGTTCCTTTTGGAAAAGATTGTGGCTCTTCAGATTGGTAATTCCTCATATTCATTTAATTTCCTGAAGGTCAGGATCAACTTGTAGAAAAGTTGTTAAGTAGTAGGCTTACTGTGAGATGTCAGCCCTCATTCTAAACTCTCCCTGTTCAGAGCATCAGACGTGACTTCCATGGGCTTCATATGGCTTTCCGATCTCCATACATGTCCATACAAGAAAGGGGGCTTGAAAGTTCTTGTGTTCTGTTAATGATTGTCCGCTTGTGTCCTGCCTGGAATACTACAGTCGTTCATGAAAAATAGCTTTAATAAAGCTGGATAGTTAGGTTTAGGAAACAGACACAAGATGGCGCCAGAGAGCCGACCAGGAGGTGGATTGGCGCCCAGCGCTGAGAAAGACGAAAAGCAGTTCCCAGCCTCTTACATGAATGAGCCAGGCGCCCGCGGCCCAGCAGGAGACAGGAGCTCCACTTTGTCAAGTGTCCCAGCCTTGGTTGTGTCCACCAGGACTTTGCACATGTTTCCCACAGACTGTGCGGCTGGGACACTATCCTCAAAACCTCAGGTCCGCCGGGCTTGGTGGGCCATGCCTGTGACCCCAACACTGGGCAGGGTGAGGCAGGAAGATCAGAGGTTCAAGGTCACTTTTGGCTTCGCGGTGAGATGATGACTAGCCTGGGCTATGGGAGAGCCTGTCTCAAAAAAACCAAACACCTAAGCCGGGCGTGGTGGCGCACGCCTTTAATCCCAGCACTCGGGAGGCAGAGGTAGGAGGATCGCCGTGAGTTCAAGGCCACCCTGAGACTACAGAGTTAATTCCAGGTCAGCCTGGACCAGAGTGAGACCCTACCACGAAAAACCAAACAAAAACAAAAACAAAAGCCAAACACCAAAACAACCCACCAATAAATAAAAAAACGACGACTACACAATAAAACCCCAACCACAGTGTGGAAGTGGTGGTTTCTTGCCGCGGCTACAGAAAGGGAGGAGGCCCACAGGGTCTCGGAGGAGTGAGGAGAAGAGGGAGTGCGGAGCCTCGCTGCAGGGGACTGAGGCAGGACGGCCGGGGAATGGAACTGGAAGGCAGACGCTGGGCTGGCCTTCCACAGGGACTCTTACCCTACCAAGGACCCACTAGAAGCTTCTATCTCCTGCCTGGGCCTAAGCTTTTCAATTCAAGAATTTTAAAACATGGACTTGAAAAATGGTGGTAGCTTACAATTCTGTTTTGCAGACACAAAACGGCCAAAATATTCAAGAACCCACAGTATCTGGCACTACTCAAGACCAGCATAATAGGAGGTAAAAAAAAAAATGATGGCATCAAAATAGAAGAGGAACTAAGTAGAAAGAAGGGATTCACTGGAGGGTGGATTTGGAAAGGGGAGGTGGGAGGAAATTATCATGGTTTATTGTCTATACTTATTGAAGTTGTCAATAAAAAGTTTTTTTAAAATTATGATAAAATAAGCACCACTATTATAAACTTCCCCCTCCTAATGTTGGGATTTGAACCCAGGCCCCCCGCTGCATTATAGCTAGACATTTTTTGGCATATATATGTGTGTACGGTGTGTGTGTGTGTGTGTGTGTGTGTAAGTCCACATGTGTGTGAGGGTACGTGTGTGCATGGGAGGGGTCAGAGGTTGACATCAGAAGTCTTCCTCCATTGCTTTCCTGTTTAAAATTATTTATTTGAGATAGAGAGCAAGAGCACAGGGCCTTCAGCCACCTCAGACAAACTACAGATGCGTGCGCCCCCTTGTGCTCATGTGTGACATTACGTGCTTGTGTCACTGTGCGTCTGGCTTATGTGGGACCTGGAGATTTGAACAGGAGTTTTTAGGCTTTGAGGCAAGCTCTTTAACCTCTAAGCCATCTCTCTAGCCTATCCTCCTCTATATTTTCTGACACAGGGTCCTTCACTTGAGCCCAGACCTTGCTGATTCAGTTCGTGTAGCTAGCTTGCCCGAGGGGTCCCCGTCTGCTTTCTGAGTGTTGGAATTACAGGTGGCTGTCATGCCCAGCCAGAGTTTGCAGGACTTGGGAGGGCGCTGGGGATCTGAACTATAGTCCTCATGCGTGGGCAGCAAGCTCGTTATCCACCGAGCCATCTCCCCAGCGACAACATTTTTTTTTTTTTTTGCTTTTGTTATTTTATTTTATGTTTTATTTTTTTCCTCAATTTTTATTAACATTTTCCATGATTATAAAAAATATCCCATGGTAATACCATCCCTCCTGCCCCCCACTTTCCCCTTTGAAACTCCATTCTCCATCATATACCCTCCCCATCTCAATCAGTCGCTCTTTTATTTTGATGTCATGATCTTTTCCTCCTCTTATGATGGTTTTGTGTAGGTATTGTCAGCATGGTGAGGTCATGGATATGCAGGCCATTTTGTTATTTTAGTAAGTAAACCAGATTTATTTTCAGAAATGAAATGTTTTTGCCAATGATTTCTTAAGGCTGCACATTTGGCCATTAGTCCTTTCGCATTCTGTTGCTGCTTATTCAGAGCCTTCCTAGGACCAAGTAGTCAAGAGCCTACTGATAGTGAAAATAGTTGGAGAGTGTATCAATGATGCCCCCCCCCCCCCGCAGTTCAAAGGGAGTTGTTTTAGGTCCCTGAGCTGTTTTCTTTCTTTCTTTTTTTTTAAATTTAATTTATTAGTTTTCTTTTCAGTAAATACAGGCAGTTTGGTACCATTATTTAGGCTCATCTGTGATCTACCCCCTCCCATTAGACCCTCCTTGTTATTGAAAATGGGTCGTGCATTGTGGAGTTAGCCCCCAGTTATTAGTATGATAAATGTCTCTGAAAATCATGACCCAACATGTAACTCTGACATTCTTTCCGCCCCCTCTTCCGCAAGATTTCCCTGAGCCATGTTGGGTTCATTTTTGGTCTGCTTCAGTGCTGAGGTGTTGGGGGCCTCTGAGGTCTGGCTCTCTGATTTGGTAGGAGTTGATTTTTCTCTGCATTGATCTCCTTCCCCTTTGTGCTGGTATCCAGTTCACAGGAAAATATCACCCTTGCTTATTTCGCCAGTTGTCCTTAGTTTCAGTTGGGCCCCTTCTGAGGTATGTTGGGGCAGCTCTCTTCTTAGGATCTGCATCTATCTGGAAAAGAGAAGCAGATTCTCCAACGGAGAGTAAGTTAGCACCCAGAAAATTGAGATAACACTTACCTTTTTGATAGACAGTTTGATAGGTGTAGGCCCTCTTATACCCCGTGATTGATGGTAGCTTGATATTGTAGAGTGGGCTTGTGTTTGGGTATGGTTCTGACTTGTTTCCCAGCTCCAGCTAAGGGTCTACTACCACTGAGTGGATCAGTTAGCCAAATCAAGAGCAATTGATTCCTCACCATGGCTGTGTACCACTATTGCACTTGTGTGGGTATCACATCCGGTTAATTGTTGCTACTTAGGTTAAACAATGTGTTGCTTGGACAGATCTTGGTCACTTCCCCCAGTCGCCTATGTAGCGCCTTCTGGCACTAGACACGCTGACTGTCTGGGGACTGACTCTCTCCTGGCTTCCAGCCATGTCATTCCATTTTACGTGTCAGCTGCGTATGGAGTCTTCAGCAATAGGGTCTTACCACTGGCCTTTGGTGGGTCATCAAGTACTCTGACAGAAGTCTGTCATTGTTTTGGGAAACCTTGTAGGTTTCTCTGATCAAAAGCTCATTGTGGATTGTAGGCCCAGGCTGGAAGTGGGGGTTACAGGTCAGTGTCCACTAAGAAATTGAGGAAAAAGAGACGGAGTCTCATGTAGGCCAGGTTGGCTTCAACCTCACTATGTTGCCCAGGCTGGTTTTGAATCCCTGGTCCTTCTGCCTTTACCACCCAAGTGCTTGGGTTACAGGCATGAGTCACCAGGCCTGGCGTAGCCTGGCCATCTGGAGGGTGTGTGACTGCAGCCATATTCACTACGTCTGTCATGCGCAGTTTTCATCAAGGTCCACCTCAGAACCCTTTGATCTTGCAAAGAGGAGGAAAGTCTGCGTTAGACACTAACTCTCCAGTCTCCCTGCCTCACCCCCAACCCCCTGTTACATCAGTATTTTTCTTTTCGAGTCCACTGACTCCAGGGAGCAGGAGTGGACATTACAGTTCCATTCCTAGAAACGTGGCAGGTGTGTGGGTGGAATGTCCTTCTCAGGTTCTATGACATGCATCTGCCCTTGGACATTTGAACAAAGCAAAGTTTTCTTTCTTTTTTTAACTGTCTATCTATGCATGTGTATGTGCATATGTATGTGTGTGTGGTGTGGGCATATGTGCTTGCTCATATGTATGTAGGCACATGTGTGTACATGCAACTGTGTATAGATGTGCCCACACGTGACAATGGGTGTCTTCTTCAGTGGTTCTTTGCCTTATCTATCGAGACGGGGCCTCTCACTGAACCCAGGGTTTACCAGTTTGGTGAGCCTAGCTAGCCAGCTTGCCCAAAGGATCCACCTGCCTCTGCCTCCCAATGCTTGGATTACAAGTATGCGTTGTCATGCCTGGCATTTATGTGGGTTTAGGGATCTGAACTCAGGTCCTCATGCTTGCCTGGCAAGCACTGAGCTCTCTCCCAAACTCCCCCTTTCGTTGGGACAGGATCTTATTTAGCCCAAACTGGCTGTGTGAACTTGCTTTGTACCTGAGGGTCACGACCTTGACTTCTGATATTACTGCCTCCACTTCCCAAATGCTGGAGTTACAGGCATGAGCATGACACATTCTTTAAATAGACTGCAGCAAGTTCACTGAGGAGTCAGGAAGCTTGGGAGGAGGAGAGGCCAGGGCTGGACACAGGCCCTTTTTCCAGAGAATCTGGATGCCGTCTAGGTTGATTGGGCTCTGGCTGTTTGCCAGGGGATGGCTGTTTACTGTGCAGGAAGACTCTGTAAGGGAAGAGATGGTATCGTCACTGGGCAGCCAGGGAGCAGCAGGAGCAGTCCTGCTTGTTGCAGGCCCAATCTGGGAGGTGGGCTGGCAGGAAGGAAGGAAAGCAGAGGGGAGGAAGCACTGGAGGGTGGAGGGGAAGAAGAGCAGAGATCAGGACTGAGGTAGCGAGGTTTCAAAAGGCTCTGGCAGCTGCCTGGGCTGGGGAATGCTGGGAAGAAGTTCTTGGGATGTGATGGTCAGTGTCAACTTGACAGGATCCAGATTCAGCCAGGACACAAATTTCAGGTCCATGAAGGATTTTCTAGTTTAGATTAACTGAGATGGGAAGACTCCCTCCACCCCCCGACTGTGGGGCACACCATCCCATGGGCTGGGGTCCCAGACGTCACCAAAATGAGAAACTGAGTGAGCACCAGCAAACATACCCCTCAGTTCCTGCCTCAAGCTCTGCCAGTGAACCTTCCCCACCTTGATGAACTGGGCCTCCTTGAGCTGCAGCTTAAAGAAACTCCTCCTTCCTGAAGTTGCCTTTGTTCAGAGGACTGAGGGGTGGGGTCCAGCAGGCTTCTTCTTCCTGCATCAATTGTTGGCTGATGTTGCAGCCAGGTTAGCATTGCTGATAGAAATCGTCCAACCAAGAGCAGTTTGTGGGTCAAAAAGAGGTTTATTTTGGCTTACAGACTCTAGGGGGAAGCTCCATGATGGCAGGGAAAACAATGGCATGAGCAGAGAGGGTGGACATCACCCCCTGGCCAACATCAGGTGGACTATAGCAACAGGAGAGTGTGCCAAACACTGGCAAGGGGAAAATGGCTATAACACCCATAAGCCTGCCCCCAACAATACACTCCCTCCTGGAGGTGTTAATTCCCAAATCTCCATCAACTTGGAACCTAGCATTCAGAACACCTAAGTTTATGGGGGACAACTGAATCAAACCATCACAGCTGACTCTGTGAAAGCCTCACTGTGTGTCCTGTGCCCAGAGCTGAAGCAGCCGGCCGAGGCTCAAGCTTGGGGAGGGAGAATACAGGGAAAGGTGGTTAGGAGCACAGCTTGGCAAAGGACACTGTGCATAGAGCAAGGAGGCAACCTACAGAACGGGAGAAAACCTTTGCCAGCTATACATTGGATAGAGGATTAATATCTAGGATATACAAAGGCCTCAAAATATTAAATAATAAGAAATTAAACAACCCAATTAAAAAATGGGCTATGGAGCTGGACGTGGTGGCACATGTCTTTAATCCCAGCACTTGAGAGGCAAAGGTAGGAGGATCACCATGAGTTCGAGGCCACCCTGAGAGTACATAGTTACTTCCAGGACCAGAGTGAGACCCTCCCAAAATAAAATTTAAAAAAAAAGGCTATGGAACAAAATAGAGAGTTGTCAAAAGAAGAAAGATAGATGGCATACAAACATCTAACCAAAATGTTCTACATCCCTAGTCATCAGGGAAATTCAGATTAAAGCTATGTTGAGATTCCATCTCACTCCTGTAAGATTGGCTACCATCATGAAAACAAATGACTGTAAATGCTGGTGAGGATACGGAAAAAGAGGGACCCTTCTACACTGTTGGTGGGAATGCAACCTGGTTCAGCCATTGTGGAAATCAGTGTGGAGGTTCCTGAGACAGCTAAAAATAGATTTACCATATGCCCCAGCTATAGCACTCCTAGGCATATATCCTAAGGACTTGTCTCCCTCCCTTAGAGATACTTAATTAACAATATTTCTTGCAGCTCTATTCATAAAAGCTAGGAAATGGAACCAGCCTAGATGTCCCTCAACTGATGAGTGGCTAATGAAGATGTGGCACATTTACATAATGGAGTTCTACTCAGTGGTAAAGAAAACTGAAGTTATGAAATTTGTAGGAAAATGGATAGATCTGGGCTGGAGAGATGGCTTAGCGGTTAAGGCACTTGCCTGCAAAGCCAAAGGACCCAGGTTTGGTTCTCCAGGTTCCACGTAAGCCAGATGCACATGGTGGCACATGCATCTGGAGTTCGTTTGCAGTGGCTAGAGGCCCTGGCACGGCCATCCTCACACACTCTCTCTCCCTCTTTCTCTGTCTTAAAAAAAAAAAAGAAAGAAAAAGAAAAAGAAAAAAAATGGATGGATCTGGAAAATATTATACTTAGTGAGGTAACTCAGGCCCAGAAAGCCAAACGTCACATGTTCTCTCCCATATGTGGATCCTAGCTACAAATGATTGGACTTTAATGTGAGTAGGAATAAAACTCAGTAGCAGAGGGTAGTAACCTAAAAAGTAGATAAAAGGTAATAGAAAGGGAGGAAGGGGCGGGGGACTTAGTAGGATGGTATTATTATATGTAAGTAGAAGAACAGAGTAATGGTGTCAGTCTTAGGAGAAGAAATAGCGTGTGCTCATCCATGGGTGAGCAGCGCTGTAGGAGATTCTGAGACTCTCCAGTGTGACACAGCCAGAGCCCAACATTTCCTGTGATGGTCCTAGAAGCATGAAGTTGAAGAAGGAAGCAGGGCCTGGTGGAGCTGGGCCTCGCATGCCTTGTCAGAGAGTTTGAGTTTTATCTGGAAGACAGTGGGGGATTGGCTGAAAGATTTGAAGTGGAATAGGTGACAAGATGGGATGTGTTTTTTTTCTTTCTCTCTTTAAAAAAATAATTTTAAAATATTTTAATTATATATTTATATGTGTGTGTGTGTGTGTGTGTGTGAGAGAGAGAGAGAGAGAGAGAGAGAGAGAGAGAGAGAGAGAGAGGGAGAGAGGGAGAGAGGGAGAGAGGGAGAGAGAGAAAGAGAAAGTAGGCATACCACAGCCTCCAGCCACTGCTAAAAAGCTCCAGATGCATGTGCTACTTTGTCCATCTGGCTTACATGGGTCCTGGGAAATAGAACCTGGGTCCTTTGGCTTTGCAGGCAAGTGTCTTAACTGTTGAACCATCTCTCCAGCCCCTTAATTTCTTTTCATTTATTTCTTTGCATGTGTATCTGTGTGTGGCGTGCATTGAGTGTCTGAATGTGTGCACACAGGTGTGCATCTGAAAGCCAGAGGTTGACATTGAATTTCTTCCTTAATATCTTATTTTTTTTAATTTTAACTTTTTTTATTAGTTTTGTATTCAGCAAATACAGTCAGTTTTGTACCATTATTAGGCTCATCCATGACCTACCCCATCCCCTTAGCCCCTCCTTGTTGAGGTATACGGGTCATGCATTGTGGAGTTAGCCCACATTATGGGTAGGATAAATGTCTCTGCATATCATGACTCAACATGTGGCTCTGACATTCTTTCCACCCCCTCTTCCACAAAATTTCCCTGAGCCATGTTGGGTTCATTTTTGGTCTGCTTCAGTGATTAGGTGTTGGGGGCCTCTGGGTCTCTGGCTCTCTGATTTGGTAGGAGTTGATTTTTCTGTGTTGATCTCCTTCTCCCTTGTGCTGGTATCCGGTTCACCAGGAAAACAGCACCCTTGCTTGTTTCGCCAATTTTTCTTAGTTTCAGCCCTGGCCCTTTTGTGGTATGATGGGGTGGCTCTCTCCTTAGAATCTACATCTATCTGAAAAAGAGAAGCAGATTCTCCAACGGAGAGTAAGTTAGCACCAGGACAAATGAGATAACCCTTACTTTTTTTTTTTTTGTAGAGAATTTAATAGGTATAGGCCCTCTTGTAGCCCATGATTGATGGTAGCTTGATAATGGAGAGTGGGCTTATGTTTGGATATGGTTCTGACTTGTTTTCCAGCTCCAGCTATGGGTCCCGTACCACTGAGGGGATCAGTTAGCCAAATCAAGAGCAGTTGGTTCCCCACCATGGCTGTGTGCCACTATTACACTTGTGTGAACATTACAACAGGTTATTTGCTGCTAAGTAGGTTAGACCATGAGGTGCTTGGACAGATATTGGTCATTTTCCCCCAGTCACCCATGTAGCACCTTCTGGCACTAGATGTGATGACTGTCTGGGGACTGACTTTCTTCCAGCTTCTAGCCATGCCATTCCATTTTACATGTCGACCACATAAGGTGTCTTCAGCAGTAGGGTCTTACCACTAACCTTTGGTGGGTCATCAAGTAATGTGATGGAAATATGTCTGCCTTTTAGGAAATCTTGTAGGTCTCTCTGATCAAAAGCTCATTGTGTATGATAGCTACATGCTGGTACTGGGAGTTATAGGTCAGTGCCTACTAAGAAAAGGAAGAAAAAGATAACTGATATACAAGAGTTACAGAGGAGAGAGAGAGAGAGAGACAGAGGGAGGGAAGCTATAGAAGATTAAAGTTGGTCTTCATCCTACCCTCTCCAGTGCCTTGCCTTGTGGCTCAGGTGTTCCCTCTAAGGGCCTGGTGAAGGTTCAGCCATTTTGTCTGCCTTTTAGGAAGTAGAATTTTATGGTACCATTGCCGTTTAGGTCTAGATTTGTGTTTTCCACCCTTCGATGCCCTCCCCTCCCTCCCCACCCATCCTATTGTCTAGTCCATGAGATGTTTGCTGGTATGTAAGGCATCTTGGGTAGATTCAGGTTAGGTGCTGTAGATGAGTGAGACTATGTGGCGATTTTTTTTTTTTTCTGTGATTGGGTAAGTTCACTGAGAATGATCTGTTCCAGGTTCAACCATTTTTCCTCAAATTTCATTGTGTCATTTTTTTCTTACTGCTGTATCGAATTCCATTGTATAGATATACCACATCTTAGTTTGTAGATATACCACATCTTAGTTTCTTATTTTAATATATTTAATAATACCTTGTTTTTTTGAGATGGGGCCTCTCACTCAGACTCAGTACTCACCCATTTGGCCAGGTTAGGTAGCCAGCAAGCCTCAAGGATCCTCCCATCTCTGCCTCCCCCGCCACACCCCTTGGTTTTTATGCGGTTACTCAGGATCTCAGCCCAGGTCTTCGTGCTTGTACTGCAGGCACTTTGCCATGTGATCAATCTACCCAGCCCAGGACTTTTCAGTCAGTGAGTGTGGAGCCTGGATTAAGGGGCAGGGCCTGAGCTGGTACAGAGCTTGTCCTTCTCTAGACCGAGTTGTATCTAGACAGAAATGGAGGTCAGAGCAGGGCAAGTGGAAAGAGCTCTGTTCCATTGCACTCTAGGGGCACCATTCCTGTGGACCATAGGTAAGTGACCCCCCTCCTTTTTTTTTTTTTTGCACAGTGCATATCCTCACATCCCATTGCATCTCAGAGAGGAAACAGTGATCTAGGAGAATCAGGAGGATAAATGCTGGTGGGTTGGTCAGAGTCTAAGAGAAATCCCAGGTTCTCCCGCAGCAATGTGGATCAGGGGATCTTGGTGCCCTGCACTGCATCAGAGAACATGGGAAGGGTCACCATTGTGAAGCTGGGGCTGGAAGAAGTTGGGAAGGTGGAGGGGGCTGACTGTGGGTGTTGGCACAAAGCCCTCAAGGGCAAGGTTCTCTGCTATCTGTCCACCTTGTGGCACCTGGCTCTCATCTGGGCACATAATAGCCTCTCATGGATGCCTTAAGGGCTGGTCCAGGTTAGAGCTAGAGGTGCTAGGTAACTCTGGAGTCAAGAACAAATAGCAAGAAAAGTGAATGCCAAAACGTAGTCCCATAGGATACCCCGTGTTGCCTCATAGGGTGCCTCAGAGAACATGTGAGCAGACCTAGCTTTTAGGGGGAGTCACATTCCTATAAGACACACATGTGAGAGGGCTGTAGAACTGAATTCAAACCATCAGTGCAATAAACAGGAGTCCTGAGAAGCCGGGATGAACTGGTCTGTGGAGCGCAGGGCTTAGCCTGCCAGCTGGGAAGACCTCCTCCTTGCTGAGGAAGGGACAGCTATCATCTCTGGTTTCCAGATAGGGAGATAGAACCCTAACTCCATGGCTTGCCTTCCTGGAGGGAACATTAAAAACATCCATAAAAGGCACATCACAGATTTTGTAGGCTATAAAACTCACAGATGAATTTTCCCATCATATTTTATGAGTATAGATTTTAAAGCTTTCATCATGCCAGGCCGCCCCTCCAGGGCTCATGAACTTCCTCTTCAGGTTATGAGTTGTGTTGTGAATTCAGTCCAAAGACCTCTGTTGACGCACAATAACATCTAGGACTGATAGAGCACATTTCCACCCCCCCCCCCAAGATGGCAGATCCTGTGTGTCTTAGGCCATGGATGGGGTCATCTTCATGGAAGCTGCATGGGGAATCCCAAGCAGGCAGGAGCTGTTATTGTCTCTAGCAGTATCTGAAGATCATACGGGTAAAAAAACAAAACAAGGGCTGGAGAGATGGCTTAGTGGTTAAGCACTTGCCTGTGAAGCCTAAGGACCCCGGTTTGAGACTCAATTCTCCAGTACTCACATAAGCCAGATGCACAAGGTGGTGCATGCATCTGGAGTTCCTTTGCAGTGGCTGGAGGCTCTGGTGTGCCCATCCTCCCTTCCTCCCTCCCCACTCCCCGTCTGTCTCTTTCTCTGTCTGTCTGTTGCTCTCATATAAATAAATAAAAATTTAAACAAACAAACAAAACAAAACAAAACAAAAAACAACAAAAACAGATAAAATTAAGATGTGGTAGCTCCTTCATGGCTAGCCCTCATAATGCTGCAAAGTGCTCCATGAGCTCCTGGGGAAAACCAGCCACCAATGCTGAGAACAAGTAGATGATCCTCCTCGAGACAAAACCAACCAGCCCGACAAGATGTACATACCTGTGCAATACTGGTACTCAGCCTAGGTGGGTAACCAATAGCTCTATGACTGGCTAAGAGACCCACTCAATTGAAATGATCTCATAGCTAGACCTGGGAACCAAGTCAGAGTCCTATAGAGATGAGAGTCATGGACTCCAATGAGAAGCTCCCACTAGTCTTTGGCTAAAATAGAGGCTACGCCCTTCAAAACTCTCTTTGTTAAGTATGCTTACCCCCTTTAACCCACGCTGCTCTCACTCTCTGCTGGAGAATGTTTTCTCTTTTACAGAAGGCAGTGAAAACCAGGGAGAACTAAAAACCCATCAACATGACAAGAAAAGATAGCTGACTCCATGTCGTGAGATGAGCCGCCTCCTGCGCATCAGGCAGCATCCAGGTGACCCCGCAGAGGAACTGGAGATTTAAGCAAGAGTGCTGTTCTCACAGCGAGCCTGACAACCCGCTCCAGGGAGATGACAAGAGACACTGAGGTGTTTCAGAACGTGTCAGAGCAGCCATCCAGAAGCTGCTGAGCGCATAACACTGAGGAAGCCTTACAACGCGCACACTAAGGCTCAGGGAGCATTGCAGAGGCAGGCGCAGAAAAATCGTAAGGGTGCAAAGAAGCATACAGAAGCATTGCCTACCCCACCATGACTGCTGCTCTCATAACTCACAACCCGTCACCCTACAGTAAGAAGTGAGATTGAAAGCCTCAGTATAGGTTGAGTATCCCTAATCCTAAAATGTGAAGTCTGAAATGCTTCTGCACCTGAAACGTTTGAACCATGACATAATTCTATGCTTGGGAAGTTCCACACTTGACCTCATGTGATGGGTCAAAGCTGCGGGCACACTAAGAAGGTGATGTGTAGCCCAGCTGTGGTGGGCGCACGCATTTAATCCCAGCCCTCGGGAGGCAGAGGTAGGAGGCTCGCCGTGAGTTCCAGGCCACCCTGAGACTACATAGTGAATTCCAGGTCAGCCTGAGCTAGAGTGAGACTCTACCTTGAAAAACTAAAAAAAAAAAAAAACACAAAGAAAGTGATGTGTAATTACCTTGATACTATGTGTGTATAAGGAATATAAGAAACATCAAGGTCTCTGTGATATCCCATTATGCATGTGTGTGTTTTCTAAAATGGAAAAAAGTACAAACTTTGAGATTCTTGTGGTGTGTTTGGATAAGACATACTCAACTTGGATCTCCAAGGACCTGCTGTTGGTGGTGGTGAGGAAGAGCAAAGAAGCCACAGTCTCTGAGGTATAGCTTAGTAGTAAAGTTCTTACCTAGCATGGGGGAGGGCTGGTTTTATCCCCAGCATACAAAACACAAACAAAAACTACTTCCATCACCAATAACAAAAGCCACAGACTATCAGAGCTGAACAATGGCTTTGGGGTCATTGACTACAGTCTATTAAATGTATACTTTGACCATTAAGGCTGAGGTCATGCTTGACAATTTTTTCAAGGCCATCCAGAGGCTTCTTCTAACACTTAAAAATAATTCTTCCTGAGGCTGGGGAGATGGTTCAGTGGTTAAAGGTGATGGCTTACAAAATTTGCTGGCCTGGGTTCGGTTTCGCAGCATTCACGTAAAGCCAGATGCGCAAAGAGGTACACAAGTCTGGAGTTGATCTGCAGTAGCAAGAGGCCCTGGCATGCACATACTCACACATTTCTATCTTTCTTCTCACAAGTAAATAAATATATTAAAAGATTTTTTTCTGACAAACACTGTATATTCTCTCTCACATGTGGGCAGATTCTAGCCTCTAAGTAAATGAGTGAATAAATGAAACAAAATTTAAAGACTTGGAAACAGAAGTCTCTCTCTCTCTCTCTTTTTAAATATATTTAATTAATTTATTTATTTGAGAGAGAGAGAAAGAATGGGCGTGCTGGGGCCTCTAGCCATCGCAAACTCCAGATGCTTGCACCTTCTTGTGCATCTCGCTTATGTGGGTCCTGGGGAATTGAACTGGGATCTTTTGGCTTTGCAGGCAAACACCTTAACCACTAAGCCATCTTCTCCAGCCCCCCTCTTTTTTTTTTTTTTTTTTTTTTGGTTTTTCGAGGTAGGGTCTCACTCTAGCCCAGGCTGACCTGGAATTCACTATGGAGTCTCAGGGTGGCCTTGAACTCATGGCAATCCTCCTACCTCTGCCTCCCGAGTGCTAAGATTAAAGGCGTGTGCCACCACGCCCGGCTGCTCTCTTTCTTTTGCCACAGTGTCTCACTGTGTAGCTCTGGCTGGCTAGAACTTGGTATGTAGACCAGGTTGGCATCACACGGTGATTCTGCCTAAGCCTTTCACCTTCCAGTGATGGGATTACAGGTGGTAATCCCTGCAAGTGGCTAAAAATAAGTTTTTAGTTTACAAAAGCAAAGTTACTTTTAAAAAGTAGGGCAGTTAAATGGACCCATTTTTGGTCTAATAATAGCTCCAAAGTTTTTCTCTTGTCCTAAATGAGAAAACCTAATTAAGGAATGGAATTTTTGTTCATAAAAAGCTGCAAAGCTTGGCCTGTTTTTCCCCTGCTTACAAGGACAGCAGCACAGTTACAGCTCGTGGCTTGGGCAGTGGCTTTCTGTGCCTTCTCTGGGTCTGGGAGAGATTAGAGTCCTGCATGAGATGCTAATGACACAGTGCCTCAACTTAACTAAAAGTCACTTCTGCCATCTGAAGGGGTCAAGAGACCTTGCAGGTTTTAAACTCTAACCTGTAGAGATGAGTCAGGCTTACCTAAAGTAAGGGCATCTTTGCAAAAGTGAGGCAGACAAGAAGCCAATTGCTAGCCAGGCCAATCTCAGCATTTGGAAAGTAGAGGCAGGAGGATCAAAATTTCAAGGTCATCTCCAGTTGCATAGCAACTTCAAGGCTAGCCTGGTATACATGAAACTCTGTCTCAAAAGACCAAACTAAACAGAAAAACAAGCAAAAAGAAACAACAGTCCCTTTCCCAACTCCCCTCCAAAACAAAAGATTAAAAAAGAAAAAAAAAATAACAAGAATTGACAGTGGAGTGTTCAGCACTGAGAAATGTCTCTATCACACCCTCCAAGGCTCAGGGACCACTGTGGAAGAGGTGGTGAAAAGAATACAAGAGCCTAATGAAGGGGAGAAGTGCTTTGGAGTGCTGCCTTCCAGACAAAAGGAGGCCAAGGTATTCATGACCTCACAGTGCCTGACACTTCCTACACAAGATGTGCATAATAGGAGGGGAAGCCTGGAAGTGCGGTGGCCTGGGCTAGAGCAAGACCCTACCTCAAAAGACAAGACAAAACAAATGAAAAAACATAATAAGAGGAGAAAATGATGACATCAAAATAGAAGAGAGATTACTTGGAAAGAAGGGATTCAGTGGAGGGGGAATTCAGGAGGAAACAAGGAGGGTGGTGTGAAGAGATTATGATCATAGGATACTGTCTGTGTACAGGGAAGTTTGGTGAACATAATACATGCAAATAACCAGACACCAGCAGATATTACACCCCTAGGGCTCATGACACCCTTCATCATAGATTTTCAGCACCAGGCATGTATTCTCTCCCATGAAGCAGGCATCCAGTCCAATAAGAGAGCAGTTGGGTTCACCCATAACAGACATGCCACTATTGCACCTGTTGGCTCATTTGGCCTGGCTGGCCAAACTTAAGGCCTGCAGTGTCCACTGTTGTTTATCTTCACTGCTGACTTCTCTTTCCCATAGGGCTGCATGCAGCGTAGCTTTTTTCAGCTTTCTGTCAGCTGGTGTACATGAGGGGGTTTTCAGCTCATCTCCAGCTTGATATCTCAGTGACCAGGCAGCCCAATTATGTGGAGTCTTCAGCAATAGGATCTTACCATCTATTTATGGTTGGAAATCAAGAGCCTCAGCAATGGTCTATAATATTTTGGAGGCATCAGGGACCTCCCTGGGCAACAACTCACTGGAATGTGTCCCAACCCTGGCACTAAAATATTTCTAGTAACAATTTATGGCACTGAAATATTTCTAGTAACAATTTATGGCTTCTGGGTATGCTGTGGTCCAAAAAAGTAGGTTCCCATATGGCTTATTCAGACCCCCCATTTTTTTTTTTTTTGAGGTAAGGTTTCTCTCTAGCCCAGGCTGACCTGGAATTCACTATGGAGTCTGAGGATGGCCTCGAACTCACAATGATCCTCCTACCTCTGTCTCCTGAGTGCTGGGATTAAAGGTGTGTGCCACCATGCCAGGCTATTCATACCCTCTTAAATTTTCATTAACCATCCTCTACCCTTCCTTTACTCAATCTCTTCCCCTGACCTAATTTAGGCCCTTCTACTCCCCAGTAAGATTTTTATCTGCTTACATATATACAATACCATCCCCTTACCTCTTCTCCTCTTCTCCCTCCCTTATAGTCCATTTATAGCTTATTGATCTCTGCTACCATGTTTTACTACAACTCACATACAAGTCTAAACATTTGTAGCTAGGAACCCCATCTGAGAGAGAACATGCAGGTTTTTTTTTTTTTTTTGTTATTGTTGTTCCTAGGTTACCTCACTTAGTATAATCCTTTTGAGATCCATCCATTTCCCTGCAAATTTCATAATTTTCTTTACTGCTGAATAGAACCCCATTGTGTAAATGCACCACATCTTTGTTATCCATTCATCTGCGGATGGACATCTAGGCTGGTTCCATTTCCTAGCTATTGTGAAGAGAGTGGCAATAAACATTAATGTGCAAGTATCTCTAAGGAAGTGAGAAGAATCATTTGGATATATGCCTAGGAATAGTATAGCTAGGTAATATGGTAAGTCTATTTTTAGCTGTCTCAGGAATCTCCACACTGAAGTCCACAATGGCTGTACCAGTTTATGTTCCCACCAACAGTATATAAGGGTTCCTTTTTTAGTACATCCTTGGTAGCATTTACTGTCATTTGTTTTCTTGATGATAGCCATTCTGACAGGAGTGAGATGGAATCTCAAAGTAGTTTTAAATTTCATTTCCCTGATGGCTAAGGATGTATCACATTATTTTAGATGTTTATAGGCCATGTATATTTCTTTTTTTTTTTTGAGAACTCTATTTAGTTCCATAGCCCATTTTTTAAAAAAATTATTTTTTAAACTTTTAAAATATTAGATATGGACATATTTAGTATATAAACAACACATGTTGGTTACTATCCTTTCCCTCCTCCCTGCTCCTTTTCTGAAGAGGTCTTCCTTATTGGGGATGCAGGTCAACTCCATGGGGATTGTGAGTCATGCATTATGGGGGGAGGAGAGGCAATGTCTCTGTGCAAAATGGCCCAATTTATGGCTCTAACAATCTTCCCCCCCCTTCTGCAAAATTCCCTGAGCCATGCTGGGAGCATTTTAAGTATACTTCAGTGATGGGCACTTAGGAGCCTCTAGATGTCTGGTTTGGTAGGTGTTGAGTGCCTCAGTATCTACCTCCATCACCCTTGTGCTGATATCAGCTTAACTAAGAAAGCAGCACTCTTGATCATTTCCCCAATTCCTCTGTGGTTTCAGCTGGGGCCAGGGCACTCAGTTGTTTATCTTCTCAGGTGCAGCTTCCATCTAAAAAAAAAGCAGATTCTCCAATGGAGAATGAAGTCAGCACCAGTTAAATAGGTTAACCATTACTAATTTAGAGAGAATTAAAAGGGTGTAGACTCTCTTATAGCCTAAGGTTAGTGGGACCTTGACATTGGAAAGTAGAATCATTATCTGGGTATGATTATGACTTGTTTCCCAGTTCCAGATATGGTTTCCTTTCCACTGAGTGGATCTGTTAGCCAACCCAACAGCAGTTGGTTGCCCACTATGGCTGTGTGCTACTGTTGCACTTGTGTGATCATCACGTTAGGTTGTTTGCTTCTCAGTCACATAGACTTTGAGTTGCTTGGACAGATGTTGGCCACTTTCACCCGTAGCTCATGTAGTGCCTTCCAGCACTAGATGGGCTGTCTGGGGACTGGCTCTCCCCCGGATCCAACCAGGTCTCTCCATGGCCTGTGCCGACAGCGTATGGTGTCTTCAGCAGTGGGGTCTTACCATTAACCTCTGGTTGGTAATAAAGCGCTCTGACAGAAGTCTGTCTTGTTTGTTTTAGGAGATCTAGTAGGTCAGTCTGATCAACAGCTCACTGTGGATGTAGACCACATCCTGGTACAGGAAATTACAGGCCAGCACCAAGGGGGGAAAGAAAAAGAAAAAGAAAAAGAGAAGAAAGAGAAACAGGAGAAATTTGAGGTTAGGTTTCATCTCACCCTCTACAGGGCCCTTCGATTCAGATGTTCCCCCTAAGGTCCTTTTGAGGATTCCACCTTTTAGTCCGACTTCCAGGATATAGGATTCTATGGTACTAGTTCAATTTGGGTTCATTGTTGTATCCTCCCCACCCCTTCCCTTTCTCCAAGCCTTACCCTCCCTGTTGTCCAAGCCTTGAGATGCTATTCAGTTATGTCAGCAACTCAGGCTGATCCAGGTTAGGAACTGCAGATGAGTGAGATCATTCGACAGTTATCTTTCTGTGATTGGGTGAGTTCACTTAGAATGATCTGTTCCAACTTTGACCATTTTTACACAAATTTCAATGTGTCATTTTTTTTTTTTTACTGCTGAGTAGAATTCTGTTACATATGTGTGTGTGTGTGTGTCCTTTATTTTATTATTTTTTCATTGACAACTTCTATAATTGTAGACAATATCCCATGGTAATTCACTCTCTCCCTTCACTTTGAAACTCCACTCTCCATCATATCCCATCCCCCTCTCAATCAGTCTTTCTTTTATTTTGATGCCATGACCTTTTCTTCCTATTATGATGGTCTTATGTAGATAATGTCAGGCACTGCGAGGTCATGGATATCCAGGCCATTTTGTATATGAAGAAGCATGTTGTAAGGAGTCCTACTCTTCCTTTGGCTCTTAAGTTCTTTCTTCCACCTGTTCTGCAATGGGCCCTGAGCCTTGGAAGGTGTGATAGAGATATTTCAGTGCTGAACACTCCTCTGTCACTTCTTAGCACCATGGTGCCTTCTGAATCATCCCAAGGTCACTGCCATCTGAAAAGAGAAGCTTCTCTACCAAAAGTGAGAGTATCATTAGTATATGGGTGTGAACATTAAGAGAAGTGCTTATTGGAAATTTGGTGAGCATAGTCTATACATTTAGCCAGATACCAGCAGACATTACACTCCTAGGGCTCATGACTACCCTATTATAGGTTTTTCAGTATCAGGGATAGAGTCCCTCCTATGGAGTGGGCCTCCAGTCCAATTAGTTTAGTTAGTTTCCCTCATAACAGACATGCTGCTATTGCACCCATTGGCTCATTTGGCCTAGCTGGCCAAATTTAAGACTTGCAGTGTCCACTGTTGAGTATCTTCACTGGAGATTTCTCTCTCTCCCATGGAACTACATGCAGTATAGCTTTTTCTGGCTTTCTGTCAGCTGGTCTACATGGAGGAGGTTTCAGCTCAGCTCCAGGAGGATTTCTCAGTGACCTTGCAGTACAAGTATGTGGAGTTTCCAGCAATAGGGTTCATATATTCTTGGTGGGAAACCAAGAGTCTCAGCAATAACCTGTAATGTTTTAGGGGTATCAGTGACTTCCCTGGCCAACAACTCACTGGAAGGTATTCCATCCCCGGCACTGAAAATTTTCTAGTAGCAATCTATGGCTTCTGAGTATTCCATTGTCCAGAAAAGTCGGTTTCTATATGACTTATTTATATTCTCTTAGATTTTTTTTTTTTTTTTTGAGGTAGGATCTCACACTAGCACAGGCTGACCTGGAATTCACTTTGTAGTTTCAGGGTGGCCTCTAACTCACGGTGATCCTCCTACTTCTGCCTCCCAAGTGCTGAGATTCAAGGCATGCACCACCATGCCTGGCCCTCTTAGATTTTGGCTAGCCACCCCCCCCCCACCTTTCCTTTAGTCTGTCTCTTCCCCTGATCTCACTTAGGCCTTTTCACTTCCATTAATCTGTTCTTGTACTTACATATATGCAGTACCATCCTATTATGTCCCTCCTCCCTCCCTCTATATTCTCTTTACATCCCTTTTCTAGTTTGCTGGCATCTGCTACTAAAGTGCTTTTTAAAATTTTTGTTTATTTATTTATTTATTTGAGAGCGACAGACACAGAGAGACACAGAGAGACAGAGAGACAGAGATAGATAGATAGATAGATAGATAGATAGATAGATAGATAGATAGATAGAGAGAAAGAGACAGAGAATGGGTGCACCAGGGTCTCCAGTTACTGCAAACAAACTCCAGATACATGAGCCACCTTTTGCTCTGGCTATGTGGGTACAGGGAATCAAGCCTTGAACTGGGTTCCTTAGGCTTCACAGGCAAGCACTTAACCACTAAGCCATTTCTCCAGCCCTGCTACTGAGTTTTATTTCTACTCACATAGAAGTCCAATCGTTTGTAGCTAGGATCCACATATGAGAGAGAACATGTGATGTTTGGCTTTCTGGGCCTGGGTTACCTCACTAAGTATAATCCTTTCCAGATTCATACATTTTCCTGTAAATTTCATATCACTTTTATTTACTGCTGAATAGAACTTCATTGTGTAAATGTACTACATCTTCATTATCCACTCATCAGTTGAGCGACATCTAGGCTGGTTCCTGTTCTGAGCCATTGTGAATACGGCCATAGCATGTGGGTCCTCTCTTCTGTTCCATTGATTTATGTGTCTATTTTTGCACCAATACTATGCTGTTTTTGCTACTACGGCTCTGTAGTATAGCTTAAAATCAGCTACTTGAGGTCTTTTTGTGCTTCCAAATGAATTTTAGGATTTTTTTTAAAAATCTCTGTGAAAAATGCCATTGGAATTCTGATGGGGATTACATTAAATGTGTAGATTGCTTTTGGTAAGATGGCCATTTTCATAATATTGACTCTTCCAATCCAAGAACATGAGTTGTCTTTCCAGTTCCTAGTGTCTCTACAATTTCTGTCTTGAGTGTTTTAAAGTTTTCATTGTAGAGATCCTTCACTTCCTTGGTATTGAAGTTAGGTTTGCATTGCTGGCAGAAAACACCTGATCAAGAGCAGCTTGTGAGCTGGGCGTGGTGGCTCACGCCTTTAATCCTAGTACTTGGGAGACAGAGGTAGGAGGATTGCCATGAGTTCGAGGCTGCCCCGAAACTACATAGTCAATTCCAGGTCTGCCTGTACTAGAGTGAGACCCTACCTTAAAAAAAAAAAAAAAAAAAAAAAAAAAAAAAAGAGCAGCTTGTGGGAAAAAGGGTTTATTTTGGCTTAGAGACTCCAGAGAAAACTCCATGATGGCAGGGAAAAACAATGGCATCAGCAGAGGGTGAACCTCCTGGCTAGCACCAGGTGGACAACAGCAACAGGAGATGTGCCAAACATGGCAGGAGGAAGCTGGCAGTAACACCCATGAGCTTGTCCCCAACAATATACTGCCTCCAGGAGGTGTTGATTCCCAGATTGCCATTAGCTGGGAAGCCAGCATCAGAATACGTAAATTTATTGGGGACAACTGAATCAAACCATCACATTCTGCCTCTGGCCCCCATAAACTGATGTAAAATACATGATGTAAAATGCAATGCACTCATCCAACTTTAAAAGTCCCCATAGTTTTTAATCAATCCCACTGATATTCAAACATTCCCATAGTCCAAGATCTTTTAACTGAGCACATTCATACTGCAAAAGATGGCATTTGGCATCATAAAGAAATATTCAACCCATATGAGATTTAAAACAACAGGGTAAACACCAAACTATATAGCTCCAAGTCCAACAACTCTAGTCAGTGACAAGTCTCCAAGTCCGATAACTCTGACCAGTGATGAGTCTCTGGGGTTCCAATTCCACCCTTCCATCTAGGCTACTCACAGTCCCAGAAAATTTCCATTCAATGCCAGCAGCTCTCCTTGGCAGCCATCCCATAGTTCTGGCTCTCCATTGGGTCTCCATCACAACCAATGGTTCATCCTCATGGCTCCTTCAGGCTTCCATACAGGTAATCCAACAAGCCTGCTTCACACTGCCCATGGTCATTTCCAAAATACAAAACTGTGTTGCAAATTCAACAACTGTCTCTTTCCTGAATTTGTTATACTCCATAATACCAGGTGGGCTGCCATCTTGTTAATCCATGGGGGGGAATAAAGCCAACTTTGAAGAACAGGACACACCTTCAGCATTTAGGCTCCTTCAAAACAGTCTGCTTTCTTGCTGTTGTCCCAATGCAGGTCATCTGGCCCAATCTCAAAGATTGTAATCTCTCATACAACTGCTGCTGAATGGGCAGAAGTTTTGGACCAAAGATTTCATTTCTGTGCCATGTCCCTCTGCACATACCAGTCCACTTCTACAATGCAAGTTTGCACAAGTTCTCAGGACAGGGGCATAACAGCAAGCCTCTCACACAAATTACTTCTAGCCCAGTCCCGGCAAAGCTCTTTCTCACCCTTATAAGCAAAACCTCACAGTCATAGTTCTTACTGCATTCAGGTCTTTCAACTCTTGCCAGAATAGTCCATCAAGCTGTACTTACAGCACTGCAACATGTCTTTTAGGCCAAGGTTCTGCCCTAATCTTTATTATTTCTTCCCCATCTACTGGGTTTTGGTTTGCCTTGTTCTTCTTTTTCCAGGCTTAAGGTGAAGCATTAATTTTTTTACTTGCCACTTCTCTAATTTCTTTTTCTTTTTTTATTGAAAACTTCCATATTTACAGACAATAAACCATGACAATTCTTGTTGCTGATTTGTAGTTTGACCCCATTGTGATCAAATAGAGTGTAAGGAATTATTTCAATTTTCCTGTATTTGTTAAGATTTGCTTTGTATCTTAAAATATAGTCTATTTTAGAGAATGTTCCATCTGCTGCTGAAAAGAATGGGTATTTTGCAGCATTTGGATGGAATTTTCTGTAGATATCTGTTAGGTCAATTTGTTGTATGAGCTCATTTAATCCAGATGGTTCTCAGTTTATTTTTTTCTGGGATGACCTGTTAATTGATGAGATTGGGACATTGAAATCACCCACTAATACTGTGTTTGATGTTATCTGTGACCTTAAGTCTAATAGTGTTTATTTGATGATATTGGGAGCCCCATGTTTGGTGCATATATGTTTAGAATTATGTCTTCCTGTTGGATTGTTCCTATAATCAATATAAAGCAAACTTCTTTATCTTTTCTAACTAATGTTGGTTTGAAGCCTATCCTGTCAGGTATTAGGATAGCAATACCTGCTTATTTTCTAGGTCCATTTGCTTGAAATACCATTTTCTATCCTTTCACCCTGAGATATAGTTTGTCTCTTATGGAAAGGTGAGTATCTTGGAGGCAACAAGTAGAAGGATCATACCTTTTAACCCAGTATGCAAGTTTTGAGTCTTTTGGTTGGGGCATTGAGTCCATTGATATTAAGTTATTATTGAAAGGTATACATTTAATTTTCCATTTTTCTTGTTTTGTAATTCTTCGTATTTTTTCTTTACTATCTTTTATTGACTATTTTTTCCTGTTTCTTTATGCATGTGCTTTTCTTTTTCTTCAGTATGAAGGGTCCTTTCAAGTATTTTCTGTAGAGCTGGTTCAGTGGTCATATATTCCTTTAGTCTGTTTTTGTTGTGGAATGTCCTTATTTGTCCACCAATTTAGATGGATAGCTTTGTTGGATAAAGTAATCTTGGTTGACAGTTATTATCTTTCAGAACTTGGAATATGTCATTCCAAGCCCTTCTGGCTTTTTTAAAAAATTAATGTATTCTTTTTTATTTTTTTAATACTTTATTTATATTCATTTATTTATTTGACAGAGAAAGAGTGAGAGAGATAGAATGGGCACACCAGGGCCTCCAGCCACTGCAAACAAGCTCCAGACATGTGCACCCCCTTGTGCATCTGGCTAACATGTGTCCTGGGGAATTGAAACTGGGCCCTTTGGTTTTGCAGGCAAATGCCTTAACTGCTAAACCATTCCTCAGCCCCCCTCTGGCTTTTAAAGTTTGTGTTGAGTAATTTGTTGTTATCCTGATGGGCTTGCCTTTACATGTGACTTGATTTTTCTAACTGCTTTCAATATTTTTCTTTGGTTTTTATGTTTAGTAGTTTAATTATAATATGGTGGTGAGAGGTTCTTTCCTAATTTTGTCTGTTTGGTGTTCTAAAGGCTTCCTGTTGTCTGTATTGGCAACTCTTTCCCTATATGAGTGAAATTTTCTTCTATGATTTTGTTGAAAATACCTACTATTCCTTTGGAGTGAAATTCTTCTCCTTCTACTATATCATGAATTCTTTTTTAAAAAAATATTTTTATTTATTTATTTGCTAATAGACAGGCATAGAGAGAAGAGAGATGGACAGAGAGAATGAGCATACCAGGGCCTCCAGCCACTGGAAATTAATTCCAGATTCATGTGCCACTTTGTTCATCTGGCTTTACGTGGGTACTGGGAATAGAACTTGGGTCTTTAACATTTGCAGGTAAATGCCTTAATCACTAAGCCATCTATTTAGCCCTATACCTTGAATTCTTATGTTTGATCTCCTCATCGTGTTCCGAGTGTCTTGAAATTCCCATTCATGCCTTCCTATTCATTTGTCTTTTTGTTGGACTGTTTTAGATCTGCCACCTGGTCTTCTAGTTTAGATATTCTGTCTTCTCCTTGATCCATTCTACTGGTGAGACTTTCTATCGAGTTTTCTATTTGATTTACTATGTTTTGCATTTCTAATTTATATTTTTCATTATTTTTATTTTCTTACTCATGTCTTATGTTGACCTCCTTATTTCATTTAGTTGGTTTCCTGTGTCCTCTTGGGATTCCTTCAGGAGCTTGTTTTCTCCTTTGATTCCCTTGGTTTCTTTGAACATAGATATAATAAATTTTTTTGAAATTTTTGTCAGGCATTTCATCTAAATCAGTTTCACTAGACATCATTTCTGATGGATTTATAATCTTTGGTGGAATTATATTATCTTGATTTTTAGTATTTCTTGTATTACAATGTAGAGATTTTTGTACCTTGAATTAATTTGATGCTTGGGTTTTCTAATTATCTGCAATATTCTTAGATAAGCAAATTAGTCTTTATATATATCTCCAGGGTAGGAGTTCAATGTTTCAGGTGTGGCTCTCATATTACTCCCAGAGTAACAGCAGAAGTCTCTACATGTTGAATTTGCCTGCTATGCAAGTGTTCTGGTAGGCTGGGTGGAGCAAATTACTGGCAAATTCTAAAATTCAACTGAGCAATATACACATTCAATCAAAGCCAGCACAGAGTATTTATGCAAGAGTGGGGATTAAAACAAACAGATAAACGAATAAAGTCAAAGTCCCTAAGGTTGTGTGTTGTCCCACACCCTTAATCCTGTCAACTGGGAGGCTGATATTTCTGCTCTGAAATGGATTCCACTTCAGCCTGGGGCTGAGTGAGACTCTGCCTCCAATAATGACAGAAGAAAGAGACCAAGGCCCTATAAATTAGCAACATCAAAGACAACAATAGTCAATACCAAAATGAAGCTTATTTGAGAATGGTAAAACCAACCAAGAATACATTAATCTAAGTATTGTGAGTGGAAAATTTTTTCGCCTGGCTTCTGCTCCTGGGCTCCAGCCTGGGCTGGGTGGCTGCATGAACCAGGCTGCAGTGATGCTGGCGCCCTGCAGCAGCTGATTCTGGCTGGCTTCCTGCTTGCTAGAAGCTCTGGGTCTCTCCCGCTTCTCTGCTTGGGTTGATCATTCATTATACACTTTCACTTTTTGGTAGAAAAAGTATTTTGCTCTTTTTCTGCTTATTTCCCCTCCCCCCAGGTTGCTTTGGCATGGCTACTATGCCACCATCTTACCCAGAAGTCCAGGATTCTTGCCTGGCAGGTTGGCACCACAGAAGCATGGACAAGGCATGGGCAGAAGCTATAGCCTCAGCCTCAAGATATGGTAAATTTTATGTTATGTATGTTTTACTGCATTCTAAAAAGGACTGAAAAGAACCAGGTTGGGGCTGGGGTGATGGTTCAGCAGTTAAAGGCCAGTCTGCTCCAATTTGAGTCCTCAGTACCCATGTAAAGCCAGATGCAGAAAGTGGCACAAGCATTTGGCATTCATTTACATGGGCATCATACCCTGGCATGCTAATACATACATGCACACACATACAAGTAAATATAAAAGAAAAAAGAGAGAGAGGTTGGATGTGGTAATGCAGGCTGTAATCCCAGCTATTTAGGAGTCGAGGTAGGAGGATCACAAGCACAAGGCTTGCTTGGGCTACATATAAATTCCAAACTAGTGTGGGTAACTCTCAAAGTAAAAAGTAACGAAAAGGGCTGTAGCTATAACTCAGTGGTAGAGTGCTTGCCTAGCATGTGCAAGGCCCCAAGTTTAATCCCCTGTACTAGATAACAGACAGATAGATAGACAGAGGGACAAATAGGCAAAAATAGAGCAAAACATCAGTCCTGACCTTCCAGGGCAAAAGGGTCAGGGGAGAGCAGTGACTCACAGTTTGCTTCAGGTCCAACTGAAAATCCATGACATCATACCCGGTGATACCATTCCAGTGCTTGGCACACCAAGGCCTTGGGTTTTATTCCAAGCACTACAAACAAACAAAACCAGGGAAAACAACAAAAAGACGCTGTTCTGGAGCCTGAGAACCCAGTGGCCACTCCTCATCTGCATGCTTCCCTCTCATTTTCTCTTGTCCACTCTTTTGGAGACAGTTTGTCATTTCTTTCTTGCCAACAGATAGTAATAATAACAGCTGTCAGGTGGCAGACCCCAAGACAAGACTTGAGTGCAAAGGGATTATTTGGGAGACATATGGATAGTCGCAGGACACGGGATAGGGAGCAAGGACACAGGACAGAAGGGAAGGGAAGGAAACGGATGGGGCGGGCTTCCTTTTCTTTTTGGCTTAAAAAATATTTTAATGTATTTATTTATTTATCTATTTGACAGAGAAAGAGGGATGGGGGGGGGAGAGAGAGAGAGAGAGAGAATGAATGGGGGCACAGCAGGGCCTCCAGCCACTGCAAACAAACTCCAGACATTGCGCCCCCTTGTGCATCTGGCTAATGTGGGTCCTGGGGAACTGAACCTGGGTGCTTTGGCTTTGTAGGCAAATGTCTTAACTGCTAAGCCATCCCTCTAGCCCCCCCACCCCACTTTTTGACACAGGGTCTTGAATTCACTGGAGCTGAAGATGACCTTGAATTTTTGATCATTTTGACTCCACCTTTCAAGTTCTGGGATCATAGCCGTGTACCACGCTCAGTTCAAGCTGTGCTGAGAGTTGAATCCAGGGCTTCATGCATGCTACATAAACATGTTACCAACTGAGCTGCTTCCCCAGCCAGTAACTCCCCGCTTCCTCCCTCCCTTTCCTCCTTCTGATGCTTGTGTATGTATGCGTGTGATTGTCCTGTCTGTCTCCCCAGTGCTGACATTGCAAATGCACCACGGCTCTTGGCCTTGTATGTGGCTTCTGCGGATCAGACTCTGGTTCTCAGGCTTGCAAGGCAAACAGTGCCTGGGCTTGGAGGCTGGAATAAATACACTTTCTTTTCAGGACTCCCTAACCATATTTGCTTTTTCACAGTTTTCAACATACAGAATAACATCTTGCCACAGTCAAATGAAACCTCTGTGTTCACATCCTTCCTACCTCCCCACCACTCCGACATATGAAACAGATTTGACAGCTGAGTTGGGGAGAAGAAACCCAGTCTCCTTACGTCTTAGGAGCTAGCTCCACATCTGCGGGCTCCCTGGGGCAGGCTGGAGCATGAGGCAGAATGTCTGACATAGATACTTTCTTTTGCTTTGAAGTCCCTGTACCTCGGAGGTCATGGAACATAGAGAAAACAATTTCCAGAAGTCGATCATTCGACTTTTGAAAACACGAAAACAACTAAACCAAACAAACACATCTACCCCTGATCTCCTCCCTCTACACCCCACACAAAGTAAAGGTTGCTGACTGGTAGGTTCCTGGCTGAATGTGGCTTGCTGGTATGTTTTGGTTGGCCCACACAGTATTTTCTTTTTCAAGCCAACATCTAAACATTGGGGAATTTCAAATAACAATCCGTAATATATGGAGTTCCTGCGTGCACTTGGAGTCATACAGTTTGCACAGTGATTCTTGGCCTTTTACCAAACCCACTCTGTTGTCTTAGCTGGTCTCTGACCTTGTGGATACCTGTAGCTTCCTGTCTCTTATGTCAAAGACTCACAACCAGCTGTTTTCATGTCCTTTTCTGGGTTAAACTTTCTCCAGTAGTGGGCTGCCTCTGTAATATTCTTGGGTTCTTCTACACATTTGCTCACCCATTCAACCCTTCCACTGATGTCATATATCTCTGTGTTCATAGTAAGCCTGTGAAACAAGAGGATCAGGAGCTCAAGGTCTGAGGCTAGCCTGGGCTACACAAGACCCTGTCTCAAAGAACAAACAAAGCAAAACAACCATGAAAAAAAAATCAAATCAGGTAGATTGGATCTCTATTGAGATTCTGGATTGTAGCTGTTTGCTATTTAAGTTAAGTCATGTAGCTTTGCTAACTTATGACTACTATATTGTGAACTGAACATTTTTTTAATTAAGTAGGAACCTTGTATGGGCACCTCATGTGGTAGTACCGTCACTTCCCTTCTCCCTGTCGTCATTCTGCTGAGGGCCTTCCTCAGTGGGATTGCTGGTATTCCCCAAGGGGTTTTGGATTATGAGATGTCAGAGTGTCAGTCAGTCATTGTCATTGGAAGGGACTGCTTCCACTCTTACCATCTTCCCCCTTTTCCACAAAATTCCCTTTCATGGTTGGGTGTGTTTTAAGTCCATTTTAGTGTTGAGCTCTCAGCAGCTTCTAGATTTCTGCTTTGGTGCATTTTGAGTATCCTCAGTGTCTGTCTCCATGACTCTGGTGCTGGTTGACAGGCTTGCCAGGGAAGCAGCAGTCTGGCTCCTCTGGCCAATTCCTCAGTGGTTTCACCTGGGCCCTGGCTGATGTGCAAGGGGCGGTTTATCTCCTTAGTTCTCGCTGCCTTCTGATAAAGAAAAACAGATTCACCAACAGAGAATGAGGTCAGCATAGGTTCAATGAGTTAAGCACTGTTAATTAAGAGAGATTTTGGTGGGTGTAGCCTCTCTTTTGGCTAAAGACTAGTGGGAGCTTATTGTTGGAGTCCATGATCTTGGTCCCCATAGAATTCTGACTTGGTTCCTAGTTCCAGCTATGGCTATGAACTAAATTTGAATGAAGAATTTAAATTTAGAAAGTGGGAGAGTATAAGGTTGAAACTATATATTTCTTTCATTGCAGTTTCAGTTTTGTTTTAAAGCCTGAAGCTGAATCAGTTTAATAGTTTATTTTCCCCAAGGAATTTATCTATTTCTTCTAAGTTGTGTTTATTACATAAAGTTGCAAAAATGTCCCCTTATTATTATTATTCTGTCTACAGGATCTGTACTGATGTCCCTAATGACTAAGAATAGGGAACAGCCTTCCAAGTATGTATTGGCCATTTTGTATTTCTTCTTTTGAGGACTGCCTAGCATTAGCCCATTAATTGGTTGGATGCCTTGGCTTTTTGGTATTTAATTTTTGTAGTTATTTATGTATCTTGAGTTCTAGAACTAAAAGTTTGTCCTGCCATTTTGAATTTATTTATTTGGGTTATTAAAGAGGATGTCATTTTTCCAATATATATATATGAATGTATTTGTTTGTTTGCTTTGTTTTTCAAGGTAGGTTCTCACTCTAGCCTAGGCTGACCTGGAACTCAGTATGTAGTCTCAGGGTGGCCTTGAGCTCAAGATGCTCCTCCTACCTCTGCTTCCCCAGTGCTGGGATTAAAGGCGTGTGCCACCACGCCTGGCTCCAATTTATATTTTTTATTGTTTTTTTTTTCTCACTTTAGCCCAGGCTGACTTGGAACTCAGTTTATATAGTTCAGTCAGGCTTTGAATCTGTGAGGATTCTCTTACCTTAGTTTCCTGAGTGCTGGGATCAAACACATGGGCCATAATTCCTGGATCATTGTATGTTTTTGATAGCTTTGTCAAAAACTAGATGGTTATGACTGTGGATTTTTTTCTGGGTCTTCTATTCCATGAGTATATATGTTGTTTGTGCCACTACCATGCTGTTTTTGTTCCTATGGCTCTGTAGAATAATTTGAGATCAAGTATGGTGATGCCTCTAGCACTGCTTCTTTTTCTTTTTTTTGGAAAAATATTTTTTGTTTTAGTTTTTCTAGGTAGGGTCTCACTCTAGCCCAGGCTGACCTAGATCTCACACTGTAGTAGCAGGGTGGTCTTGAACTCACAGTGATCCTCCTACCTCTGCCTCTCAAGAGCTGGTATTACAGTCATGTGCCACTACACTTGAAAAATTTTTATTGACAACTTCCATTCATATACACAATATGTCATGATAATAATCATCTCCTACCACTGCCTACCTTCCCCTGTCCCTCCTCCCCTGAACCCCTTCTTCTTTTCAACTAGCCCCTGGTCTGTTTTGATATCATCATTCCCCCCCTCCCATTATGCAGATCCTGTGAAGGTAGCATGAGCCACTGTGAGATCACGAATGTCATGGCTGACCTGGAACTTAGTGATACATAGTCTCAGGCTGGCCTCAAACTCACAGTAATCCTCCTACCTTGACTTCCTAAGTGCTGGGATTAAAGGTGTGTGTCACCATGCCAAGAAGCTGCTCTTGAGGTAGGGTCTTACTGTAGCCCAGGCTGACCTGGAGTTCACTATGGAGTCTCAGGGTGGCCTCGAACTCACAGCCATCCTCCTACCTCTGCCTCCCAAGTGCTGGGATTAAAGGTGTGTGCCACCATACCTGGCTCTCTTTTCTTTCTTTTTCTTTTTTTGATTTTTGCTTTTTTTAATGGGGCAAATTGGCACATGCCATCAGGATATAGGCCACAGTGGATACTCCACTGTGACACATATGCTTGCATGCGTAGCTCCTTGGTCTTCACGTATGGAATATGTCTGGCCCGTTGTGGGCATTCGACTTCCAGAATAAGGAAAATTCAGCTAGAAGTCTTAGAAATCTTCAGTCCTCAGATGCTGAATGGAACTGCAGCTAGTGGCATATAGATTGTTAGACCCAGTTAGAAGAGTTCTGTGATTGACTTGGAGTCAGTCTAAACAGGATGTGGCACCTGCCAAGTTTCCTGCGGCACCTGCTGGGCGGGTTTTCCCTAGCAGAATCACAAAGCTTTCTGAAAGCTCCTGTGTCTCACGAGAGGGCACTGGCAGCTTAGCACCAGCAGCGCAATGAGGAAATTCTGCCACAGAGCCCGTGACACCAAGAATACACATGTAGTATAGAATTGTGTGGTACCGCTGGGCATGTAGGACACTGAACCATTGGTTGCTTGTGGCTGGTGGCTGGGGATGCAGTTCAGTTGGTAGAGTGCTTGCCTAGTCTATATGATACACGGAGTTTGATTACCTGCATCACATAAACTGGGTATAGTGATTTTTACTGTTGCACATGTCAGGTTTTCTCTCACCTTTGTTGGATCATAATTTTGCAATGATAGTGGAAATCAATAAAAAATGTGGGCTGGAGAGATGGTTCAGTGGTTAAGGCACTTGCCTATAAAGACTAACAACTTGAGTTTGATTCCCCAGAATCCACGTAGAGCCAGATGCACAAAGTGACACATACATCTGGAGTTTGCCTATAGCAGCTAGAGGTCTTGGTGTGCCCATTCTCTTTCTCTCTGCCAGGCATGGTGGTGCACACCTTTAATACCAGCACTTAGGAGGCCAACATAAGAGGATCACTGTGAGTTTGAGGCCAGCTTGAGACTACCTAGTGAATTCTAGCTCAGCCTAGGCTAGAGCAAGCCCCTGCCTCAAAAAACAAAACAAAACAAAATGTGGTCATTAGCTAGGTGCAGTGGCGCATGCTGTAAGATGGAGGCAGGAGGATTGGGAATCCAAGGCTTTCTTCAGCTAACATAGTAGTTGGACTCTAGCCGGGGCCATACAATTTAGCGGCAAGCTTCATAATGGCGAGGAAAAGTGTTTCATGAGCAGAGGCTGGACATCACTTCTGCCACCGCAGGTGGAAAACAGCAGCAGGAGAGTGAGCTGAATTCTGGCAAAGGGAAGCTGGTTATAACATCCCAAAGCCTGCTCCCAGAAACACACCTCCTCCAGCAAGGCTCCACCTCCCAAATTGTCACCATCTGGGGACCAAGCATTCAAAGCAAATGAGTTTATGAGGGACATCTGACTCAAACCCTCACAGTGGTGAGGTTCTGGTCATCAGCTGGCATGGTACACAACAATGACCTCTCTGCTCTTCATTGTGTTGTCCTTACCTTGTTGGTGGCTTTCCTTCCTGGCTGTTATCATGATGGTGATGGCAGAGCCCCATAGGAGAGGGCCATGGTCACTTCTGGACTTAGAGTTGAGGGATGGTGGGAAAGGGTTGTTGACTTAAAAGTAATGAATGGTACATACAAAGCCAGGCCTACCATGTAATAGGCAGCTCCAGAGGGGTGAGACTCCCGCCTGCATCCTGCAGTGGTTCCATGGCATGCTTGCCAATAGCTCCACACCCACGCCTTCCCCTTCTTCCTGTAGTAGGCAACGAGGGATGGGAGCCTTTCACAGACATTCCAGTCAACAGCTGGTGTTTGTCTTCCAGGGAATGTGCCAAAGAGAACAGAATCTTCTTGGAGATTTTCCTTGTCTGTCTCCATGATTTCCTAAGAGCCAACAAAGCTACAATGTACCCTTATTGATAAACTAGGAAGGAAAGAATGCTGGTCATGGTGGCATGCACCTGTAATCCTAGCACTGGGGAAATGGAGGCAGATGGATCAGGAGTTCAAGGCCTGTTTCAGCTACATAATAAATTCAAGGTCAGTCTGGACTACACAAAACCCTGTCTCAGAAACCAACCAACCAATCCTAAACAAAACTATGAGAGGGAGATTAATGACAATGACTGTCATATCAGTGGGGTCAGATATTCAGTAAAAGACTCTTCCTCCTATATCCAGCCTCTTTCTGGTCCTCAGCTCAGGAGGGGAAGGAGCAAGTCTGAAGAGACAAAACCTCATGTGATTCTGTTTCATCAATGCCATGAAAGGTCATGAAGAAGCTCATCATAATGTTGGGCTTCATTGTGATGTTTTCATACATGTATATACGGTATCTTCCTTGTATTCACCTCCCATTACCCATTCTCATTCCCTAACCACTTCTGCTGATCTCTTTTGTCTTTCAACTACCCATTTTCATCCTTTTTTTTTTTTTTTTTGGTGTGTGTGTGTGTGTGTCCAATTAAGTTTAAGTAGCATTGCTTGCAGAATGGCCCACCTGATTCTAGGCACATGTGACTTACTTAGGCTAGCCAGTCATATGAGTCCTCATGGGAAAAAAATGGTTCCACGTTTGTCCCAGCCGTGGAATCCTGCTGTTAATCAGTCCCAGCTCCTCCGATCCCTGAAGAGGGTCTGAAGTTAATCTCAGGTTGATGGCTCAGTCCGACACTTCATCCTTTTAGCCATTCTGTATATTTCTAGTAGCTTTCCCATTTTTCTTAGGGTAAGATTGGTTGTCTGTATTAAATATCTCAAGTGTTACAGTGGTTAACGCAAGTGATCGATTTTAGTTTTTTTTTGGACAATTTTGTAATATATAATGTGTTTTAATCACATTCACCCCATTATATCCTCTTGTCTCTCTTCTTTTCCCACTGACTTCTTTTTTCCAGCTAGTCTCACTTCCATTTTGATGTCTTTTTTTTTTTTTTGTGACCCACTGAGCTTAATCAGGGTTGCTTGCATGAGTGTGTGTGTGTAATCATTTATTGGTGCACAGCAACTTACCAGTGGCTATACCACTGAGCAAAATGACTCCCTGTTCCCCAGCAACCATTAATTGCTAGTGGCATGTTGTAGTGTTCAAAGACAAGTTGGCTGACATACAGACAACTGGGTGCATGTCAGGGACCCATGCCGACAGTGCTGTGTCTCTGAAGACAATGCCCATCAGAACCCTAAGAACATTTTAGCTAACATGAAGCTTCTGATGCATGAAAAATGCTGAAGTTATTTTCCTAACATCTGCCCTTGGCTTCCTCAGGTGGATCAACTGTCCCCTGCTATATAATTCCTTTTGCTAAATTCAAGGGGCTGTTATTTTGTTTGCTTCCAACCTTTTCTGGTCAGCTTGGTTAGGTACCTCAATCACTGATGGACAAAAGCCTTCATTTGCTTGCTCAGAAGGCTTGGAATGAAGAGAGAGAATAATGAGTCCAGGAATGGTTTGTGACAGATATTAGACCTCTGAGCTGTGTGATTCTGACATTGTTCCTGACAATACAAATGTGGCTGAGTGGTCCAGCAGCAGAAGAATCGAATCCTAATCTGCTGGAGGGAGGATGCGTGACTCAGAACGCAGTCTGTGTCTGATGGCATAAGGGAAAGCATCTTGATTTTGGCATGGGCTGGTTTTGTCAGTTACTTGTTTCTGTCAATGTTCCTAAAGTCACTGGAATGTTACACACAGGAGTACCTGCTCAGAAGAACTGTGGGCTCAAGAAGCAGAGGGTTGGAGAGAGAACCTCTCCCAGACCACACTGAAAAGTACAAAAGCTGAGCTGCCATCTTGACTTCCCCTTCATCTTCCTACACGTGAGGCTGGGCAGAGGACAGGGCTTGCTCCTGACTTTAAGTCCTAGTGGACAGGAAGCCCTTGATAGTCCTGGGGTGTGTTTGTGTCTTGGGTGCTATCCTATCAGACACAAAAGTAAATGTGAAGATAAATCACCAGGAATCTGCGTAGGTATTGACATTTGGTCATTTGATGAATCCAGGTCTACCAGTTAATGGTAGAGAAAGTTACTATAGACAGAGATGGACACAGGCTGTGCTCTATAGAGTATTTTATATGTCCACAAGGTCATTAGAGTTTTGGAAGCTGGCACTGCACAGTGGATCTTAAGCACAGTGGTGGACATGTTCAATATACTAAAGACATGCATTGTTGGATTGGGTTTTACTCACATGGTGAAACGTCCTTTCCTCTGCTGACCTTAACTTTGACCGGACTGTGGCCAGGAACTCTGCTGATTGTTTCTCACTCCAGCAACTACTGCAGTGTGGACCATGAACATCTGTCATCGCCAGCCTAGACTCCTGCTTTTCCTCTTCAGCCATTGAGCAGCTGTCAGGCGCCACTGACTACAGTCTGCTGCTGGGCCTCAAATTTACTGAGTGAGTTATTAGCAACCTCCGAATGATCTCCAGCGAGCCAGCCACCTGGAATATGATCTTAAAGTCAGAGGTTCACATATTGGTTGGCAGTCATGGCTGAATGGGCACAGAGGAGGAAATGGTCGAGGCTGGCAGGGGAATTAGGTGGAGGAGCAAAGTATAACCCCTAAATATTAGGTGTGATGCTCATCTAAGATCTAGCAGCTACCTGGAAGTTTCTGAACCTGGTTGAGCTAGCAGTTGTTGGTTTTTTAAAATATTTTTATTTATTTATTTATTAATCACTTGTTTTGGTTTTTCGAGGTAAGGTTTTGCCCTAGCCCAGGCTGACCTGGAATTTACTGTGTAGCCTCAGGGTGGCCTCGTACCTCTGCCTCCCAAGTGCTGGGAATAAAGGCATGTGTCACCCCACCTGGCTGGGTTTTAATTTATTTTAATTAATTATTTTTTATTGAAAACTTCCATAATAATAGACAATAAACCATGATAATTCCCTCTCCTGCCTCATTTCCCCCTTCACTACTCCACTTCCATCATGCCCCTCCCCCTCCCAATCAGTCTCCTTTATTTTGATGTCATCATTTTTTCCTGCTATTATGAGGATCTTGTGTAGGTAGTGCCAGGTACTGCGAGGTCGTGGATATCCATGTCACTTTGTGTGTTGTAAGGAATCCTACCCTTCCTTTGGCTCTTACGTTCTTTCTGCCACCTCTTCCACAATGGACCCTGGGCCTTAGAAGATGTGACAGAGATATTTCAGTGCTGAGCACTCATCTGTCACTTCTTAGCACTATGGTACCTTCTGAGTCATCTCAAGGTTACCACCACCAGAAAAGAAGATCCTCTACCAAAAGTGAGAGTACCATATGGTATAATATGGGTAAACATCAGAGAAGTTCTTACTGGGCAGTTAGTGACTGGCAGCTGGTTGCTGGCCTTTTTAGTATTAGCACATTCGATTTAAAAGAAGGAAGATGGAAGCTGGGTGTGGTGGCGCATGCCTATTAATCCCAGCACTTGGAAGGCTGAGATAGGAGGATCACTGTGAGTTTGTGGCCAGCCTGGGCTTCAGCATGCGTTCCAGGTCAGCCTGAGTTAGAGGAAACCCCTGCCAAGCAAAAGGAGGAAGAAAACCTAGGAGGAGGGAGATGGAAATAGACTCAAATTGTCACCCTGAAGAGTTGGGCACTGAGTTAGAATAAGATTTCTTCAAGGAAGGAGAAGAAAACCAAGGGGAGGAAGAGGAAGAAAGAGAAGAAGGAGAAAAAGATGGCAAAAGCCCAAATTGTCATACCGAAGAGTTGTGAGCTGGTGGAGAGATCTGAACCCTCCTAGCAATGGACATCGCTGGCCTTTTTTGTTTTAGAGAGTAGCATTCGGGAAATGAAATTTTTCTGAAATGAAAGAATTTCACTTACTAGCAATCCATTTCATAGATTTTGTTTTCTCTAGTAAGCCTCTGTTGTTATCAGTACTTAAAGCTTAATTTACCAGACCACTAAGTTGCAGGAACACAATATGTGGAAAGTGAGGGAAGGAAAGGGGGTGAGTGATAATTAGGGATTTCTCATGTGTCAGGAATAGCACCCACATTTAATTCTCATAGCTGTGTGACAATAATTTCTGGGGCCTCAGAAATTAGGTATTTATTTGAGACATAAAGAGACAGATAGAGATAGAATGGGCATGCCAGGGCCTCTAGCCACTGCAATTAAACTCTAGATGCATGTGCCACTTTGTGCATCTGGCTTACATGGGGACTGGGGAATCAAACCTGGGTCCTCAGGCTTCACAGGCAAGCACCTTAACTGCTAAGCTCTCTTCAGCCCCATTTTTTTTTTATTTTTATTTTTTTGTTCATTTTTTATTTATTTATTTGAGAGCGACAGACATAGAGAGAAAGACAGATAGAGGGAGAGAGAGAGAGAATGGGCGCGCCAGGGCTTCCAGCCACTGCAAACGAACTCCAGACGCGTGCGCCCCCTTGTGCATCTGGCTAACGTGGGACCTGGGGAACCGAGCCTCGAACCGGGGTCCTTAGGCTTCACAGGCAAGCGCTTAACCGCTAAGCCATCTCTCCAGCCCATTCAGCCCCATTTTTATGTTTGATGTATGTCTCTTTCTTCCTCTTCTTCTTCTCCTTCCTTTTCCTCCTCCCCCCTCCTCCTTTTCCTTCTTAGTGTTTTCTGCTTTGAAATAGGGTCTCACTATGTAATTCTGGAACTTTGAGTTTGTGGCGTCTGCCAAGAGCTGGGTTTACAGTGTGCACCACTGCACCCAGCCCTGCTGTGGATCTTTTTATATGTATTGTTTTACATGTTCATATTTAAGTTTAAAAAATAGCATATAGATCTCATTTTATTTTCTTTTGTCCTGACTTAGCTCTATTTTAAAAGCTTAATTAATTTTTAAAATTTATTTATGTTATTTTCTTTCTTTGTTTTTTGTTTATTTTTATTTATTTATTTGAAAGCTACAGAGAGAGAAAGAAGGAGGGAGGGAGGGAGAAAGAGAGAGAATGAGAGAGAGAGAAAGAGAGAGAGAGTGCCCCCTTGTGAATCTGGCTAAAGTGGTCCTGGGGAATTGAGCCTTGAACTGGGGTCTTTAGGCTTTACAGGCAAGTGCTTAACTGCTATGGGTGCTCCAGGGCCTTCAGCCACTGCAAACAAACTCCAGACACATGCACCCCCTTGTGCATCTGGCTTATGTGGGTCCAGGAGAGTTGAATGGGGATCCTTTGGCTTTGCAGGCAGACACCTTAACTGCTAAGCCATTTCTCCAGCCTATTTTTAAAATTTTCATTTTACTGAGAATTTTAATACACAAAGCTACTGTAATTTGATAACCCTGTCCCATTACCCTCTGTTCCACTGAGCCCCTCCTCTTTTCTAGTACTCTTTCCAAGGAGTGCTTCTTCTATTTTGATGTCTCATTCTTTTTGCCCAGAAAGAACATTAGTCCTCTTCTCACTGTGGCCAGAGAAGCTTCTCTATGGAAATAGCTGTGGGTACTAAGGAGGCACAAAACTCATTCAAGTGCTGAAAATAAGAGGCTGTTAAGAGCTCAGCACTAAAAGAGATAACCCTGGAACATTGTGGTAGAGGGAGTGGAAAGACTGCAAGAGCTGGGGGTGGTAAGGAGTACTTTGAGGCACTCTCCTCCAGACATGAAATGATGGATACATTCATGACCTCACACTTGATGTCATTACACACAAGACCCAACGTTCTTTCTGCCACCTCCTCTGCAATGTTCCTTAAGACCTAGAGGGTGTGACGGAGATGTGTCATACAGCATTAAACATTCAATTGTCATTTCTTTTCATCACCTTGGTGAGTCTTGAGTCTCACTGGTAGTCACTACCATCTGCAAACAGAAGCTTCTTTAACCAAAAATGAGGACAGGGAACTTCTGGTCAAGATGACATCCACCTAACCATGATGTACCTCTCAGGGAAGGGAACGTGAGACATTTAGGGTTCATTGGGTCTTCTAGGGGTAAGAAGACTCTAATACACTTACAGGGGAGGGTGCAGAGGAGCAAAGAAGGTAATCAGCTGATTCCCATGCTCTTGGGTAGCCCACCAGACCCCCATCCCCTCAAGCAGCCGTCCTAGCTGCAGTCCCAGCCACAGGTTCCTCCTGTACTAACTGCAGGTGAGGGGACCCAGGTCAGCAGGCTAGCTCTTCTCCCTCTGCCACCAGGGACCTCCACATGCCATTGCCCCTCTGTGCACGGACCCAGGCCAGCAGGCTAGGGTTACCCCTCCCTAGTCTCTCCCACCACAGGGGACCTCTATGCCCCCCCCCCATGTCACCGGACCCACAGCTGTCCCATATACCCTCCCTACCCTGCCACAAGACCCAGCAGTCCCATCTACCCCCTGCTACAGGGTCCCAAGGGACACGCTGTCCCATCCCTTCACCCTTCAGCATTGCAGAACCACCATGCATTCCCATCCTCCCCACCTCCTCAGCCCAGCAACAATACCAGTCTGCTTTGTCCTATTCCTCCCTAACCACTGTCCCCTCGGGCTGCCTGACCATGCAGTCCTATACCCTGAATCACTGACCAACAAGCCCCTTCATCAGGTCTCCAGGCCCCCACCAGAGCCTCACAGGCTCCTTCCCTCTGAGCAGACACGTCCCGTCGACATCAGAAGCCTAGTCAAAGCAAACATAAAAGGGGATAATCACTGAGGACACTTCACGGGTAGACTACAGCTTCCTCCTAAATTAAATAAGACTCCTACACTGTGATGGACAGACTGCAGTGCAAAAGTAATGCAAGTAAATCCAATAAGATTGCCCATGGGCTGGAGAGATGGCTTAGCAGTTAAACGCTTGCCTGTGAAGCCTAAGGACCCCGGTTCAAGGCTTGATTCCCCAGGACCCACGTTAGCCAGATGCACAAGGGGGCGTATGCGTCTGGAGTTCATTTGCAGTGGCTAGAAGCCCTGGTGTGCCTACTCTCCTCTCTCTCTCTGCCTCTAAAAAACTACAGGCCTATTTCCCTGATGAACTTAGATGTAAAGATCCTGAACAAAATCCTTGCAAACCGAATCCAACAACACATCAAAGTCATTATTCACCTTGATCAATTGGGCTTCATCCTAGGAATGCAGGTGTCAATGTAATATACCACTTAAATAAGCTTAAACACAAAAACCACATGATCATTTTGATAGATGTAGAAAAGTCTTTTGACAAAATTCATCACTTCATGATCAAAACATTGGAGAGAATTGGCATGGCTGGTTTATATCTCAACATAATAAAGGCTAAATATAAAGCTCCTAAAGCCCAAATAATACTTAATGGGAAGAGACTAAAGCAATTCCCAGTGAGGTCAGAAACAAGACTGGGGTGTCCACTCTCACCTCTGCTCTTCAACATAGTACTTGAAGTCCTAGCTCAAGCAATAAAACAGGAGAAAGAAATAAAAGGGAAACAAATTGGAAAGGAAGAACTTAAGTTAGTTCTGTTCACAGATGACAGGATTCCATACATAAGAGACCTGAGAACCTTCATCTCAAAACTCTTAAAGATGATTAACTCCTTCAGCAAAGTGGCAGGATACAAAATCAATGCACAAAATCAGTAGTCTTTCTACATGCAAAAGACAAAGATACAGAGAAAGAAATAAGCCACATTGTCCCATTTTCAATAGCAACAACAACAACAAAAAATGAAGTGCCTTGGAAAAACACTTACCAAGGATGTGAAAAACTTACATAATGAAAACACAAAAACACTCAAGAATGAAATTGAGACAGACTTGAGAAAATGGAAAGACTTCCAATGCTCCTGGATAGGCAGAATTAACATTTTGAAAATGGCAATCTTACCAAAGGCAGCCTATAGATTTAATGCAATGCCAATAAAAATCACATTTTTCTTCTCAGAGATAGAAAAAGTGATCTCAAAACTCATATGGAATGACAGAAGGCTTCAGATATCCAAGCTTATCCTCAGCAAAAGGAACAGCTCTGGAGGCATCCCCATACCTGATCCAAAGCTATAAACACAGCCGTAGTAATGTAAGCAGCATGGCACTGGCATGCAAACAGGATTACGGACCAGTGGAACAGAACCGAGGACCTGGACTTTGGGTCAAGTAACTATAGCTACTTGATATTTAACAAAGGCCCTAACAACGTAGCCTGGAAAATAGATGCATCTTCAACAAATGGTGCTGGACAAACTGGATACCCATACACAGTAAAATGAAACTTGATCCACACATCTTACCATGCAGAAAAATCAAGTCCAAATGGATCAAAGACCTCAATATAAGACCATAAACTCAGCTACTACTGGAAGAAAAAAGAGGAGGAACTTTCCATTATATAGGAATGGGAAAAGACTTAATGAACAAAACCCCAGTAGCTCAGGATCTTAAACAATCACTCAACCATTGGGATCTCATGAAACTGAAATGTTTCTTCACAGATAGACATACAATAAACAGAGCCAATAGATTACCCACAGAATGGAAGAAAATATGTGCTGGTTATACAATTGGCAGAGGCCTAATTTCTAGAATCTACAAAGAACTCAAAACCCTAAAAACCAATAAAAAGTCAAATAACCCACTCACAAAATGGGGCAAAGAACTGGACAGAGGAAGAAATACAAATGGCAAACACACACTTAAGAAAGTTGTTCATCATCCCTAGTTATCAGGGAAATGCAAATTGAAACAGTGTTACCTCATGAGTCTGGGAGTGTGGGGACAAGGCCAAGCTCAGAGATGAGGTGAGTTTAGGAGTAGGGGAAATCCCAAACAGTCTCTTGGATAGTGAGTATGAGAATTTGAGACAACTAGAAAGGACCTGAGTGGGCAGGCATGCTCTTGACTAGAGCTCACAGTAAAGATCCAAAGGGGAGACTGGGCATAGCATTTTTCTTGTTGCTGTCACCAAAAACATGATAAAGCCACTAAAGGGAGGGAGTATTTATTTTGGTTCACAGTTCAGAGAGAAAAGTACATCATGGCAGGAAAGACATTAAAACCACAGAGCTGAGCATGGTGTCACATGCCTTTAATCCCAGTACTCGGGAGGCCAAGGTAGGAGGATCACTGTGAGTTCAAAACCAGCCTGAGACTACATAGTGAATTTCAAGTCAGTCCGGGTTAGAGGGAGACCCTACCTCAAAAGAAGAACAAGAAACCCACAGCAGCGTCATCACCATGCAAGTGGTATTAAGCTGGAGGTGTGTCTGAGTCTGTAGTAACTTCTGAGGCTCCAGGGAAAGGGGTCTGGGGCCAGCCTGAGGACACTTAATGGTCAGGTTGAGGAGAGTGGATATTCAAAGGACACTGGTGTAGTCAGAGAGGCAGGAAGAGAGGAGAGTGAGGTGTAGCAGAAGCCCTGGCAAGATGCATTTCTAGAAAGGAATCCTGCTCTGTTGAGAGTAGATCAACAAAGACTAAGAGTGAAAAAGTCTGCTAAATTTGGCAGAGTGCAGTCTTAAACTTAGGAAATGTGATGGGCCAGGAGCCCGGGGGTGGGGACGAGGAAATAATAGATGTGAGGGCACCAAGAGGCTTCTGGGGCCTTGGTGACTCGGTTGTGAGGCATCCTCTTGCCTTTCCTCTCTAGCTCCTCCTTCTGCCTGCCAGGAATTAGAATTCAACAGCTGGACAGCAGCAGTAACCATCTGCGCAGAGAGGAGGAGGTTCAGAGAGCTTCATCTTAACATCTCTGAGCTGCCCAACCAGTCTCTACTGCTGCCCACCCCTGGAGTTTTCTACCCCTCTCCTTTTTTGGTGCACATGAGTGGTGCATGTGTGTGCTCATGTTCATGTGTGTGTGTAGTGCATAAATGTATGTGTGCATGTGTAAGATAGAGGTTACTTATTTAACGAATATTATTTATTTGCAAGGAGAGAGAGAAGGTCATCAGGGCCTCTTGCCACTGTGCTCCAGATGCTCGCACCACTCTGGGCATCTGGCTTTACATGGATACTGGGGCATTGGACCTGGGCTTTCAGGCCTTGTAAACAAGGGACCTTAACCACTGAGCAATCTCTTCAGCCCCTGTGCCTCATTTTTTAAACAATATTTTTGGTTCATTTTTATTTATTTATTTGAGAGTGACAGAGAAAGAGAGAGAGAGAGAGACAGATAGATAGAGAGAGAATGGGTGTGCCAGGGCTTCCAGCCACTGCAAATGAACTCCAGATGCATGCGCCCCCTTGTACATCTGGCTAAGTGGGTCCTGGGAATCGAGCCTCGAACCGGAGTCCTTAGGCTTCACAGGCAAGCGCTTAACCACTAGACCATCTCTCCAGCCTTATGTCATTTTTTTTTTTTTTGAGACTGAGTCTCTTACTGGAGCTCACCAATTTGGCTAGACTAGCTTCAATTGGAGGCCTCTGGTGTCTACCTCCCTAGCATTGGGATTATAGGTGCATGCCACTGAGCTTTTTGTAAGATGGGTGCTGGGGGTCCAAACTTAAGTCCCCATTCTTGCCTGGCAAGCACTTTACCAATTAAGCCATCTCCCCAGCCCTGGAGTCTTCTTAAGGAAAAGAAAACCTTACATGTTGTTTGCAGCTGAAGCTAATTTGTGGCTGATCTGTGTAGACACCTGCGTTATTTCCCTTAATTCTCACAATTGCCTTTGAGGTGTTATTCTCATTCCCGCTTTCCTGGAAAACTGAAGAACAGAGGGTAAATAGGATCTTAGAGACTGCCAGAGTGTGAATCTCCAGATTCCACATGAACATCAAGTGTGACCACATGCACCTGTAATCTCAGTCACACAGGGGAGCAGAGACCTGAGAATGTTTAGAGCCCCCTAAACTTCAGAATCAATAAAGAGACTACAGCTCAAAACAACACCAGGAAGGAGTGGGACAACCAATGTCCCATTCCATCCACTGTAGGTGAATGTCCTCCTGCTGCAGGTGAGTGTATTGGGTGCCACATGACACACACACACACACACACACACACACACACACACACACGAAAGTTTTTTTTTTTTTTTTTTGAGGTACAGTCTCACTCTAGCCCAGGCTGACCTGGAACTCACTCTGTAGTTCCAGGCTAGCCTCCTAGAACTCACAGTGACCCTTCTACCTCTGCCTCCTGAGTGCTGAGATTGAAGAAATGTGCCACCATGCCCAGCTAGTAATATCTTTTTTTAAAAAACTATTATTTCCCCCCTTAAATGAAAGAACACCACAACTGTAGTTCTTCAGCTTCTGTAGTGAGAGAGCTTTGTCCAATGCTTCCCTGAGAGTTAATTCAAGGATGCTTTGCTGCCTAACTATGTTTAATATCCTGAATTGTGCTTTTTGCCAAATGCTGCATGAAATTGAAGTCTCCATTTCAGTTTTACCTTGGGGAAAAGGCACTTGGTAGTCAGACACGGAAGCGTGAAGAAGAGCGTGCTCCGTGGTTCCCGGGTTGCACCGGTGGGTACTTTACACCAAGGAGCCTCTGCGCATCTCAAGCTGGGGCCGTTCAGTCAAGCCTAGTCAAGTTCTGCCGGCGGCAGGGGTTTGTATAAAGTGGGAGGAAGTCAGACCACATCAGTACCAGATGTGATTAGAAGTATTGGTTTAGATTCAGCAAACATCACATGCCCTATAATTAAACCTTAACTTTATTGTATACCCAAATACTCGTATCTTATGTTTGTGATGAGAGTTACGTTTTAGCACTAGTATACATACCTGGTTATGCCTTCTTTATGCGAAGAATAAAATCACCAAGTTATGCTGTTTTATCCTGAAACTAAAAATCACTACTCGAGAAACCCTCAAATTGGAACTTTCGTTATTTAATGATGCATTTAGGCAAAACCCCAAACAAGCCATTGGAAACAAGATTCTCTGGGTTACAATTTGTAGCAATTTCTGTATATGTAAAGAGCAGCTAAATGTCCCCTCCCCTCCCCTCCCTTCTCCTCCCTTCCCCTCCCTTCCCCTCCCTTCCCCTCCCCTCCCCTCCCTTCCCCTCCCCACCCCTCCCCTCCCCTCCCCTCCCCTCCCTTCCCCTCCCCTCCTCTTCTCTTCTCTTCTCTTTTCTCTTCTCTTCCCTTTCTCCCTCCCTCCCTCCCTTCCTTCCTTCCTTCCTTCCTTCCTTCCTTCTCTCTCTCTTTCTTTTTAACTGAGATAAGATTTCACTCTAGCCTAGGGTGACCTGGAATTCACTATGTAGTCTCAGGGTGGCCTTGAACTCATGACGATCCTCCTATCTCTGCTTCCCAAATGCTGGGACTAAAGGCACGTGACACCATGCCTGGCTTTGGATATACTTTCTTAATAGCTACTATTATGATTTTGTTTTTATGGCCGTCAGCCATGTCAAAGAGCATTAGCACCGTCTCCTCTCCCTGAGGTAGGCACCTTGTAGGTCCTCAATGCATGTGAAGTGCTGTACCTGCACCTCACCTGCTACACATCTTGTGGCGCTTGGGGTGCTGGTAGAGGATGACTAGTTAATTGCCGCGGACTGACTCTCGGGGAGATCAGGACCGAGGGAGAACAAGGGCAAAGGCTCAAGGAGAACTCGGGATTCGGCGAGGAAATGACAGACAGACACACTCTAGGTAGAATATGCTGCTGCAATTTACTGAAGGTTTCATGAAGGTTTTATACAGATTGAACAGAGAAACTTAGCAAGCCAACAAGTGATCACAGAAATCATTAATCTAAACAATCTTAAGTATTGTTCTATTGTAAGCATACATGTAATGTTTATCAGGCAGGAATGTACCCATTTTTTAAGAAGGACGCCTTGTATCATTGACCACAACATTATACAAACAGAAACTAGGGTAAAAGGTGTAAGGTGAATAACAGGTTACTTATTTCTTATACCCCAAAGACTGTATAAACATTAAGGCTTACGTGTCCTTGTTAAGCATTTCATAAATGGAAGAGAATGCCATAGCCTCCTTATTTCTTTATAATTCATTCATCTATTACCGAATTTATCATATCCTCCCTCATAGGGGAGTGGAACTAAGTAGATTCTAGCTCTAGGAGTCCACCATCTGTCCTTGATCAAGTACTGAACATATCCCCCAGGAAGTTTCCTGGTGGGAATGCCTAAGTTTTGTAACTCCTTTTCTGCAGAACTGTCATGCTTTTTATGAACACTACCGATCAACATTTCTACTTTCATATTCTCAGGCTCAGTATCGTTCTCAAACATCATAAGCTGTTTTTACTCTACACCATTTAAAACTGTTCTAGAGTTAATTTTTTATTCCTAGTAGAGTTATACATTCTCTCCATTGCCCTAATCATAGGAGGGGCACATTCAATGCTTAGATTGTTTCTTGTACTCTGATTGCGTGCATGATTACTAATAAGTGTTGAATTAGCTGTTCTTAGACAAACAGCTAGAAGAAAGCAGGAAAGAAACAGCATTGGCACCAGCAATTAGGTCGTCGTGACTTCATGGGCAGCAGGAACCTTTACAGTAACTGACTGCCAAGGGGTCACCGGGGGCATCCCTCCGAGGAGTGCTGGCCCTCTGTCCTCAGCTCTCATCCAGTGCAGAAGCATTTCTGCTTGCTACACAGGCGAGGTCGCCGTGGACGTAGCAGTTAATATCAGAAGTAATTTAGGAAACTACAGTTCCACAGTTAAACTTCACATGCACTTCATTTCTCTGTAAGACAGGGTCCCACTGTACATGTCAGACTGGCCTGAAACTCACTATGTAAACCCCATGCTGGCTTCAAATTTGTGGCCATCCTCTTGCCTCAGCCTCCCAAGTATTGGGAATACAAGCATGAGCCATTGTGTCCAGCTTTTTACATGCACTATTCATTATATATCTAGTTACTTTTGAAGGAGAAGTCTCATGAATCCCAGGCTGACCTATAATTTACTGTGTAGCTGAGGATGGCCTTGAACTTGGGATTCTCTTTTCTCCACCTCTAAGTGCCATCACACTTGATATGTACAATCCTGGGGAACTGAGCCCAGGGCTTTGTGCGTGTTCAAGCACTTTATAACTAAGCTATAGCCCTACATGTACGTTTAAATTAAATTACTTTCTTTTGAGATAGTCTTGCAGTGCATTCTGGGCTGGCCTTGAACTTGAGATCTTTCTGCTTCAGTGTCTGGAATGCTGGGACTGCAGGCCCCATTTTACATGCACTTTAGTAGTTCATATACAGAGGAGCATTTTTTCCAGCTTAGGATCAGAGGGAGAAATGTAAAGAGATTAGAGAGACAGAGCAGCTGGAAGTTGGAATGTATTTCCTTTCCCATGACCATCACTTCCTTCAGCAGTAGGTAGGAACAAGGAGCAGCTTGGAGGAAGGAGCAAGGAGCCAGCACACCAGGCTGAATTGGAACCACCGTTATTCTATGAGGCATGATGCCACTAAGGGGGTGCGGGGTGTGAAACCACCCAGCTCCAAGCAGAACAGAAAATCTGTCCAAGTTGTGCAAATCTTACTTAAAATCCTAGGCATCAGTCATGAGAAAAATCCCTACAGTTCTATCCAAGAAGAAGAGCTTTTGAAGGTGGTTCTTATTACTAAGTTGTTACTAAAAATAAGCTTTTCCTCAAACAGAGCAAAAATATGCAATTTCCTGAAAATGGGAGCTGTGAAATCATATCCCAGAAAACTTTTAATTGCTGTGGAGGATCCATTTGTTAGCATTTCAATGTGTAGTTTGAGGGGAAAAGACTAGCCCACCAGCATGAATAAACACAGTGGAGGAACTATCTTTTCTTAAATCTAATTTGATAAATAAAATTGTCTGGTGGCTAGTACTTTTTGTTTTTTTTTTAAGTAGGATCTTTCTCCACCTCAGGCAGACCTGGAATTCACTATGAAGTCTCAGGGTGGCCTTGAACTCATGGTGATCCTCCTACCTTTACCTCCCAAGTGCTGGGATTAAAGGTGTGTACCACTATTCCTGGTGGCTTATACTTTTTTTTTAAAGGAGCAAATAATAGAATTCATTAATACATTTATATTATCTATGCTCTAAATACTAGTTTAATATATAGAAATTAAAACTTTACATTACTAAATCATAAGTAATTATATTTTCCTCACCCAAATATTTAGGTTCAATAGAAACTGACTCTCACATTTTCTTTTCCAGCACAGAATATATGAAATTAAATTTATTCTACATTCTTAATAATAATAATTCTTAATCTGCTTATGAGAGCTTATTGAAAACTGTCAATATTGAGTTTGCTCTTACATTTATTATGAAGTTAGAGTAAAAATATGGGGTGATCTAAGTGCATCTGTGATTGCTATTGGTAGTCTACTGTATATCCTTGGCTGACACTCCATGGACAATACATTAGAGCTGGTAAGGGTAGAAAGTTCTTCCTACCAATCTCATAACTCATCCATTTTTAATTTTTTTAAAATTATTTATTTATTTATTTACTTGAGGGCGTCAGACACAGAGAGAAAGACAGATAGAGGGAGAGAGAGAGAATGGGCATGCCAGGGCTTCCAGCCTCTGCTAACAAACTCCAGACGCATGCGCCCCCTTGTGCATCTGGCTAACGTGGGACCTGGGGAACCGAGCCTCGAACCGGGGTTCTTAGGCTTCACAGGCAAGCGCTTAACCGCTAAGCCATCTCTCCAGCCCCATCCATTTTTAATTTTAAGAGAGAAAGGATTTACTTGGCTCATGGTTTGAGGGGATGAAAGTTTATCATGATGGGGAAGGCATGATAGCAAGCTGCTCCAACGTGGCAGAAACCGGCAGCATTTGTTTTCTTACATGTTGGTGGATCAGGAAACAGAGAGAAGAGATACTGACACTGAAATCACCCATTTTGGATTCAAATAATTAGCATGGCTGTATGCTAAGTTTTGGATATAGTCTGAGTATGTTCATGTTTGGAAGCTTAAGCCCCATAGAGTGATGTGGGAAGTGGTGAGACTTAAGAGCTGAGATGTAGTTGGGTGGTCCTTAGATCTCTGGGGTCACTGACCTCAGGAAAAATTAAGAGAGCTATGGTATTCGAATTAGCTGTGCCCTATAAGTCATGGGTTCTGAATGCTTAGTCTCCAGCTGGTAGCAGTTTTGGAGGTGGAGCCTTGCTGGAAGAGGTGTGTGACTGGGGGCAGGCTTTAGAGTATTATAGCCAGGTCCTCTTTGCCACAGTTTGGCTCACTCTCCTATTGCCTTTTCCCCATCTGTGATGTCCAGTCTCTGCTCATGCCATGTCTTCCCCTGCCATCATGAAAATTCTTCTGGAGACTGTAAGCCAAAATAAACTCTTTCTTCCTATTATCTGCTTATTTATTTGCAGGGAGAGAGAGAGACAGAGAGAGAGAGAGAGAGAGAGAGAGAGAGAGAGAGAGAGAGAGGGGAGAGTGGGAGGGAAGGAGGGAGGGAGGGGGAGGGAGGGAGAGACAGAGAGAGAGAGAAAGAAAGAAAGAAAGAAAGAAAGAAAGAAAGAAAGAAAGGAAGAAAGAAAGAAAATGGGCATACCAGGGCCTCTAGCCAATGCAAATGAGCTCCAGATACATGTGCCACTGTGCATCTGGCTTTACATGGATAGTGAGGAATCAAACCTGGGTCATTAGGCATTGCAGGCATATGCTTTAACTGGTGAGCTATCTCTCTAGCCCCATCAGCTGCTTTTGATCATGTGTTTTTTAAGTATATATTTTAGATCAGATGTTTTTAAAATGTATTATTATTTATTTGCAAGGGGAGAGAGAGGGAGAGAAATAGAGGATGAGAGAGAAATATGGAATGGACACATCAGGACATCTGGCCCCTGTAAACAAACTCCAAATGCATGTGCCACTTTGTGCATCTGGCTTTACATGGGTACTGGGGAATCCAATCTGGGCCACCAGGCTTTTCAAGCAAGTGCCTTTAACCACTGAGTGATCTCTCCAGCCCAGGTCAGGTGTTTTGTCTCAGCAGCATGGAGGCAAGTACAACAGAAATTTGGTACCAGAGGAGTGGGAGTCATTGCTGCTAGAAGCCTGACTATGTAGCTTTTGGTCCTTTGAAACTGATTTGTGGGAGAAATGTGGACGGATTTGAACCTTTGGACTAAGAAAAGCCTCGAAGTGCTGTAAGTAAAGCTTGATGGGCCATTATAGTTAAAGTTTTAAATAAGAAACTGTGAACTGTGAGTCTAGGCTTATCAAGGGGAAAAGAGCTTTGTCAGGACTGGACAAGACACAGTTAGTTTTGTGTTAGGGGCTTGTTGTGTTCTGTCCATGTTGTAAGAACTTGAGCATGGTTGAATCTAGAAGAAATGGAATATTGTGAGTAGAGGGTATGTGGAAAAAATTTATTTTGGCTAAAGATTACAGTCTGGTTTAGCTGAAAGTGTTTGAGAAATTGCCACCATTGGGATTGAGCCAGTTGTTTTGTATTGGGACAGCAAGACGAATGCTAAAGGAGTTTTCTTGTTTTTCAAGTCAGCTTTATTTCCCTCTAGATTAACAATTTCATATCCCACCTGGTACAAATGCAAGAAAGAGAGGGTCATTGGATTTGCAACATGGTTTTATTTATTTATTTATTTTTGAGATGGCCCTGAAGTGATGTGGAGCAGGTTCATAGTCCCTGCATAGAGACCATAGGGGAACCATGGCATAAGATTTTGGGCTGTAGTGGAGAGTATGGGATTTTGAAAATGCCATTACTGTGAGTTGGCTGTTAAGGGTAGCTGCTGGCTTGGGATGGAGTTTTTCCCAGGCTGTGGGCAGTCCAGCTGTAGGAATGTGATTGGATTCCCAGAGACTGTCACAGATTTTACGTGCTAGGCATTGAGCTGCAGGATTGATGTATACCATGCTTGTTTTAAATCTTGCATTGGTTCAATCTTTCCTTGCAATGCTTAGTGCCATATTTTTGCAGTGGAATGTTTACTCTATTCCATTGTATGTATTCAACTAGTGTTTTGATTTTACAGGTTTATGTTATAGTTGAGCAACTGTCTTGAGACTCCAATGAGACCTTGGCATGTGGACTTTTTAAAATTTATGAGAGAGAGAGAGAGAGAGAGAGAGAGAGAGAGAGAGAGAGCGGAGGGGGAGAGAGGGAGAGAGCGAGAATGAGAATAGGCACATCAGGGCTTCCAGCCACTGCAAACGAACCCCAGATGCATGCGCCCCCTGGTGCATCTGGCTAATGTGGGTCCTGGGGAATTGAGCCTTGAACTGGGGTCCTTAGGCTTTACAGGCAAGCACTTAACTGCTAAGCCATCTCTCCAGCCCTGGACTTTTTTTTCTTTTTTGTTGTTTTTGAGGTAGGCTCTCTAGCTCAGGCTGATCTTGAACTCACTATGTAGTCTCAAGGTGGCCTTGAACTCATGGTGATCCTCCTACTTCTACCTCATAAGTGCTGGGATTAAAGGCATGTGCCATCATGCCCGACGACTTTGGAGTTTAAAAAATATTTTATTTATATATTTATTTGAGAGAGAGAGAGAGAGAAGGAGAGGAAGAATGGGTGGACCAGGGCCTCCAGCCACTGCAAATGAACTACAGATTCATGAACTACCTTGTACATCTTGTTTACATGAATATTGGGGAGTTGAACCTGGGTCCTTAGGCTTTGCAGGTAAGCACCTTAACCATTAAGACATCTCTTCAGCTTAGACTTTGGACTTTTGAACAGTGTTGGGACTGACTAAGAAAACACTTTGGGGACTTTTAAAAGTTAGATTGTTGGCTGGAGAGGGAAGATGGATCAGCAGTTAAAGGTACTTGCTTGCAAAGCCTGATGGCCTGAGTTTGATTCCACAGTGCCCACATAAAGGCATATGTACAAAGTGGCATATGCCTCTAGAATTTGTTTGTAGCAGCAAAATGCTCTAGTGCATCCATTCTCTCTTCTTGCAAATAATAATAAAAATATTTTAAAATTAAAGTTATTACTTTTTCTTTTTTTTTTTGATTTTTCAAGGTGGGTCTTGCTTTAGCCCAGGCTGACCCAGAATTCACTATGTAGGGTGGGCCTGCACTCATGTTGATCCTTCTACTTCTATCTTCCAAGTACTGGGATTAAAGGCATATGCCACCATGCCTGATGACTTGGGACTTTTTTTTTTAATTTTAATTTGTTTATTTACGAGGAAGAGAGAGAGAGAGAGAGAGAGAGAGAGAGAGAGAGAGAGAGAGAGGGAGAGGGAGGCAGATAGAGAAAATGGGTATATCAGGGCCTCCAGCCACTGAAAATGAACTCTAGATGCATACACCACCTTGTGCATCTGGTTTATGTGGGTAATCCTCCTACCTTTTCAAGAAATTCCATTTTTACATCTTGAGATTATCATGAGTCTATGGGGGCCATGGGCAGAATGTGGTGGTTTGAATCATATGTACCTGAAAGCTCATATAGTTTCAATGCTTGGTCCTCAGTTGGTGGGAGGTGGAGTCTTGCTGGAGGCGTTTGGTGTTGGGGTGAGTTTGGACTGTTATTGCCAGCTCTCCCTTGCCAGTGCTCAGCTCAAGTTCTTGATGTTATATTCTACCTGCTGTGGCAGTGGTGATGTCTAGCGTCTGTGCATGCCATGCTTTCCCCTGCCATCATGAAGCTTCCTCTTGAGACTATAAGCCAAAATAAACCCTTTCCTCCCTTCGACTGCTTTTGTTCAGGTGTTTTGTGAGGGTAGCTACAATAGCTCTCATCATGGAATCTCATAACTCCTTCTCAGGTGAGTTGTTGTAAGCGAAAACCTGGCTCCTGACTGGTTCTAGATGTGATCTTTCCTTCCCACACATTCTCTTGCCATTGTAAGAGCACCTGTCATGATGCCCTCACCAGAGGCTGAACCTTTGAGGCTACCTGGTCTTAGACTTCAAACCTCCAAAAATGTGAGATAAATAAAACTTTTCAAAGTGATCCTGTCTAACGTTTTTTGTTATAGTAAAGAAAAATGAGCTTTCATTCATATATATATATTTGGATTTTCAAGGTAGGGTCTTACTCTATCCCAGGCTGACCTGGAATCAACTATGTAGTCTCAGGGTAGCTTCAAACTCATGGAGATCCTCCTATCTCTGCCTCCTAAGTGCTGGGATTAAAGGCGGGTGGTAATGTAGCATATTTTAAGCAAAACAGTTTCCTAAAACAATGGCCACTATGTTCTTGTTTTATGAACTAAAAGGATTGAAATCCATAGATAAGAGAGATTTTATTAGATTATAGATAGAATGTAAGAAAATAAGTCAGAACTCTTGCCCAAGGAGGCAAGAGTGGGTTTCCAGAAATGGAAAAGCCCACCTAAAGACCCAGACTGGGGTCTTTTCCAGGTTCTAAATGGGGCTGAGCTAACCAGATCAGGATCAATACTTCCAGGAACTTTAATCCTCCAGGGGAGGTCAGCTATTTTCTAGGGAGGGACTCCATTGAAAAACAGACCTAGGGAACTCCTTCAGTCAGTAAAAATAAGGAGAAGCCAGGCCCTTCTTTGACCTCTAGCAAAGTGGAGATTGCAAGGTCAGGTTCAAGGACAGTGTTTGCTTTTACTTTCGGGGTCCTGTCACCTCTAAACTGCCTCACTAGCTGTTGGGAAAGCTGTCTCCCTACATGGAGTAAAACAAAACTAGATGCCAACAAAATACCACATATAAATGCAGATTCCAGAAGAACTATATCCATAAAACATTAAAACTGAAACAACAAAGAAGATAGAACTTGCTACCTTTTGGGTTTAGGAATAGCAAAGACTTTTCTAATCAAAACTTCCCAGCATGAGACAGAATTGGTCATAAAAATACAGGATCTAATTTGGGGCTGGGGAGATCAGTGGTTAAAACTGATCTGATTATAAAGTTAGTAGATAATAGTATAACAGAAGATAGTTGTAATTATTTTTTTAAAATGTATTTATTTATTTATTTGAGAGCGACAGACACAGAGAGAAAGACAGATAGAGGGAGAGAGAGAGAATGGGCGCGCCAGGGCTTCCAGCCTCTGCAAACGAACTCCAGACGCGTGCGCCCCCTTGTGCATCTGGCTAACGTGGGACCTGGGGAACCGAGCCTTGAACCGGGGTCCTTAGGCTTCACAGGCAAGCGCTTAACCGCTAAGTCATCTCTCCAGCCCAAGTTGTAATTTTTGTTAACTTTTTATTGACAGCTTTTATAGATATTAAAAACAATAAACCATGATAATTCCCTCCCACCATCCTCATTATCCCCTTCCAAATCCATTGAATCCCTTCTTCTTTTTTATAAATTTCTTTTCATTTTTATTTACTTATTAGAGACAGAGAGAGGAAGAGAGGGGTGGGGAGAGAGAGAGAGAGAGTGAGCAAGAGAGAGAGAGTGAGAGAGAGAGAGAATGGGTATGCCAGGGCCTCTAGCCACTGCAAACAAACTGCAGACACATGTGCCACCATGTGCATCTGGCTTATGTGGGATCTGGAGAATCAAACGTGGATCCTTAGGCTTTGCAGACAAGTACTTTAGTAGCTAAGCCATCTCTCCAGCCCCGAATCCATTCTTCCTTCCAATTACTCTTGCTTCTCTTTTGATGTCATTATTTCCCCCCTGTTATTAAGCTCTTGTGTAGGTAGTGTCAGGCATTTGAAGTCATGAATGTCAAGGCCATTTTGTGTCTGGAAGTCAGTATTATAAGCAGTCCTTCCATTCCTTTGGCTATTACATTTTTTTAAAAAATTAAATTTGAAAGGCAGCACAAGAGTTTTATTATAGGCGATGATGTACTGGTGTCTAACAACTTTTTTACAGGTGGAAAGGCTTCCTAATCCCCTCCAAAATGAACTGATTTGTAGTGTTTGCCGGTTTCCATGGTACAAGTGCTATTACCATACCTGCTGTCAAAAACTACCAGAAGACATACTGAAAGCAGGGCTGAGAGAGATGCATCCTACATTGTGTGGCAGACACATTGTTTACTTATGTGCTGTACTGTACTTAATCATATAGTAGTATTTTTCCATAGAGATATGTTAGACGTGACTTCAAGAGTATGGATAATAAAATAGTAAGATATAGAGAAATAATTTGGGGCCGGCAAGTTTTGAGTTTGTGTTTAATACATTTACTTCTAAGTGTTCCAGGTAAAGGGAGTAAATGCTGAGTGGAAAGCCTTTGTCTAGGGAACTGAGGGTGCGCTGGCATGCCGCTGGACGGAGCACATGGAGCAGGGAGGGGAGCTGGCTCAGCACAACTAAGTACCTGGAGACTTTAAGCTGGAGTGTGAAAATAACCATTTAACTTTTTTTTGTTTTATTATGTGCATGTATGTGTATATGGAGAAGGCCCAGCACCACAGTACGCATGTCACGGTTGGAGGAGTACCTTGGGGTGATGGTCCTCTCCTTCCACCTTATTCTGGACAGGGTCTTGTTGTATGCTGTGTGACTCTTACATTCTTCCTGTCACCTCTTCTACAATGGTCCCTGAGCCTTGAAGGGTATGATAGAGTTGTCTCATTTAGCGCTGAACACTCCACTGTCACTTCTTTTCAGCACTATGGTGGGTTTTGAGTAGCTTGAGTGGTTGCTACCATCTGAAAAGACGAGCTTCTCTAACCAAAAGTGAGAGTAGCATTCATACACGGGCATACACGTAAGTATGCACAAGGCATTTTGGTGGGCATAATATATACATTTAGCTAGATAACAGTAGTCGTTCCTTCTCTAGAGCTTATGACCTTCCCTGCTGTATGATTTTGACTAGGTTTTCAGTACCAAGCATGTGTTATTCCCTTCTGTGCAGCGGGCCCCCAGTCCAATCAGAGAACAGCTGGTTTTCCTCAAAATAGACATGTCACTATTGTACTACTTGGCACATTTGGCCTGGCTGGCCAGCTATAGATAGTTATAAAGTTTAACAGTTACACAAGATTAATTTTGTCTGAGTCAGTTTGACTTGCTATAACAAAAATGCCATACAATGAGTGGCATAAATGATAAGAATTAAAAAAATATATTTATTTATTCATTTGAGAAAGAGGGAGGGGGGATGGGCATGCCAAGGCCTCCAGCCATTGCAAATGAACTGCAGATATATGTGCCACTTTGTGCATCTGGCTTATGTGGGTCTTGGGGAATGGAACCATGGTCCTTTGGCTTTGTAGGCAAGTGCCTTAACTGTCAAGCCATTTCTCCAGCCCAAATGATAGAATTAAAAAAAAAATTGTTTATATTTGAGACAGAGAGAAAGGGAGAGAGGGAGGGAGAGGGAGAGAGAGAGAGAAAGAGAGAGAATAGCCACTGAAAATGAACTCCAGACACATGTGCCACTTTGTGCATGTGGCTTACATGGGCCCTGGAGAGTCAAACTTGGATCCTTTGGCTTTGCAGGCAAGGACATTAACTGTTATGCCATCTCTCCAGCCCCAAATGATAGAATTTTCTTTCTTCCACTTTCTCAGACTGGGAAATTCAAGTTCAAGTTTAAGTGCAAGGTATAGGTTGGTTTGGTTCCTGGTGAGGGATCTCTTGTTATGTCTTCATGTTGTAAAAAGAGTGTCTCTGGCTGGGGAATAGTTCTGTGGTAGACAGCTTGTCCTGGGTTCTATTTCCCATTACCACATACAAACCATTGATTAAAAAAATTTTTTTTGAAAGCCATGCGTGGTGGTGCATGCCTTTAATCCCAGCACTCAGGAGGCAGAGGTAGGAGCATCACTGTAGTTTGAGGCCACCCTGAGACTACATAGTGAATTCTAGGTTAGCCCGGACTAGAGTGAAACCTTACCTGGAAAAACCAAACAACAACAACAAAATTTTTTTTGAGACAAGGTCTCACTCTAGCTTAGACTGACCTAGAATTCACTCTGTATCCCAGGAGGGACCCAAACTCTTTGAGATTGTCTCCTCTCAGCCTCTTGCATGCTGAAATGATAGGCTCCACCAAAAATTGAATAATAAAAGAGACTATCTCTCTTCACAGAGCACTAATTCTGCATGAGGGCTCCGCCCTAATTACTTAGTTACCTTTCCGAGGCTTCATTTTGGTAGGGGTCAGAGATTCAGCAAATGCATGCTGGGGGTGGGGGGTGTGTGCACAATACACCTCCTAAGAAATGTTGAGGAACTCTTACAATGAATACAAAAAATATAGGAATTTCCTTAGAAAAGTAGGCAAGAATTCAAAGCAGTAAGATTTGGAAGTAGAACTTATTGGGGTCAAGATATGCTGCCCTGAAATATATTGCTCTGGCATTTCCTTTTGAATGAAATGCTCTTTGAAAAACAGCAAGTGCATGAAGGACTCACTGGCCTACCCTTTTCTGTCTGCAGGTAGAAGATAAAAATGCTGCATGAAAGGGCTCTCCCATTCACGGAAGAAGGAAGGCTTTTTTTATTCTTTTAAAAAATAATTTTCTCTCTCCTCCTCTGTGGCTTTCACTACTTTCTGTTCTGGGTGCTGGGGAATCAAACCGAGGCCAATCGACTTTGCAAGTAAATGCTTTTACTGTTGTGCTTTCTCCCCAGCCCTGAGGAAGGCTCACTTGACCACTTGAGGCAGGAGGATTTGAGGCCTAAAGAAATCTATACAAAGAAATTTTGTTAAATTAACTCTTGCCTTCCTAGCTACTAGCTCTTAGCCCCCAGCCCCTTTGTCTTGTCATAGCTTCACAGTTTGCCACTTCTCATCCAGTTTATTGGCTGGGTTTTTATAAGGTGTGAGTGAATCCTCCAAACAGGATTCTGTGTTGTGTAGCGGTGTGGCCTTTGGGAGGTAGTCAGAATTAGATAAGGCCATAAGGATGGAATCCCTACAATCAAGCCCTACAGCCTTTATAAGAAGAGAAAGAAAGAGAGAGGGAGATGCTCCCTGGTTCCACGTGTCCTCAGGCAGCTCAGGCAGCCACATAGCCAGAGTTCTTGTGTCTCTGGTTGTGTGAACCCAGCTGTTGAATATGAGCCTTCAAAATACCCTGTCCTTTATTTTCAGATAAACTTTATGGTGCAAGCTGAGCATGCCCAGAGGCATTTCTAACAGTTGCTTTGACTTCTATATATGTGCTCTGAAACTTTGATCTAAACATGTCTTAAAATGTGTCTATTATCTTTTCTTTGTAAATCATGATCCTAAATTGAGCATGCTTAGAAATGGGGCCACCCTCATTTGAACATGTAGAGGCCCCCTGGATAAAGTCTCTATGATGCCTTTATTCAGGTAGGACATTACTTTGGAAATGACTCCCATGTTCTCCTTGGCTGACGCAGGTAAATCCATTCTTTGATGTATTGGCTGTGCTTATTTTGGCTTTACACTCACCAAGATGTGAACTGACCTCTCAGGTACTGGGAGCTAGGATTAGAGAATTTCCAGGTTATGAGCTACAGGATTTACAGGCTGGTGAGCGACCTTCTCTCCAGAATAGAAGGGCTTTTTCTTCATTGAGACAGTCTGAGCGGGAAGCCTTTTCCCCACCTGGAGGCTGACCATATGTGGGGAGGAGGAGCCAGGTAAAAACTCCCCATTATACGCTTCCCACACATGTTTCTGGCCTCCATGTTGCTGTCTGTTGATTAATGTCACGTAGGTAAATAACAAGGCCAGATGTGTATTAGAAGTGGTCAGTCATTCACACTTTATTAGAGATAAAACTAAAAATCTGGCTTGCTTAATTACAGCTAGCTCAAGCACGTGCAGAAACACTTTGGGTTGGAGAGGTGGCTCAATGGTTAAAGGAGCTTGCTTGGAAAGGCTGCTGGCTCAGGTTTGATTCCCCAGTAGTCATGTAAAGCCAGATGCACAGTGACACAGGTGTCTGGGGTTTGCTTATAGTGGTAGGAGCCTTGGTGTACCCATGCATTCTCTCTCTCCCCCTTTCTCAAATAAATAAACCAATAATAATAATTAAGAAAAGAAACACATACCTCATTTCAAATGGGCCAGCAATGGAATGAGGATAATTATTTCTTCTCTAAGCTCTTAAAGGGGCTTGCTGTGTTTAACCTCTGCCTGGGAACAACAGAGGCAGTTGGAGGGGGGCTGGACTTTGGCCACCTCTCCTCCTCCCACCAGTTTTAGCCCAGGTCTCTCTGGGAAGCTCCCCAAATGCCTTGGTGCATGAAAGATCTTGTTGGGGGTGGGAGATGCAGCTCAGTTGGAAAAGTGCTTGCCTAGTGTGCATGAAGTCCTAAGTTTGTCTCCAGCACTTCAAAAAATTACAAACCTGGTGGCATGCTTGTAATCCCAATAGAAAGTAGAGACAGGAGGACCAGAAGTCCAAGGTCATCCTCAGCCTACATAGCTAGTGTGAAGCTGGCTTGGGTTACATGAGATCCTATCTAAAAGACAGTGTTATGGGGTCAGGTGTCGCACAAGTAAGACCGTTTACTCATGGAATGTGAGGCAAAGTTTTATTGGGTAAAAAGAAAGAAAAGAAAAAAGATAGTCTAGTATACCAGCTCTGTGTCCCAGAGGGAATCTCAGGGGGACAGCAGCCTTCAACTGTTCAGAGTGTCAGCTTTTATTAAAAATAACCATATGATGCTAGGAAAAAAAAAAAACAGGATGGGAGTTAAACCCTAAATCACAATTTACATGTGACAGTTACAGCCATAAAAGAAAATAAAAAGGAATTTTTAAGCAGATCTGTAGGTCAGTTACAGGAAGTCTCACCTGGGGGTGGAGGCAGGCCTGTGACCAGGAGTCCCGCTTATCTTAAGGAGTTTGCTCAGCAGTGCAGACCCCAGGAAATGCTGTTCATCCCAGCAGAGCCTCTTCTTTACCTGCCATTAGCAGAGCCTCCTACAAGGAAGTGACCTCTACATTTCCCTAAGCTAGGTATAAAGAAATGTAGAGAAATATAACATTTTTCTCTCTTTGCAACAGAAAGAAAGAGGGCTAGAGAGATGGCTCAGCAGGTAAGATGCTTGCCTGCAAAGCCTACTGACCCAGGTTCAATTCCCCAGTACCTATGTAAACCCAGAGTGCACAAAGTGGTACATGAATCTGTAGTTTGTTTGTAGTGGCTGGAAGCCCTGCTGCACCCATTTTTTCTCTCTCTGCTTGCAAATAAAGAAATAAACAAATAAATAAATAAACAAACACATAAAGAAAGAAAGAAAACAAGATAGACAGAGTCCAGCTTGATTTACATGAGATCCTATCTGAAAGACAGAGAGACAGAAAGGACACTTCCCCCACCCACACCCCCCCCAACACATACAGATGTCCAGAAAAAAACAGAATTGTTTGTTAAACTCAAACTTGAAAATATTTTTCAGGGCTGGATAGATTTCTTAGTGGTTAAGGTGCATGCCTATGAAGCCTGAGGACCCTGGTTCGATTCTCCAGGTCCCATGTAAGCCAGATGCACATGGTGGCGCATGCATCTGGAGTTCATTTGCAGTGGCTAGAGGCCCTGGTGTGTCCACTCTTACTCTCTCTCTCTCTGTCTCAAATTAATAAATAAAAAATCTTATAATTTTTTTGTGTGTGTGTGTGTTAGAGAGAGAGAGAGAGAGAGAGAGGAAGAAAGAATGAAAGAAGGAGAGGAGACAACTTTCTGGAGTCAATCTTTGTTTTCCACCTTGCTTGAGGCAAGTTCTCTCTTTCACTGTTGTTCACAGCTGTGTTTGCTTGGCTAGCTGGCCTGCTGAGATTACAAGAAGCTGGCCGTAGCCTCTAACTTTTACAGGGGATGTGGCATGCCAAACCTAAGTAATTCTGCAGCACTTTATCCACGGAGCCATCTTCCTAGTATCAAACCCAAAGTAATGAGACAAAGACATCTCTGAAACGAAAGGAGTTTATGGGGACTAGCCCAGAGACAGATGGTGGAACATGTTCCTGTCACTCCGGGCAGCAGAGCTAGGCTGGGTTGTGGCTGGAAATACACAAAGGATGTTCTATGTTGAAAATGGGGGCACAGTAGGAGAGTCCATGAGGGGAAGCAGTTGTTGCCTGGGTTGGGATTAGTGGCCCAGAAAGTTCATAGGTAGACATGGCTCAGTGGTGCTGGCGGTCAGTGCTGACGTAAGTCAGGGTTTCAATATCCATTAAAAAATGTGAAATCTTCTCTTTCTAGCCTCTGTGCCCTTATAATTAAGTCTAAGAGAACTGTGGGCTTTTAAAAACGTATTTTTATTTATTTATTTGCAAGGAGAGAGAGAGAGAGAGAGGGAGAGAGAGAGAGAGAGAATATGAGAGTAGGCACATCAGGGCCTCTAGCCACTGCAAACAAACTCCAGATGCATAGCTTTGTGCATCTGGCTTATGTGGGTATTGGGGAATCAAACCCTGGTCGTTAGGCTTTGCAGACAAGTGACTTAACTGCTGAGCAATCTCTACAACTTGTTTTTTTCATTTTTTTTTGAAGCAGTGTCTCACTCTATTCACAGGATGACTTTGAACTCTTAGTGAAAGTAGATTATAAACTGAGGTTAAATATAAGAAATAAAGACAGCCAAAAATGTATTCTTTGCAGCGATAGGTCAAAAATCCTGAGACTTGTCAGAATCTAAAAGTAGTGTAAGCCAGTCAGAAAACATTACTCAGGGAGCAAGGGGTATGCTCCCTCATGGCCTAGCTCATGGCTGGGGGTAGCAGCCGACATCTCCCCAGTTGACATGAAGGAACTTGAGGCTCCTCAAGGTCAAGTGTCGCAGGTGGGGCAGTGTCCATCATTACCACCAGAACTGTCACCAGGTCTGACCCAAGCTGTGGGAGTGCTTCATACCCTGCCTGACTCACATGAGTGATGACCAGAAAGGATACAGGATTGGGGCTGGCAGTGAGGAAACAGGCTTGGCAAGTGCAAGAGGCAGGAGAGGTAGACAGAAGAGGGGTATATGTGAAATAACTTGGCCCAGTGCTATAGCTTAAGTGACAAATTAGCCTCTGTCTCTGGTAACAAGGCGGCTCTGGAGTTCAGTGAAATATCCCACACTAGAGTAACCCCTGTTACTCCATCTGACTCAGCAGGACCAGGACCCAGAACCTGGAACCTGAATGTATGACGGTCCCCGCTGGGCCCAGTGCATATAGCCAGCACAAGCATTCTAAACTCTCTGTGACTAGATGATCCAGGATGGACAGCAGTATGGAAAATTGTTTTTATTATTTCCTAATGAAGAGATATAAACTGTTTATGCTTATAGCTCCTCTGCATCTATAAAACCCAAACAAATTTTAATTAAAAGCTAGAGAAAGCACATGGGAACTGTATCTAAATAGATAACATTATTTTGACGCAATTTATGATGAGACTTCCCTAAAAATAATTCATCACTGCTGCCTTAATCATAGGAAGATGCAGCCTCGAGTCCTTTTTATGTTGGTTTCTATAGTTTGCTTTTAGTACTGCCCACAGCAAGACTGCCTCTTCTCCTAAGGATGAAGCACAAGTGCTATTGATAATGCTAAGGTTGCCTTTGTTAATGACCCAAATTTGGCCACTGAATCAATTATTGATTTTAATGAGGTGTCGCTTGATAAATTAGTAGAGTGCTCACATTCCCAGAAGGGTATAGCTAGCATTATGGACTTAATAAAATCTACTTTAAATGGAATCTTTCTGTTTTGGGAGTGGGAAAATATCCTAAATGTGTATTTACTGCTCATTGTTAATGAATGGCTACAAACTGTCATGTATGGACAGGGTGTACACACTGCCTCTGCTCCTGCAGCTAACTTGAAACTAACCACTCCTTGCTGGTTATTTCAAGTACGTTTTTCTTCCCTTGTCTTGTGTCTTGGATGCTTCCTTCCCTTCTTGGTCCTATCCATGCTTCCTCCAAATCTATATGTGTACTGTCTCATTTGATCAAACATAAATATGGGCACTCAAATCTTGCAGGATGTCACTAATAAAGGGACAGCCAGCCAGATAATGTACAAGAGCCACATTTTGTTTTATTGTATTATTAATTATTTTTATTTTTTCAAGGTAGGGTCTTCCTCTAACTAGCCCAGGCTGACCTGGGATTCACTATGTCATTTCAGTGTGACCTTGAACCCACTGCGATTTCCTACCTCTGCCGCCCAAATGCTGGGATTAAAGGTGTGCACCACCATGCCAGGCTTATTGTATTATTTTTTTGAGACAGGATTTCATGTATCCTAGGCTAGCTCATTATGTATCTGGAGGTGACCCAGAATCCCTGCTCTTCCTTGGGATTATAGGTGTGAACCACCATGCCTGGCATTTTATTTTATTTTGTTTTGTCCTGATTTGTTTTCTTAATTTTTTTAAAGACAAGGTCACACTGTAGCTCAGGTTAGTTTAGAACTCACTATATAGCCCAGACTACACTCAAACTCAAGTCCATGCTCCTGCATCAGCAGAAAGTTAAAAACATGAAGCACCACTCCTGGCTCAAATAGATTATTCACTAATTGAACATGTAAACTTATGCAGAAGTAGACCATAATTGAGAAACACTGGCTAGAAAATAGGACTATCTGTTACCTTAAAGAGACCCTAATGAAATGACCTTGTTTGAATAAATGCCCCCCAATATATTCATGAGTTTATTAGAACTTCTTGGATTTCCATCCACCTGGCTAGAAGAGGTGTCACTGGATGGTCCAGCCCTAAGGTGTGTTAGTGATTTTGACATTCCAATCTAAAGATATGCAAAGTGTCTGAGTTCCTCCTGGAGTTCCCAAAGTATACTTGTTTTCTCTCTCTCTCTCTCTCTCTCTCTCTCTCTCTCTCTCTCTCTCTCTCTCTCCTTGGACCTTGGACCTGTGAAGGCATGCTAGCTTCTTCTTCCATTATGGAACTTCCCCTCGATCTGTGAGCTTCAATAAATCCCTTCCTCCATAACTGTGCCTGGTCTGGAAGTTCATCTCAGTAGAAGTTGTTTACTACAGAAATTGGTACTGAGAGTGGGATAGAGTGCTAAGATGAATCTAACCACATGGATTTTGGTCTTTTGGAACTTTTGTTTTGGAGGAATGGGAATTGACTTTTTACTTGCAACTGAAGACACTTTCTGGAGTGGTAAGACAAGTATTATGGACTATTCTGATGAGAGTTTGAGAATGCTAAGTACAGAGAGAATTTAACTTGGAGACTTGGCTTATGAGGTTTCTAAGAGCAGGAAAGACTGCAGAGGACTTTGTTGGAACTGGGATACTGGCACTCAGGCTGCTTGTTTTCTGCTCTCCAGACCCAGAGAATTTGATCAAAGTTAAATTTGTAACGGACTGATGTGCTTAGCTAAAAATATTGGTCTGAAAGATTTAAGATTTTTAGGCTGGAAAACCTCAAGCAAGTTAAAATTACAGGCACTGAGACTGATTTTAGGTTATTGAAGCTTCTATTGTCAAACAATTAGCAATCTTAAGGAAGATGGCCCAACTGCTTTATATTAAAACAATGGAGAGGCTGCCTGAGGAAAGACTATGATAGACATGCAAACTCTTTTGGAAAGAGTTGACTGGAGAAGAAGCCTGCTTTTCAAGGTTGTGAGTTATTTTGTCCCTGAATTAAGAATATGGCTGTGTCCTGCACACCTGGTATTAGTTTTTGGCACAAGAGAAATGTGTGGAGTGGTCATGAAGTGCACACAGTTCCAGCATCGGCTGTTGAGATGCGGAATGAGGCAGGACATGATGACCCTGATAGGCTGGCAAAGCCAGTGGAAGATGGACTGTGGTTTGCATGGAGACCTGAAGATGTTTTGGACACACCAGGACTGTGCAAGGGCTACCATGGAGGCTGTTAGCTAATGATGGAAGTTTCCTCTGCCTACACAGCCCAGCTGGAGGGGCGGAATTGGAAAGTTTGATGTTTGATTGATGGTTGTTGAGTTTGCATTGATCTAGTCTCTCTCTGTTAGTCTTATACCAGTTGAAACTGTTTACTCTGTGCCTTTATATATTGAAAGTATGTAACTTGTTTGATTTTACAGGACCATCTTAAATCTCAGATGAGACTTGGGACTTTGGAGCTATCTTAAGTTGGTCAAGACTGTGGGGACCTTTAAAATTAGACTGAGTATAATTTACAATGTGACATGGTTTTGAATCTGTTGGAGGCCAGGGGTGGAATGTGGTAGTTTGAGTAAATGCCAACTAATAGATTCAGGAGTTTATTAAAACTTCTTGGATTTCTAGCCACTTGGCTGGAGGAAGTGTCACGGGTTGGTCCAGCCTTAAGATGTGGTGGTGGATTTGACATTTCAATATAAAGACATGCAAAGTCCTGAGTTCCTCTTGGAGCTCCTGAAGTGTGCTTGTGGTTTTTCTTTTCTTTCTTTCTTTTTTCTCTTTCTCTCTGCTTGGACCTGTGAAAGCAGGCCAGCTTCTTCTGCCGTTATGGAACTGCCCCTGGATTTGTAAGCGTCAATAAATACCTTCCTCTATAAGTGTGCCTGGTCTAGAAGTTCATGTTCATGAACCTGAAACTACCTACTACAGACCTCTTTGTCATTTCTGTAAATTCAGAACTGTGTGGCCTGGAGCAGCCAGGGCTAGGTGCTGAGGCTGCTGGGAACAGACCAGGAACAGTTCGTCCAGCAACCACACTGCCCCCAGGTGCACTGAGAATTCTCCATTTCTCACCTCAAAGATACAGGGAAGGGATGGAGGGATTTAAACACTGTTGACACTAGCTGGGTTAGAGATAACTACTTGGAAAGACCACAATTAAGAGGTGGGAAGCAACTAATTCAGTGCCCAGAGGCAGAAGTCATCAACCTGGTTCCTATTAGCATCACCAGGGGAGCTATTGAAGTGTGCTGACGCATGGATTCCCACGGATCCATCCCACTGGGGAAGAGTTGGATTAATTGGTCTGGGGGTGGGCATCAGAATTTGTAAAAGCCCCCCAGGGCACTCTAATGAGTAATCAAGGTGGCCCACCACTGTACTAAGAGAAGCTTCCTCTACGGTATAATTAGATTTAAGGCCACCGGAATCAATTTATAGAAGGGATAGAAGGGGAACTATACTAACAGAAAAATGAATAGAAATAGAAACTAATATTTACTGAAAGCCTGATATAAGCCAGGCATTATGTTGAACACTGTTCCTTCATTTGCTCTTCACCACACCCCTGCTTAATGGATTTGCCCCCATTTTACAAAAGAGGAAATAGAGGCTCACAGGGAGACCCAGACATTTGTCTTCAGGCAATTCTGTGGCACACAAATAAATATGTAAATGAAAGCTGCCCAGGGTCTGACAGTGAGGGGATAGGATTTGAGCCTTGACCTGCAGTTCTTGTGTGCCTTGTGCGAGCTCAGTGAGCACATTCAGCAAGTCCTTACTGATTATGGATGGCACGTGTGTCTGATACTCTTGTGGTAGTTTGAATGGATGTTCCCCCAGTAGATTCAGGCGTTAACTAAAGCCTGTAACTTAGATCTCCTGCCATTTGGCTGGAGGAGGTGTCCCTGTGGATGGCTGACTCTAGCTCCAGTTTGTGGGTGGATCTGGAATTACAGCCTATGGTAGGCAGGGAGCAGTCTGAGCTCTGCCTGGGGTTCCAGGAGTGTGCTGGCTTGTGGTGCTGGTGGTAGTTTTTCTCTGTAAAGGGGGCCAGCTTTTTCCACCATTTTGGAACTTCTCCTGGATCTGTAAGGCAGGAATAAATCCTGTTGGTCCATAAACTGTCTGGTTTGAATGTTCATCCGAGCAGCATGGAAGCTGACTATGACACTCAGTATGGAGACAGGAAGATGATGAAGGCAGAAATTCTGTCTCTAGTATTCTCAGGAACTCTACAATGGCATGGCCAATATTATTAGCGCTGTCTTGTTTGTCTGACATTCCTGTGCTTTCAGCACTGAGTGAAGTGACGGCTCAGGGCTCTTGGACAGTTGAGTAGATGAGGCTGGGATCACATTAAGAAATTGAGACTCGGGCTGGAGAGATGGCTTAGCGGTTAAGCGCTTGCCTGTGAAGCCTAAGGACCCCGGTTCGAGGCTCGGTTCCCCAGGTCCCACGTTAGCCAGATGCACAAGGGGGTGCATGCGTCTGGAGATCGTTTGCAGAGGCTGGAAGCCCTGGTGCGCCCATTCTCTCTCTCTTCCTCTATCTGTCTTTCTCTCTGTGTCTGTCGCTCTCAAATTAAAAAAAAAAAAAAGAAATTGAGACTAAGGGAAGGCGTTTAGACACCATAGAGGCCTTCAACACGGGAGTCTGATGTTCCATTTTACATTTTAAATGTTCTCTGTGGGGCTGGAGAGATGGCATAGCAGTTAAGGTGCTTGCCTGTGAAGTCTGAGGACCCAGGCTTGATTCTCGAGGACCCTTATAAGGCAGATGCACAAGGTGGCGCATGCAGCTGGAGTTCGTTTGCAGTGGCTAGAGGTCCTGCCACACCTACTTTCTCCCTTTCCCCCTCTTTAATAAATAAATAAATAAATATGAAAAAAGAAAAATAAATGGTCAAAGTGCTGAGAAAAAGTGACTACCTAGTGCTCAGCTCTAAAGGGAACATCTGTCACCCTCTTCAAGTCTCAGGAAACATTGAGAAGAGGGGGTGGGGAGAATGTAAGAGCTGGAAGAAGGGGGTGTTTTTGAAGACTGTCTTCCAGAAAGGACATGGCCCTTGCACTCATGAACTCCCAGCAGTGGGCAGTTACTTGCATGGGCCCAGCAACATCTCATTGTGAATGAGGGAGGGGCTCATGAGGGCCCAGCCCTCCCTGAGGACCTGTTAGAAGTTACTTGTTGATAGCTAAGAGGGATAGTCACTGGTCAATTAGTGGCCTATGTTCTGGTAAATAACATCCTACCACTGCTTATGCAAGCAACTCCAATTAAATTCACTGGTTCACCAAGAACAACAACAGACAAGAAAGTAGAAGGGCAGCCAGGTGGGAAGAAGGGGATCATTGAGAGTGGGAGGTGGATGAGAGAGGGTAATGGGTAGCAAATATGGTCAAAATACATCATATACTCTTATGAACTTGTCATCAAAATAGTAGAGTCCACGGGTGGTAAGATAGCTCAGCTGGCAAGTGCTTTCTATACAAGAGTGGGGACCTGGGTGTGAGGGAGCATGAGCCTGTAACCTCAGTGCTGGAGAGGAGGAGATAGGAGGGTCCTTGGGCTTGTGGCAACTGAGTGAGTTCCAGGTTCAGCGAGAGGCCTCGTCATTAAAAATAGGATGGCTATTGATTGAGAGAGACCCTGACATCAGCTCTGGCTTTCATGTCCGTGTTCACATATGTGCACATCCACTCACCACCTGTTCCCCCCCCCTGCCACGAATGCACACCATACACGTGTGAGCAGTGAGAGTCCAGCATTCATAGATTATTTAATAGTACAGGTTAAGCTCTTCACATGTGCTTTCTGATTTTAGCCTAACAAAGGACATTGAATTAGCTGTCACTTTTATGCCCATAGTGCAGATGAGGAAATCATAGCTTAGGTTAAGTTTCAGTTAATTTACTCACAACTTGAACTTGAGTAAATGGCAACTCTTGGGTTCTGACATTAAAGCTTTTTAAAAACTTTAAAAAAATTCTAATATTTATTTATGAGAGAGAATGGGTACGCCAGGGCCTTTAGCCACTGTAAATGAACTCCAGACGCATGTGCTACCTTGTGCATCTGCCTTACGTTGGTCCTGGGGAATCAAACCTGGGTCCTTTGGCTTTGCAGGCAAATGCCTTAACCACTAAGCCATTTCTCCAGCCCTTTTAAAAACTTTTTAATTGACAGCGTCCATAATTATAGACAACCAACCATAATAATTCCCTTCCCCTCCTACACCCCCTCTCAAATGCACCCTCCATCAAGTCCCCTCCTCCTTTCAATTAGACTCTTTTAATTTCATCCTCTTTCTTCATATTATGAAGCTCTTGTGTAGGTAGTGTTAGGCACTGTGAGGTCATGAACATCAAAGCCATTTTGTGTCTGAAAGATTGCATTGTAAGGAGTCCTATCCTTCCTTTGGCTCTTACATTCTTTCTGCCACCTCTTCTGCAATGGACTCTGAGCCTTGGAAGGTGTGATAGAGATGTCTCAGTGCTGAACATTCCACTGTCACATTTTCTCAGCACTATGGTAACTTTTGAGTCATCCCAGCGGTCATTGCCATCTAAAAAGAGAAGCTTCTCTAGCCAAAAGTGAGAGTAGCATTAATATATGGGTATGAGCATTAAAAAAAGTGCATACAGGGCAGTTTGATGGGCATAATATATACATTTAGCAAGACAACAGCAGGTTGTATGTTCAACTTTTAAAAATATTTTAATTTCTTTTTATTTTAGAGCAAGAGAACGAGAGAGAGAGAGAGAGAGAGAGAGAGAGAGAGAGAGAGAGAGAGAAAGGGAATTGGCATGCTAGGGCCTCAGCCACTGCAATCAAACTCCAGACGCTTGTACCACCTAGTGGGCATGTGCAACCTTGTGCTTGTCTCACTTTTGTGTGTCTGGCTTATGTGGGATGTGGAGAGTCGAACATGGGTTCTTAGGCTTTGCAAGCAAGCACCTGAACTGCTAAGCTATATCTCCAGTCCCTCTTTTTTTTCTGAGGTAGGGCCTCACTTAAGCTCAGGCTGATCTGGAACTTACTATGTAGTCTCAGGTGGCCTTGAACTCACAGCGAGCCTCCTACCTCTGCCTCGTGAGTGCTGGGATTAAAGGTGTGCACCACCATACCCAGATTTTTCAGCCCCTCATTAAAAAAAATTTTATTTACTTTGTTGGAGTTAGAGGTAGGGGGAGAGAGAGAGAGAGAGAGAGAGAGAGAGAGAGAGAGAGAGAGAGAGAGAGAGAGAATGAATATGAGTGTGCCAGGGCCTTTTGCTGCTGCAAATGAACTCCAGACACATGTGCCACCTTGTGCATCTGGCTTACGTGAGTACTGGGGAATCGAACCTGGCTTTAATTCCTGTCCTTTGGCTCTGCAGGCAAGCACCTTAACCACTAAGTCATCTCTTCAGCTCTGTTCAATGTTTGCACTGCACAGTGGACGCTATTTATTCGTTTTCTTGGGAACACTGAGCAGTTTCAATCTGTTACATTGCTAGTTGATGATGATACAGTGAAGAATGAAACTCGCAAAAGTTCCGACTTAGTAGCTAGTACATTCCTGTGCACACTGGGAAAATAGGCAGATGAACAAACTTGCGCTTGTGAATGAATTTGGCTTCCGTTTAGAAGAGTTCACATCCGGGACAGGTATGGAGGGGGTGTTTCTGGACCTGGTGGTGACTCTCACTTGCAACCTGGAGCAGAGGCAACAGCTGGTGCCTTTGTTGGGGTTCACCTCCCAGTCAGTGTTAATTTGACACCTAGCCATGTGGAGGAGGGACTGTCATGCCCTCACCCTCAGCCTTTCTGAGTAAAGCAGCCTGCTTAATTCTGCCCAGCTGGTTGTTCACTTCTCAATCGGAAGCCACTTTGATGTGTATGAGAGAAATGCCCAGCTGTGGAAGGGGCTGTGGACAGATGAGCGCCCCTCACTCAGAGGTTAGGCCCTCCCTGGGATGTGAACCTCAGGACTTTTCTGTGGCCTGCTGCAGTCCCTGAAAAGTTGCTCTGTGGGTGGCGCCCACCGCTACGGCTCCATTGGCTGTGAGGGCTCTGTCAGCCAACATTATGTCAGCACCCGCTGTCTGCAGCTCTCCTAGGAGACACTTGAGAAACTGAAAGAAATGTTTCTCTTTGGCCACAGCCTGCTGTTTCCATGGTTTGACAATATTAAGCAGATGTGACGTGAGCCAGCAGAAGAGAGGCCTCCCTGGAGGACGGAAAGCCCCATCAAATTCTCCTGTCCAATCTGGTTGGATAACATTGTTGGGAGTTCATTTCCTTGTCCTTAAAATAAAACAAAAAATGTGAATTAATGGTCTTTCAGGATTGCAAGCCTAAGTGGTAAAAAGTTGTGCAAAATTTTGTTTTGTTTTGAGACAGGGTCTGGCTACTTAGCTGGGGCTGATCTGGAACTCACGGATCTCCTTCCTCAGCCTCCCATGTACTACTGGAATTACAGGCATGAGACACCACATCCAGCTGAGTTTCTTTTTTTTAAAATTTTTATATTTGCACAATTTTTACATATGTATATGAAGTATTTTGATCAGATTCACCTCCATTACCTTCTCTTGTCCTTCTGCTCCCAGTGGACGGACCCCTTCTCCTTCCCAGCTGGTCCCTCTTCTACTTTGACGCCTGTTGTGTGACTTACTGAGTTTAATTAGCGTTGCTTGCATGAGCATGGATGGGAGGTTATTTGCTGGAGCATGGGCAACTTAGCAGTGGGTGCACCACTGAAGAAAATGTCTCCCCTTCCTCAGCAACTGTTCACTGCCAATGACTCCTGAGGGAGGGTGAGGCATCATAGACCCTCTACCGTCCGTGATGGAATGTTGAGGGCTCAACTTTGTGCACGTGCTGTGTAGTTGACCACAGTCGCTGTGAGTCCATGTTGTGTTCAGACAACAGCGTTCCGCAGGCTCCCTCCTGTCCTCTGGTTCTTACATTTTTCCTGTGCCTTCTGCAATGTTTCCTGAGCCTTGCAGAGGTTAAGATAGATGTCCAATTTAGGGCTGCGCATTCAACAGCCACTTTATTCTCAGCACTATGAGTCTCTTTAGTAAGTACCACTCACTATTGAAAGAAACATTTCTGACCAAAGCTTGGGACAGAACTGATCTATGGACATAAAACACAAATATTTAGAAGGCAGATTGATGGGCACAATATCCATTTACCAGCTGAGTGTGAGGTTTTTATTTATTTTGACAATCTACTTTGAAGGACTTATTTTAGGAACAAATGAAATATAATCTCAAATTTAGAGATCTTAATTTTGCAAAGCCTTTTGACCATTTTGAGAGATGTACTAGTTTGAATATATGGTCATAGCATCTGATGCTGACAAAACATTATAACGTATTGTTTCCTTTTCAAGGTTCCAGTGTTGGAATCGAGGCCACTGGAAACGTTAGGCAAGCACTCTACCACTGAGCTACATCTCTAGTCTTAAGTTATTTGAGACAGAGAACTGCTTACATAGCTCAGGCTGACCTTAAACTTGCTATGCAGATTAGGCTGGCTTTAAACTTGTCATCCTCCTGCCTCAGCTTCCTCAATGCTAGTAATATAGATATGCATCACCAGTGCTGCCTATAAACTAATTTCCTGAACAGATAATGACATTGTTCAATATTCCCATTGAATGAAACAGTAGTTATTGTCTCTCTAATCCCTGTCCCGGGAATTCATACTTCCTCTGCTTTGGTGGGTGACCAAATGGCCCTGCTTTGCCTGGAACTTTTTGTTTTTCCATAGAAACTCCTTAGTATGGCAAACTTGGAGGGCCACTCTGTGCCAGGCAACATTATTATTATTTTTGTCTTTCTTAAGATATTTTGAGGGCTGGAGAGATGGCTTAGTGGTTAAGCACTTGCCTGTGAAGCCTAAGGACCCCGGTTCCAGGCTCAATTCCCCAGGACCCACGTTAGCCAGATGTACAAGGGGTTGCATGCGTCTGGAGTTCGCTTGCAGTGGCTGGAGGCCCTGGCGCACCCATTCTCTCTGCCTCTTTCTCTCTCTGTCTGTCACTCTCAAATAAACAAATAAAAAATTAAAAACAAAGATATTTTGATAAAATCCACCTGGGTATTATGTAAAAACCAGTGCTTGATGCTGGGTGGGAATTGGGAATTCACTCTGTGCAGTCAGTTCCTTGTTGCTGCGACAAACACCTGACCAAAAGCAGCTTATAGAAGGGAAGTGTTCATTTCAGGCTTATAAATGGGGAACACCATCAATGGCAGAAGAAGCTGCCTCCCTTCCATAGATCCAAGCAGAGTGACACCACCCACAGCCAGCCCCACAAAACAGCCAGAGCTCCCACTGCTTTCCACACACCTGAGGGCTGGACTCAAGATCTGCCTCCAGTGAACCTCCTTTAGTCTGGCTGCTGGAGAATCAAGTTACTTAATCAAAAATACCTCAGGCCATGGGGGACATATATTCCCATTCAAACCACCATGCTCCATGAAGCCCAAACGTATCATTTACCACAGTTGTTTTCTCTGTAATTGTCCCATCATGGTAACTTCCCGTTGCCAGAATTGTGCTTACTCTGCAGCAGGAAGCTCTGGGTCAGGCTTGGGAAACAGACTCACAGGAGCTTTATTTCCCCAGTCATTTGTAATTTATTTTCGTGGAGTAAAAAAATTGTGCATTTGGCTTTCATAAACACCCATTGGCCAAGTTATTGTTCAGATTGCCCTGTACCAAGGTAGCTAGTTTGGGACAACCCTGTTTCCCAGAGAGTCTAACATGGCCCTTATATGCCGAGGGGATCCGAAACCTTTCCAGACTAAAAATAGAGCTAGAACATGGTTTACTTTCCCTCTAGGACTTTCAGAAACTGGCTGGCAAACTAGCACATTATTATTTTATGAATGACGCATTGATGTTTCTTTGAAATGCTCTGGCTTCAGGCTATTTTACTTAGTGCAGAGAAAAATGAATTATTTATAAAATTAGGCATGAATATCATATGATAATCATCTCATTTCTAGTGAAAAATAAAATGAGCTGCAGCTGGTAGCATGTCAGCTCCATAGGCCAGGTGGCCACAAGCAAGCGGAGGCTGGGGCCAGTCCTCAGGGCCCTGTCCTCTCAATGTCCCATCTTTCATATGTGGAACCCATTCTGATACGTGACATACTCTCTGAAGAGGGAGGGCATTTAATTCATCTCCTCACACTCATCACTAATTTTTTCTCTCTCATCCCGCTTCCTTCTTTTTCTTTTTATTAGTGCTGGCATTACAGGCATGTGCACCACACTTGGTTCCCAGTCTGCTTGTAAAGCAGAAAGCCCTGCATTCTGAAAAGTCTTTTGGAGCTGGAAAACCCATAAGGCTTAATCACCCTATGGAGATAGTTTAGGATTAAATATCTCTCTTTCATTTCATCCTCTTCACAAAGTCACCCCACTCTATGCTCTACATTCAAGGAGTCAACAAAACTCAAAGGGAATTAAGAAAAAAGTGACTCCTCTCAGGGGCTGGGCAATAGATCATTGCTTAAAGACACTTGCTTGCAAAGCCTGCTGGCCTGGGTCCAATTCTTCAGCACCCACATAAAGCTGCATGCAAAAATGATGGTGCAGTGAGAGAGCCTGGCATGCGACCCCTCTATACACAAAAATAAATACGAGAAAAATTAAAAAAATCCTCTTCTTCTGAAATGCACATACTTTTTTCTTGTTATTTCTTATAGTAACTGCTGACATGGCATTTACCTCGTACTAAGAACCAGAGGTCATCTAGAAATGACTGAAAGGACTCAGGAGTTCAGGACTGTGCCTGTAGGTTACGTATAAACACTCTGCCATCTTATCTGAGGGACTTGAGCATCTGCAGATTTTGAGATCCACAGGGTCTGGAGCTCTTTCTCCAAGGATACTGAGGGATGGCTGGCTTACTGTGTTAGGGAATTGGCTTACAGTCAGTTACCTGCCTCCTTCAATGTGCCCTCCAAGTATGAGGACATTAGCTGACCAGTCATGCCAATCTAGGAGAGGCGAACCATGTTTTATACCACCAGTGCATGACTCTAATCTTATCTGACCCCACCTGGCCATGTTGTATCAGTATTCTACCAGGATAAGCCAAACCCTGGCTTCTCACCCAGCACATCCACAGTGAGATTACCTGGAGGTTCCTAGAACTGGGTGTGGAGGGGAAATTGTGGAAGGACTTCTGTCACTTAGGAGAAATATAATTCCTTCTACTATATTGATGATGTTGACATAGTAGCCTATTTTAGAGTTGGACTTGGACATAGAATATCACTGATATTTGAAGTGTGTGTTTCATAGAAAGTGAAGCATATATACAGGAGATTTTACTAGAGTTCTGGAAGGTTCTTCCCTTATGTCAGCATAGTTTCTCCTTCACCTCCTCTTCTTGTTCTTCTGTCCTTAAATTTTTTCTTTTATTTATTTATGTATTTATTTTTTGTTTTTGTTTTTCTTTTCTTTTCTTTTTTTTTTTTTTTTTTTGTTTTTTTCGGGGTAGGGTATCACTCTGGTCCAGGCTGACCTGGAATTAACTTTGTCATCTCAGGGTGGCCTTGAACTCATGGCAATCCTCCTACCTCTGCCTCCTGAGTGCTGGGATTAAAGGCATGCGCCACCACGCCCGGCTGTTTTTCTTTTTCAAAATTTTTTTTTGTTTTATTTTAATTTATTTGTTTGAGAGCAACAGGCAGAGAAAGAGGCAGATAGACAGACAGAGAGAGAGAGAGAGAGGTCACGCCAGGGCCTCTAGCCACTGCAAATGAACTCCAGACACATGCGATCTCTTGTGCATCTGGCTAACGTGGGTCCTGGGGAATCGAGCCTTGAACCGAGGTCCTTAGGCTTCACAGGCAAGCGCTTAACCGCTAAGCCATCTCTCCAGCCCTATTTTTTGTTTTTTAAGGTAGGGTCTCACACTACCTCTGCCTCCCAAGGGCTGGGATTAAAGGCATCACACCTGGCTTTTTTACTTTTATTTGTTTTTGAGACAGTTTCATGTAGGCCAGTCTGGTCTCAAACTCACCATATAACTGAGAATGACCTTGAACTTCCGATCCTCTTGCCTCTACCTCCCAAGTGCCGGAATTACAGACATGTGTCACCAGGCCTAGTTCTTTTAGTGCGAGGGCTTGAGCCCAGTGCTTCCTGGATGCCAGGGAAGCACTCTGCCAACTGAGGGAGCTACCCCTAGAGTCAGCACTGCTCTTACAGTGCCCTCTCTGACATCCTCAGCCACACAGGGCTCTGCTGTGCAAGGGAAGATGATGTCTCCAAAGAACCACTGCTCACAATCTTTGCAGATACTCCTGGCCTTGATTAGGAGTCCTGAGACTGAGGCTTGGGTTTGTGCCTTGTTTTTGTGGTTAAGGTAAGTTCTCAACTTACAACTGTGGACGACCCACGTCTTCATTTCCTCCTCATTCATGTGGAAGAAAGATCCAGAAAACAGAGGGTTAATGACAAGACTTCATAGAAATGGGTGTGATGTGTATTAGGTATAGTGGGCACTAATCCTGACCATCTCTAGCCGTAACTGGGCAATATACTTTAAACCAGTTATATCTGCTGCTTAACCATTTCATCTTTGGCTTGGAAACTATTGAATAGTGATCAGTTCAGCATCCAGCATGTGCAAATCAGAATGGTGTTCATCATGGCAGAGGGCACCTGCCATATAATTCTTTGGAGGAGAGATTTTTTTGTTTTTAAGACAGGGTCTCACTGGAGATTAGGTTGACTGGAACTCACTACTTAGCTCAGGCTGGCTTCAAACTTGTGGCACTCCTCCTGTCTCAACCTCCTCAGTGTTGGGATTGGTCAGCCACCATTCCCAGCTTTTAGCTTCTCTGTGGCACCTAAGATGCCACAGAAACACAGCAAATATCTGTTACCTTGGGAAGAAGCTTTTCAGGTGGCATAAAGCTACTAACATACTTGGGAGAGCTGAAAGATGGGCTGCAACACTGTGGGGTTGATTTTGGGCTTTGGGCTGAGTGGTCTTGGGCTTCTCTACTCCTTTGCCATGGTCACCTTCAGGTAGATGGTGAGTCAGCTGTTTCTCCACATTGAGGGAAAATATCTCTCCAGTACTTGAGAGCGATTCCTTACCAGGCCACATATTCTTCTGCTGCATGACTGCATGAACCCCTCTTAAATCCTATACTAATGTGCCCCAGTTTCCTCAGATGTAAAATAGGGGTGCCAAAGCTTCTTTCCCAGAAGTCTGGAAAGTCAAATTCATCCAGAGAAGTATAGCTCAATGAATCCTGGTTATTGCTTTCTGGGACATTTTTATGCCTTAAAACCTACTGTGTGGAATTTTGGGCCTGGGGAGATGGCTCTGTGAATAGAGCACTTGCCACTTAATCCCTAGTCCTTGAGTTCAGATCCCCAAACATCCCACAAAAACAAAACAAACAAACAAAAAAAAAAAAACAAACAAAAAAAAAACCAAGAAGCTGTGGTGGACTTCTGTAATGGGAAGCAGAGACAGGAGAATTTTCTGGAAGCTCATGGTCCAGCTAGAATGAGAACAAGAATGAGATGGCTTAGTGGTTAAGGCATTTGCTTGCAAAGCCAAAGGACCCATGTTCAATTCCCCAGGACCCACATAAACCAGATGTACAAGATGGCACATGCATCTGGAGTTTGTTTGCAGTGGCTGGAAGCCCTGGCACACCCATTCTCTCTGTCTTTGCATCTTTCTCTCTCTGAAATAAAAATAAAAATAAAACAAATAACAAGAGACCATGCCTCAAACAAGGACTGACACCTGAAAGTTGTCCTCTGACCTCTACATGGGGTGGCATGCACACACCTGCAATAACACACACACACACACACCCCATTTAATTTCACTATCCAGTGTTAGGGGGGTGGAGCAGGAAGAGTCTGCCATTCACATTTTTCCTTACTCATGCTCCCAAGTTTATTTTTGTATAGAAAGGTGAGTTATTCATAAAGTACCCCAAATGTCATGCAATCCTCTCATTCCTAGTGGAGAGTAAAATGAGCACAGCTGGTGCCATGCCAGCTCCCCAGGCCAGGTGACTTCCTGGTCATCTTGGTGAATCTTCGTCCTGAAGTTACAGTAAAATAAGATGGATGTCACCATTATTAGTTTTAGGCAATAAAATTGTTAAGGTTAAAATATACACAGCATTTAGCTGGAGAGATGGATCAGTGGTTAAGGTGCTTGCCCTTAAATCCTGACTACCTGAGCTCAATTCCCCAGTATCCATTTAGAGCCAGAAGCACAAAGTGGTACATGCATCTGGAGTTCATGTGCAGTGGCTAGAAGACCTGGTATAACCATTTTTTCCCTCTCTTCTGGGTGTGATGGCACATGCCTTTCATCCCAGCACTTGGGAGGTAGAGATAAGAGGATCACTGTGAGTTTGAGGCCATCCTGAGACTACATAGTGAATTTCAGGTCAGCCTGGGCTAGAACAAGACCCTACCCCCCAAACACAAAATAAAATAAAATAAAATAAAATAAAATAAAATAAAATAAAATAGCCAGGTGTGGCCACCCATGTATGCCTGTAACCCTTGCACTAAGTGAGGAAGAGACATGAGAATTGCTGAGGCTCATTGGTCAGCTAGTCTGGTTGAAAAACAGTGAGTTCCAGGCCAGTAACAGTCCCTGTCTCAAGAAATAAGGCAGAAGAAGAATAGGGGAGGACACCCAATGAGACAAGCACACCTGCATCACCAAATGCACACATTACACACACTTAAAAAAAACAGACAAATGCCAGGTGTGGTGGCACATGCCTTTAGTCCCAGCACTCAGGAGGCAGAGGTAGAAGGATCACTGTGAGTTTGAGGCCAGCCTGAGACTACATAGTGAATTCTAGATCAGCCTGCGATAGAGGGGGATACTGGTTCTCATTCTCCCCCCCCTCCCTCTCTCTCTCTCTCTCTATATATATATATATATATATATATATATATATGTGTATATATATATATATATATATATATATATATATATATATATACACATACATACATACATATATAGTAAGAATTGCAAAATTAAGTTGTATTTATAGCAGAAACTAGAAAATTTTGATAAGGGAAAGGTTTTCCCTTTGGTGCTGGGATTGAACCTAGGGCCTGGCACTTGCTAGGGAAGCCCTCTAGTACTAAGCTTTGTTTACAGCCCTCTAATATGGAAAAGAAGAAAATACAAGGGTTGAGAAGATGGCTCAGTAGGTAAAGTGCTTTCCAAGCAACCATGAACACTTGAGTTTGGATCACCAGAACCCGCATGGAGCTGCATGCTATAGCAGGTACCTGTAATTCCAGTGTGCTTATGGTGAGAAAGGAGGTGGAGAGGGAAGAATCTTCTGTCCAACACAGTAGTGAATAACAAGAGATCTGGCCTCAAACAAGGTGGAAGGTGAGGCCCAACACCTGAAATTGTCCTCTGACCTTCACATGTATGCCGTGTCATGATGTACCCTCAGTCATACATGAACATGCACATACGCACAATATACATCCTATACATATGACACACACACACACACACACAACAACAACAACAACAAGAAAATACAAATGTTTATGATAACACCCCTGGCTTAATATGTTGGTTTATTTCCCTCCAATCTTTTTTTTGCTCTGGTGTCCTTCCAGTTTAAGTTAGCTTTCCTAGAGAATGGAGCATATCTCTCTTCAACAGGGTTAGATTTGCCTAAGACTCATTTCCTCTGTGGTCAAACATCCAATGAGAGCAGCAAGTAAGTGTGAGATGTGCAATGGCTATTCTTGCTCTGAATTCAAAGATGGTCTAGACCTCGTTACCCAAGTTATCTTGGTTTGCTCTTCAGTCATTGCCTCCGTCAAGTGTGCCACACAGGATGCCAGCAGCTCCCTCCTTAGGATATCCAGGAGCCATTCAGTTTTTAAAATCAGTTTATAATTTAATATTTTCTGCTATTTCAATGATTTTTCTTCATTGCTCTGATGACTTATCAGTAATTAGCATATGCTATGCAGTTACCTCTGTTTTTTGATATTGCATTAAGCATGCCAAACAGACATTTCCTAGGGGAAACCTGACTGAGAACCAGAAACCATGCTAGTGAAGCCTATGGAAGGCTGAGCAGAAGTTCACCAAAGGGTGAAAGAAGGAACGGAAGACAGAGCCGAACAGGTGGAAGATATTAAACTTGTTCTAGGGTGGACAATTATTTTCCCCTAACCCACCACCCAGAGTATGGCGTGTACATTTTTCCCACACAAGAAAGTCGAGAAGTGGAGATTGTTCTCCAATGCCAAGAACCAGATGTGGCTAGTCGAGAGACAACAGCCACAGCTGAGTGTTAAAACCGGGGTGCTGGCTCCAGTGGCCGGTGCAGTGGCCAAGCGCGTGAGCCTATCGCTCCTTGGCCCTGATCTGGGTTGAGCAGCACATGCTGGCCCCAGTAAACCCACTGGGGCTGGGGAGATGCACAGTGGCCCCACAGGTATCTCAGGGTGAGGAAGATACAAGGCCTGTGGAGAATGCGGAACTTAGAGAGCTAAGTGATGCCACTTAAGTCACGGCGGTCTACTCAACATTGCTTACTTGAGGAAACAGATACAAGTGACGGACTTCTTTCATTCTGTAACGGGTGCTGCTCATATTTTATCCTAGCATTGCTTTAGCTGCTGAATCCCAGGACCAGTTAGCATTTGCTTGGAACAAATGTGGCGCATCTTCACATATCCTGCTTGTCCTCTGTAAAGCAGTTTAATCACATAATGCTAGCCACTGAGTGTTCTGGAGTTTGAAAAGCAGCTGAAAGAACAATTAAAAAATAGCAGGTAAAGAGTTTAAATGCAGAAGGCACTTGGTGTGGGTGGAAAAAGTTACTCCCAGCACCCACAAGGTGCTGGGTAAAACTCCCCGTGCCAGGGGTGGTGTGGGTTGCTTCCCTGAGTTATTGAGTAGGAGTCCCCACAAGCCATGAAGGCTGTTCCCCCTGCTGTTGGTTGCGTTCCAGAACTAGGTGTTAAGTCCCTATCGCAGAAGACACCACGTGCTTTGCTTGCAGGACTTGGAGAAATCAAGCTGGAACTGAGCTGGAAGCTTCCTCTCTGTTGGCTGGCTTTCACAGTGCTGAGGGAGGCCAGGGGAGACTTGTCACCGACAGGTCTGCTTATGGATCCTGGGTGCTATACTACCAAACACGTCAGGCAAGATAGCACTGCTGGGGCAATTGTGACACAGTTGTCAGGGGTGCAACCAACCACTTTCTGATTAGTTTTAATCCCACTCAACAGGAGGGAACTCATCTTTGATACTGTAAGCCAAAGCAAAAATCTGGCTGGGGGATGGAGTGGCTAAGGCACTTGACTGTGAAGCCTAAGGATCTAGGTGCAATTCCCCAGCACCCACGTACGACAAGTGCACAAAGTGGTACATGCATCAGGAGTTTGCTTGCAGTGGCTTGAGGCCCTGGTGTGTCCATTCTTTCTCTATCTGCCTCTCTCCCTTTCTCTCAAATAAACAGAATATTCTATTAAAAAATCTGGCTGGGTAAGTCATATGCCCCAGTGAGGAGGCTAGTATTGTTGTTTTGTTAAGAGGGTGTGATGTCCCTGTTATATTGTCTTTAGAAAGACTTGTGTTTGTGTCTATAAAACACTGCTACCATCAGCCTTGGTCATAAAGAGAAACTTTTGCTGAGATGGTGGTTACTCCATAGATCACAACCAGTCAAGATGCTGAGAATAAGTGGCTGTTGGTGTGGCTTAGTGGCCTTATGCTAAACATAAGTGGAAGAAAATAATTGGACATGTATATCACTGTTGTAGTATGATGTTTTCTTTTCCGAATACCATGATTGCCCCATCATCATCTTGGAGTAGAGGTTACCTTGGCCCAGTAGCCTTGGTAACGAGATCAGCAAAACAATACAGTAAAAGCTACATCTGTGGTTATGATAATAAACTTATTGACAAATGCTAGTAGGATGGGGAGGAGAGAGGAATCCTACCAGGGATTCCAGCCCTTACTACCTCCTGCCCTACTCCTGAACTGCCAGTGACCTGGGAAATACTAGCGTATATAGGAAGTGAAAGGTTAACTAAACGTGGGACTCCATGATGCAGGTCCCATTAGGTCATCATCCATGATGGGGTGGGACTTTGTAGTGATGTAGCTATTTTTTGGGGTCATCCATACTCCTGGCAAGTAACCCCTCACCCATGCTCTATAAGTAATCCAAACAAGCTCATTGGTTCACCAAGTTGGACTTTGGTGGAATGCTTACTTTGGACTGTTGTCAGTGCCCCTATCTGGGATGAACAGGCATTTGTTTACATCTCCCAAGGAAAAGTTCCTGCAACAATTGTGCCCTTCAAGGTTCAGGGAACATTGGTGAAGAAGGCATGTAAAGATGTAAGAGCCAAAGGAAGGGGTAGAGTGTTGTGTAGCTATCTCCTCTGAATGGAAAGATTTCCTCTTGGAGTGAGGAAGGGAGGCTAATGAGACTCAGGAAACCCAGAAAGTTGCAAGACTCACAAGGCTCTTCTCCATGGTTATAAAAACAGCAAATAATTGCTGGGGGAGAGTCTTCTGTGGAACTGCCTGCAAGTTGGGCAGGGAGCTCTAGGGATACAGCTTGTGTGAATCATCCATGCTGGGGTGGACTTTTCAGTGATTCAGCTGCCTTTGAGGCATCCATGATCCCGTTAGTGACCCCAATAAACACATTGGGTGGAAGTGTTCCATTGGTCTGTTGTTGTTGCCCTATCTTGGGTGAACAGGTATCCAAGTCTCCCCTCCAAAAGTTACACAGCATTTGCTCTAGGTGAACAAGGCATACACCCTGATTGCCACTGCACATGTCTTGTGACCAGGAGGTCTGCCTGCTATAATTAATATTTATGTAGTGGGAAACAGAGTGAGAGATAGAAACAGCTAAGGTCCTTGGCAGCATGGAGTAGTGGAGTCAGCCAATCCTATATACTTTCTTCATTGAAGGAAGAGATTTCCTTTTTATTTACATCAACTCAAGTTAACTTTTTATTTGTTTTCCTGTTTTTTGAGGTGGACTCTTGCTCTAGTGCAGCTCACCTGGAATTCACTATGCAGTGTCAGGCTGGCATTGACCTCACAATAATCCTCCTATTTCAGCCTCCTGAGTGCTGGGATTAAAGGTGTGCGCCATTATGCCTGGCACATTACCTACATTTACTTTTTAAATTTTATTCTATTTTATTTTTATTTATTTATTTGACAGAGAAAGAGAGAGAATGGGCACTCTAGGGCTTCTAGCCACTGCAAATGAACTCCAGACACGTGTGCTCCCTTGTGCATTTGGCTAACGTGGGTCCTGGGAGATTGAACCTGGGTCCTTTGGCTTTGCAGGAAAATGCCTTAATTGCTAAGCCACCCCTTCAGCCCACATTTTCTACTTTTTAAAGTGTATGTGTGTTTTCATGTGTGCCTGGAGCTCACCAGTTCAGCTACACTGGCTGATAGCACACTGCAGGTATCCTCTCGTCTCTACCTCCCCAGCACTGATAATACAAGCATGTGTTACCATGCTCACATTGTTTTAAAAAATTATTTATTTATTTGAGAGTGACACAGAGAGAGAGAGAGAAAGAGGCAGACAGAGAGAGACAGGCAATGGGTGCACCAGGGCTTCCAGCCACTGCAAATGAACTCCAGACGCGTGTTCCCCTTTGTGCATCTGGCTAACATAGGTCCTGGGGAATTAAGCCTCGAACCAGGGTCCTTAGGCGTCACAGGCAAGTGCTAAGCCATCTCTCCAGCCCCATGCTCATATTTTTTACATGAATTCTAAGGTGTTGAAGTCAGGTCCTCCTGCTTGTGAGGCAAGCATTTTACCAACCGAGTCCTCATTTGGTCCTTCCCTTCCCCGTCATTCCTTCCTTCTTTCCTTTTTTCCTCTGTCCTTCCCTCCCTCTCTCTCTCTCTCTCTCTCTTTTAATGTAGGGTCTCATTCTAGCCCAGGCTTAACTGGAATTCAGTATGTAGCCTCAGGGTGCCCTCAGACTTTTGGTGATCCTCCTACCTCTGCATCCTAAGTGCTGGGATTAAGGAGTGTACCACCACACCCAGCCCTTCTTTTCTAAAGAGAGACTTGCTAAACAGTTGTTATCATTGGTATATGAAATGTTCTCCACTGGCTCATGTGTTTTGGTTCATGTGGAACAGTTGGGGGGGGGGGTATGTGGGAAGTCAGTTGCTGGGGGGTGGACCTTGAGGTTGCAGCCTGATCTTGGTTCCAGCTGGAGGCTCTTTCTGCTTCCTGGTTGGCACCATGACACAAGTGTCACACACTCTGCCACTACAAGAATGCCACTCCGCCTTCTATGCCATGAGGTACTATACTGTTTGTACTGTGGGCCAAAATATATCTTCTCTGTCTTAAGTTACTTCTATTATGTATTTGGTTACAGTGAAGAGAAAAATAACCAATACAGTAGTTCAAGCTTATGTAGCTCAGGCTGGCTTTGAACTAACTTGTAGCACAGGCTGGCCCCCCATTTGTGCTTCTCTTGTTTCAGCCTCCTAAGTGCCGGAATTACAGGGGAGTGTCACCAAAGCTGATACTCCAGCCTGAGCTACATATCAAATGTCTTCTTTATTGTTTGGTTTCATGGGGAAATTGTTAGATCCTCACATAGGGTTTTGCATTCAATCCACTGTGACTTCCAGCTTTGTTGAGATACATCATCAGAAAGGGAAAAACATTTTAATATCTTTTCAGATAGCTGTGCACATCTCTGCCATCACACCAGAATGCCTAATTAGTTTCTTAAAGATTAGTTACAATGTATAAAAATGAAACCACAGCAATAAATGTTTTGTATTTTATCAAAATGCATTGGTCTGATGGAACAGAAAATTCAGAAACAAACACACAGCTTCAGACATTTAAATTTTGACAAAGCGATTAAAAAAACTTACACTGGACTAAAAGACTTTTGCTGGAAAAACATGCAAATGAATGAGATTAGACTATCTCATCTGGCACGAAACCTAATTCAAAAATGAATCAAGCACCTAATTATAAAACCTGAAACACCAAAACTGGTAGAGAAAAAGTTAGGTTAATATAGTTAAAGATGTAGATATGAACAAATGTTTCCTGAAAATAACTCTAATATCACAGAAAATAACTCCCCAGACTGACAAATGGGATTACACAAAATCAAGAAGCTTCTGCATAGCTAAGGAGGCCATTGACAGAGTGGACAGACCACCTACTGGATGGGAGGCCATCTTTGCCCTCTATGCTTCAGCTGTGTGTTAGTCTCAAACACGAGGAACTGAAGAATTAAATACCACCCTCCTCCAAAGCATCCAATCAATAAACGGGCTAACGAACTGAATGAACAGGTCTCAAAAGAAGAAATAAAAATCACTAATAAATAAAACAGTGTTCAACATCCCTGGCCATCAGGGAAATATAAATTAAACTCTACTTGGAGATCCTATTTCATCCCAGTCAGAGTGCATAACATAAAAAAAAAAAAAAAAAAGAATGACAACAAATGCTGTCAAGAATGTGAGGAAGGAAGATCGCCAAGATTCACTGCAGGTGGGGTTGTAAACTTGTGGCCTCAGTGGAAATCAGTATGGAGGTTTCTCAGAAAACTAAATATAGAACAACCATATGAAGCAGCTCTACTGCTCCTGGGTATGTTTCCAAAGAACTCCAAGTCCTACCACAGAAACACACGCATGTTTACTGCTGCACTATTTACAGTTGCAAGGAACTGGAATCAGCCTAGTTGTCCGACAAAAGATGAATGGATAAACGAAATGTAGTCCATAGACACAATGCGACTTTATTCAGCTATAAAGAAAAGCAAAATCACGGCTTTGCAGCAAAGCAGATAGAGCTGGAAATTATTAAGCCAAATAACCCAGACTCAGAAAACAAATACCGCATGCTTTCTCTTACACACAAAGCCTAGCTTTTAGATTTTTTATGTGTGTGTAAATGTGGGTATAGGCCATGAAAAGGGACCATGAGAGGGGAAATAAAAAAGGTCTGAAGGGGTAGAGGAGGAAGGTAATGGAGTACATGTAACATGGAAGCAAGAAGGGAAGAGTGTGGGGTGAGGAAAGGGCAGCAGGAGTGGGTGGGGAAGAAGGATCAACAAAAACAAAGTATGGACGAAGATTCTATAGTGAAACCCATTACTTTGTATGCGCATTAAAAACCCAATTAAAACAAATCCCTTGGTGTGGGCTGTGGATTACCTGGAGGCAGAGCATTTGCCTAGCATGCTTTATTTATTTATTTTTAAAATGAGAGTGTATGAGAGAGATAGAGATAGAGAGAGGAAGAGGGAGAGGGAGAGGGAGAGGGAGAGGGAGAAAGAATTGGTACACCAGGGCCTTCAGCCAGTGCAATTAAACTCTAGGCACATGCACCACCTTGTGTGCATGTGTGACCTTATATGCTTGCCTCACCATGTGCACCTGGCTTATGTGGGACCCAGAGAGTTAAACATGGGTCCTTAGGCTTTGCAGGCAAGCGCCGTAACCACAAAGCCATCTCTCCAGCTCCTTGAGTGCTTTTAAAGCCCTAAGTTTCATCCTCAGCTCTTAAAAAAGATCCACGTTGATTGCTCTTTCACAATGGATGGATCTTTGACTCATAAATGATGCATAACTATGTGCATGGGGCTGTTTGTAAACATTTGTTGGTTGACTTAAGCAGATCTCCCAAATTTTAACATGTTTGATCATAATGCACTAAAAATATCCCATAATTCCACATGGCACATGGTTATAATCCCAGTTCTGAGGTGGAGGCAGGACAATTAAGAGTTCAAAGCCAGGGCTGGAGAGATGGGCTTAGCAGTTAAGTTCCTTGCCTGTGAAGCCTAAGGACCCATGTTTGACTCTTTAGATCCCATGTAAGTCAAATGTACAAGGTAATGCAAGTGTGCAAGGTCACACTGGCACACAAGGTGGCTCACGTGTCTGGAGTTCGACTACAGTGGCTGGAGGCCCTGGCACACCAATTCTCTCTCTCTGTCCCTCGCATAAAAAAAAGGTCAGTCGGTTGGGCTTGCCTCAAAAAAAAAAAGTTCCAAGACAGTCTGGACTACATAGAAAGACCAGTCTCAAAAAAAAAAAAAAAAAAATTCAGTGCTGAAGAGATGAATTAGTGCTTAAGGTGCTTGCCCACAAAGCCTAAGGACGCAGGTTCAATTCCTCAGGACACATGTAAGCCAGGTGCACAAGGTGGCGCATGCGTTGGGAGTTCATTTACAGTGGTTAGAGGCTCTGGCACACCCATTCTCTTTTTCACTCTACTAAATAGTAATAATAAAAAACACTCATACCATACACACACACACATAATTCATATATATATATATATATATATATATATATATATATATATATATATATATAATGTATAAATGAATGAATGATATCACTGTGGTGCTCCTCAGAAAAGTTTTGTGGTATTGGAAAACTGTCAAGCTCATGACAGAAAGCATCCTATTTGACAAGTTTTCTAAAAATTCTAGTTTTTACTTGAAGGCTTAGATTTTATCATTAGCCAAAATACTGTCAGTTGGTATGTTTGACAGAGTCAGTTTGTTCATGTTTGAGAAAAATGCCTGCCAAAGACCTGGCCTGAAGTTTGTCAGTCACCCTTTTGATGAAGAAGCTTGTTTCATGAGAAGTATGGTTCACAGGTCTTGGAATCCAGCGTATAGTTCTAAGAAATGCATGCTCGCTGTTCGTGAGCCTTCCATCCGTTTCCAGCTTGCGGAAGTAATTTACTCATTCTTCCCATTTCACCACATACGGTATTACTGTGGTATGCTCTCCAGAGTCAAGAGCTGATAATTTCATGGCTACCCCCAGGGAATTCTGAAGCGAAAGTGGCTCTGTCTCTGTCATGCATGGCTGTAGAGAGTGTGACTGGTATAAAGTAGGACCTGCCTTGATTCCTGCTGCCACCATCACTTTTCCTCACTATTGTTTTTGTACCATGGGTACAAACGTCCACACAATGAAAGAGGCTAGTCATATCTTAGCATCACTGTGGAATCAGATTTCACCCCAAATATTGAATGGGTGTCAGGGACCCCAGGAGTCCATAGGCCATCATTTTAGAACTGCTTTAGTGGATAGTATTTCTGGAAGCAACTAACCTGCTTCCAATAACCCTTGTTTAGATAGCAATCAATGTTGCAGGTTAAAAAGGTCATTGTTCATGGTTATTTAAATCAAAATGCTTAAGGAACTCTACGATAGGGCAAGTTACAAGGAAGCAACAACTAGGGAGAAGAGTCTAGTTTCATTTTACTGAACAAATTTAACATTTATGCTTTTTATATTTTTCTTTATGCTTGTGTGTTTACATGTAGTGCATGTGTGTGGTATATACACATACACATATATGTGCCCTGGTGGCATGCCATATACTTGCTTGCTGTGTGGGTTACTGGCCTTAGGTGTCCTGGTCTTGTTTGGAGCCAGTATCTCCCTCTCTGACTCCCAGAGCGTGTGGGGCTGCTAACAACGACTCTCCGGGCGATCTGCCCCTGCCCCTGCCCTATAGAACTGGAGCTACACGTGCACACGGCCATGCCCCCCCCGCCCCCCCCCCCCGCTTTTACATAGGATTTGGAGATTTGAACTTGGGCAGAGTCAGGCCCCTCATGGTCTCCTGCTTGTGAGGGAAGGGCACTTAACTTCTGAGCCATCTCTCCAGCCCTGTTCCCTACATTTTTTTTTTTTTTTTCTGAGAAAGATTTATTTTGTCTTACAGGCTCAAGGGGAAGCTCCACGATGGCAGGGGAAAATGATGGCATGAGCAGAGGGTGGACATTACCCCTTGGCCAACATAAGGTGGACCATAGCAACAGGAGGGTGTGCCAAATACTGGCAAGGGGAAACTGGCTATAAAGCCCATAAGCCCGCCCCCAACAATATACTCCCTCCAGGAGGCATTAATTCCCAAATATCCATCACTGGCCTGTTCCCTACGTTCTTGATGTCATGTCAGTGTTAAATAACCAAACAAGTCTACTGCCCATGGGTTGTGGCAGCAGAAGGAAAGAGCGTTGACACTTTTTTACTTAAGGACGCACTGGGATGTTATGCTAGGTGCTATTACTCTTATTTTAGATGTTAAGGACTTCGTTTTCACTGGTTAAGTCCTTAATGGAGGCTAAAGCCACCAATGGTCAGAACTCTCATTCTGGTTGAACGGCTCTGAAGTTGAAAACATTTTTGCTCTCCTATCTGGAAATTTCTGCTAAGTATTAAATTAGAAGGTAGGGACATCTGAGGCTTAATTCTCAGAAAATAGGCTGTGAAATTATGGATATCAAAACCAGATCTTTAAGGAATTTCCTTTGTATGTTCTATCGTAGTGATGTGAAAATGCTGACTAGTGGATCATGTACCATAACAAGGAATTTTAGACTGGGAAGACCCTAATCACATGACCCTATCTGTGCCACTGGGCATGCTTGCTTTCTCAAGCATTATACATAGTGCTTCACTTGCAACGACTTCTGATAATCTGGTGGCTGTTTGTCCCCCCACATTAAAATGAATCATACTGCATGTGTATGTGGCCCTGATGAGACCAATTTCCTGCCACATTGTGAAGACCCATGTCTTCAAGCATAGACAAGAGCGGTGACAAGCTTCTAAGTAGTAGATTCAGGAAAAGGTGTCAGAATGTCACATCTGTGATTAAGTTCCATAAACTGCCTCCTGTCTTGCTAACAGACTTTATCACCAACTTGGCTTGAATACTTTGATGGTGCATGTGTATTTGCAAGGCCCGCACATCAGGACTCAAGGGTGGCCCTTGACCCATAGCAGGTGGGGAACCGAGACTTCAGTGTGACAGTCCCTGCAGAGCTGGATATTCCAGAAGGTGACTGAGCTGAAGCAGAGCAGCTGTCTAAACTGAGTCCAAGATAATAAACTTTAGTGATGAGCTGCCAAGTTTTGGTGTAGTTTATTATGGTAATTTTCTTACACACGTATAGACAATGAATGCAGTATTATATTTATCTACCCCTCTTTCTGTAGCAGGCCCAGAGGTGAGCTGTTTAAAAGTCACTAGGTCCTTACTCTGTGTTTAGCTGTTTACCCATCATGGGAGTGTCCGCTAGGGTTGTCTTCAGGGTAAAGAGGAACCCCCCAGGTAGTGGGAACCCTCTCTCCAGGAAAGCACTTAGTCCTCCATCAATTCCTGGACTGCCAGCAGAACCCTCATAACTTTCTACCTGAGCATCATTTTATTTATATACTAGAGACAACTAGCTAATGAATTACTACTTGGAGTCTGGGGACTTGTTATTTCTTCCAAATACTGTTCCACAGCCAAAGTGCGGATGCAAAAATGCACATCCTAATCCAGTTCATCAGCGGAAGTGAAAAATGCCTGCAAACTCTAGATAAGAAACTTTTTGAGGCAAGTGGGGGGGGGAGGGTATTAAAATATATTTACTGCCCAAGAGCATCAGCTGGACTACTTCGTTCTAGAAATTTCATCTGCCCAACGTGTAAAGATGGAGGAGGGGGGTTGTCCCACAGTCTTTGATGTCCAGTCTGACACAATCTGGGTTGCTGGGAAATGAAGGCAATAGAATACCTGTTTCCATACGGGGGAGGACTGCAGTGTTGAACGACATCAATAAAACGCGTGAAATGCCCAGCGCCGAGCCTGCCAAGGAAACAACGTGACACCGATGGCTTCTCCACGGGGGTCTCCGTGTCCCGAGTGCGGGACCCTCCCCCACCCCCGAGGCCGAGGGGGAGGGGCGGAGCGCCGCCGGGGACCCGGGCGATGCCTGCCCCGCCCACGCGGGGCCGCAGCCCGGCTAATGAGTCGGTGCAACGTGTTGCTGTTGGTGGCGGCGGCGGCGGCGGCGGCGGGGGCAGCGGCGCGGGCTCTTCCGGGCTCCGCAGCTTCCTGCCCAGCGCCGCGCAGCCGCCGGGGCGCGCGAGCCCGGGCTGCAGGCCTCGCAGCCGCCGTCCGCACCATGCGCGCCGCGGCCCCGCCGCCCCCGCCGCCCCCGCCGCCCCCGCCGCCGCCGCCGCTGCTGCTGCTGCTGCTGCTCGCGCTCCTGGCCGCGCCCGCCGCCCGCGCCAGCAGAGCCCAGCCCGCCCCGGCCTCCGCCCCGGCCCCAGCCGGGCTCCAGCCGCCGCCGCCGCCGCCGCCGCCTCCCGGCCCGGGGCCCGGCAACGGTACCCAGCCCGCCGGCGGCCGAGGCGCCTCCAACAGCAGCGGCGACGCCCTGGTGACCCGCATCTCCACGCTGCTCCGAGACCTGCCCACCCTGAAGGCGGCCGTGATCGTGGCGTGCGCCTTCAGCGCGCTGCTCGTCGCCTGCCTGCTGCTGCGCGTCTTCAGGTGCGTCTCTCCGCCGCTCCCGCGCGCCCCGCCCCGCCGCGCCCGCGCACAGGTGCAGCCGCATCCCCGGGCGTCCCGCCCGCGGGGGCCCCCTCGGCAGAGTGGGCTGCGTTCTTCTGTTCACTTCGTTCTTTTTTTTTTTTTTGGGGGGGGGCCACACATTTTAGCACCCGCCGTTAAGGATGTCCAGTGTGCGGTGAATGCTGAATGCCATTGCCTCAACGATTGGCTGCTCATGCTTCCAAAGCTGACCGCAGTGCTCGGAATTGCGACAGGGATTTATTTTTCATGCTCAAAGCGGAGATAAGGAAAACATTTACAGAGGGAAGAAATGGCTTATCCAAATAAACTTTGGTCACTCTTCTCCTCTCTCCCACCTGCAGCTCTCCTATGTCCATCTGCTTTTCCCCTTTTCTCTTACAGAAGCGTGTGTGAACTACATACGCGCGCGCGCGCACACACACACACACACACACACACACACGCACACACGCGACACTTGCTTTTTTCCTGGGGTTGGGAATGGGCTTCGGGAGGCTTGGTGACCTTTGGTGGCCTCAGTGACTTTCCATTACGAGTTCTCTGTCAGATCCCTTGGCTAGCCAAGCTGTTCCAGCTCCACATTCACGGAGGGGGATCTCAGTGAAGCTTCTGTAGGTTGTTCAAGGTCAAGGCGAAAGTGTCTGGGGGATTAGGAAGGTCCCCGATGTAGTGAGGTGCAGTCCTACAGAAGAGGCCAGCTGGACATATCCCTAGAATGTGGGGGAAACTGGTTTTGTAGGAAATGAGCTGAACACGTCCTGTTCCCTGGGCTGGCCAGCCTGGACGCCCGGAGGTGCGAGTGTTAGTTGATCTCTGCCCTCCGCCCCACACTGTGCTTCTGTGTCTCATAGCTGCTGAAAGTTCTGGGCCAAGGGCTTGCTCCTCTGGGGAGCATTTGCAGAGCAGAAGCAGAAACCAGACCTGGGAAGGGCAGGGTTGGGAGTTATGTATTGACATTTGCTCTTAGTTCTGTGTGGCATTGAGGTCAAGTGTTTTTCTTCCTGGGTCCTGTGATGAAATGCAGTGGTCTGAGAACCGAGAAGGGGACTATGGTCCCACATTCCCCCGCCATTATGTGACTTGGCTCACCACCCTTAACCACTACCCTCACTCCTCTGCTGATAAATTTCGGTAGCCACAATGTAGACCTGGAGCTTCTGCTGTGTGTGTGTGGCATTTGGGGCCCTATCCCTAGACCAACTTGTAACCATCAACCAGACCTTCTGAGCTGTGTCTCTTCCCTTCCCTTTCTTTCCCTTCCCTTCCCTTCCTCTTTTTCTCTCAAAAAATATTTTATCATTCATTTGCAAGCAGAGAGAGTTGGAAGGAGAGAGAGAATGAGATTGGGCATGTCAGGGTCTCTTGCCAGTGCAAATGAACTCCAGAGACATGTGCCATTTTGTGCAGCTGGCTTCATGTGGGTACTGGAGAATTGAACCTGGGCTATCAGACTTTGCAGACAGATGCCCTTAACGGTAGAGCCATCTCTCCAGTCCCTATGTCTCTCATTTCTTGCCCCTTTTCTTACATTGGCTGGTGCTTTCCTACCCCTGGTGGGATTTCTGTTTCCTCCCCTCCCAGACTTCTTGTGGGCCGCTGAGTAGTAGTTATTCTGGAGAAACGCATGGGGCCACTGCTCTCCGTTTGGGGCCGCCCAGCCCTGACCTTGTGGATTCTTCAGTAGAACCATTATTCTGCTTTGCTACTTGGCGGCGGGGATGGTCTGGTTCTTGTACTCAGCCAAGAGCCCCAGCGGGCAGGATGCTCATTGGGTTCTGGTATCACTATGCCTGATGGGGCCCTGGCATGTGGCAGAAGCACGGTTGTTATTTGCCAGCTTCCTCAATGTTCCGTTCAAGTCAACTAACGCCCAATGCAGCTCTGAGCCTGGAGGTTGGAAGCATTTAGCTCAAAATAGGCTGAACCCACAAGGCTGTGTACTTTTAACAGAAGGCATTTGAACTATTTTGCCAGTCTGCTCTTCATTACCCAGGGGTAGAGGAGAAGACAAGGCAGCATGTGGCCAGATGTGAGAGGATGGGGCTTTGAGTTTGAGTGGGAGCCGTGCACTCACGCCTGGAAGGGAGGGTCCTTGGCTGGGCTCTGTGTCATATGGAAGGAAGACAGTGACTTTAAAGGAGAAAGGGCTCTTGGGCATGGTCTGCCTCCTTTTCCTAGCAAGGGTGTTTGTCGAGTCTCTAGGCAGAGAGCGGCCAGTCTGTATTCTGATCTGCACAGGATCTGTAGCCTTTTGCAGCGGGGAAGGGCCTTGATGGTACCCAGGCTCCAAGTGCTGGGTTCCAGACAAGGAAGCTCCTCCCAGAGCACGGAACAAGCACCTGTGGGTTCTAGAACGCCCTGCAAATCTGTGTGACCAGGGCAGGACCCACATCTTGGCTCTGCCACTTGGTGTCTGTTCTGTGGCTTTTGCCGCTCGTTCCCCGTGTTCCTCTGGTCATCAGGCTCCCCCAGCAGCCGGGCTGTGGGCCAGGTGTCCTCCTGACCTGCTTGCGTTTTATCCCCTCAGCTTGCAGGCACCGAGTCCTGCCCATGCAACTGTCCAGTGACCCGGAGACCATCTCGCTTCTGCTCACACCACCTTCCTCTAATGACGTGGCTCACCTGCTACCACTTTGCCCTCAGTCATGTCCCTCCTTTGTCTCCATGGTAATGCTCTTTAGGTCAAGGATGCTGCTTGTCCCCTCTGCTCCCTCCGTCCTCTTCTGCTGGAATGCTGGTCTCTTCCTTCCTCAACCTTCCCAGTCCTTCCTGTATAAAAACTCCTGGGCCTGTGGGCAAGGGTGGCTTTTCATGAGTGTAGTTCTGCCACCTTCGGTTCCTTTTTTTTTTTTTTTTTTTTTGAGTATGCTGTGAGTATGTATGTGTGCTTGTGTGTGTGGGGAGGCACACTTGTGTACACAGCCGGGTATGCATGTGGAGGCCAGAGGTTGACATCAGGTGTCTTCCTCAATCATTCTTCATTTTATTCGTTGAGATAAGGCTAGAGCTCAGTGATTGGGCTGGACTAGCTAGCCAGCAGGCCCCAGAGATTCCATGTGCCCACCCCCCCCAGTGCTGGGATGACAGGCACTTGGCACCTTGCCCAGCTTTTCTGGGGTTCTGGGGATCTGAACTCAGGTCCTCACACTTGGGCACTGAGCATTTTGCCCACTGGGCTGTCTCTGCAGTCCCTGTGTCGTTTCCGAGTCCTGGTCTCAGCTCTGTCCTGTACCCCACTGTTCCCAGTCCTGCTGGATTCCGGAGGTTCTCCACAGGCATTATGTGGTCTTGTGTTTAGGAGGAGGATTGACTTTTCTAATCCAGTGTGGCCCCTGTTTCTCCTTAACTGTTCATCTTGGTAGCCCTCTTGCCATCTATGGCTATTGAAAGCTGGAAATACAGCCAGACATGGTGGTGCCATGCCTACAATCCTAGCATTTTGAAGGCCGAGGGCACATCAAGAGATCAAGGCTAGCCTGGGGTATAAACTACTACCCTGCCCCAAAAGAAAAAAAAAACATAGAGGACTGGGAATACGACTCTGAACAGAGAGGTGCTATAAGTACTAAATGCACACGTGATTTCAAAGACTTAGCACAACAGTCACATGTGTCATTAGTGATTTTCATATTAATTTTTAAAAATTATAGTATTTTGATATGTGGAATAAAATATATTATTGAAATTAGGGCTGAGGGTGTCATGCGGTAGAGTATTTGCCTAGCATATGAGGCTCTGAGTTCTTTCCCCAGTAACACACACACACACACACACACACACACACACACTCATATTCACAGCTTAGCATAACGCCATTCAGGCTTAACCATGTCTTCAGTCCTTTATTTCTTTGGTTGAACCCAATTTGACCTCAAGCTCATAGCAATCCTGCCTCAACTTCCCAAGTGCTGGGCTTACAGGTCGTAAGCCACTACAGCCTGGTTCCAGGTCTTCATGTCTTTATGAAGACTTTGGTGCCATGTGAAACATATACCGCAGACTCAGGTAAAAGGAGAAAAAAATCCTCTGCCGATTTTTATTCACCTGTGACCAAATTCCAGAGGGAAATAGAAGATGAAAGATTGATACTGGCTCACGGTTCCAGAGGCTTCAGTCTGTGGTCACTTGTCCCCACAGCTGTCAGCATTTGGCAAAGCAGAAGGGTGTCATGGCAGGGACAGAGTGGGTGTGGAGCCAAGCTGCTCACTTCCTGGTGACTTGGAACCAGAGAAAGGGCCTGAGCACGGCAGGCATTCTGTGCTGACCCTTGTCTGACACCAATATAACCTGGACAGCTGATTGTGGTTGGCTCCCCTGTGTTTGCATCATGGGCCAGGGCCCTCTGAGCTTCTAAACACACTCAGTTTTAAGTTTCATGCCCCTCTGCCTTTCCAGGCTGAGGGCTCCCAAGGGCAGGGCTGGCCTTAATCTTTGGTGTCTCTCTCACACCTAGTATTGTTCCGGGAACAGGCTGGCATTTCATACAGATATTTTTAGCACAAGAATGTTCAACTCCCAAGTATTTCATATTGCTGATGAGTCTCCAAGTATCCTCTGACTTGATGTATGGTGGATGTGAGATACCTGTGCGATGGGGATCTGCGTCTTGTCAGTTCCTTGTCTTAGGGAGCATAGTGTTGCTTTAAGGTGGCAGTTCCACTCTGTCCATTTTTTTTTTTGAAGGAATCAACTTGCCAGACAAGAGGAAAAATATGGATCCAAGGAAAAATACAGAAACCTTGCACCAGGCAACTCCATTGTTGATGTACGCATGTCTTTCACTGCTAGCACTTGCTTTTGATGTTAATGATTAGACAAGGAAGCCAAAATGCATGCATGTGTCAGGATATGCAGACCAGTTCTGTTTCATAGTGCAAGGACTTCAATAACTTGCATAGAGCTTGGGGGGGGGGCGGTGGTGCATGCTTTTAATCCCAATACTGGGGAGGCTGAGGCAGGAGGATCATGAGTTTGATGTCAGCTGGTTCATAGCATGTCTAAGCAGTGCTAAGCAAAACACACACACACACACACACACACACACACACACACACATAAACTACCCATTGACACTGGTTAAATAATCACTTGTAACCCTTAACAGCTGTTAAAAATAATGACATCAACATAATGCTGGCTGTATATAGCTTAGTGCAGCAGGTTAGCAGGTTACAAGACTGCATGGCAATGTGAGCTCATTTCACAAAAGTACAAATGTCTACACATTGATTAATTCCTTTATCATTCATGAGCTATCCCTTCTCCTCCTGGTTTTTTCCCAATTTATTTATTACTATTTGCAAGGGGAAGGAGAGAGAGAAAGAAAGAATATGAGTGGATTTGAATAGGCATTTGAAGGGTCTCTGGCTACTGCAAATGAACTCCAGATGCATCAGATGAGTGCACCACCTTTGCTTCTGGCTTTATGTGGATACTGGGAATTCAAACCTAGGCAGTTAGGTTTACAGTCATCTTAACCACTAGGCCATCTCTCTAGCCCCATTGATTTTTTTTTTTTCTTCAGGGTCTCACTCTAGCCCAGGCTGACCTGGAATTCACTATGTAGTCTCAGGGTGGCCTCGAATTCACGGTGATCCTCCTACCTCTGCCTCCTGATTGATTTGTTTTTGAGACAGGGTTGCATATAGTCCACACTCACCTAGAACTAGCCGTAAAGCTGAGCAGGACCTTGAATTTCTGATTCTCTTGCCTGTCTCCTGAGTGCTGGGATTATAGACGATCATTACCAAGCAGTTTTTTTTTTTTTCTTTTCTTAGTAGGGATTGAATGCAAGGCCTCATGCATGCTAGCTAGGCACTCTACTGACTAGGTTACATTCCCCAGTCTCTCACCATGCTTCTTGAAGACTGGTCCTCTTTCTCCTAGCGCGCAGCATCGAGAGGGACGCACTTGGAGTGGTGAGGGAGGAAGGGGTCACCCGCCTAGTCAGCCAGATTAGTCGAATCAACCACGGTAATCAGTGGGGTGACAGATGTCGCCGCCAGATCGCCCTCACATCCCCTTGCCATGATTCTTAACCAACCCGAATCCATTAGTTGCAGAATCATTTCCATCTTTTCTGTGTGTTTCATTATAAAGGCAAAACTTTATAGACCCGAGGCCAAATCAGGAAAGGTAGTTTGGAGCCAGAGCGCCCTCTGGCGGTCACTTCCATGTGGCGCACAGACACTCCCTGGATCAGTTGACTTCATCCTTTGAGACTGGCAGGGGATCAAAAGAAGACGGTGTTAAGGGTAGAAAACTGATTTTCTCCCTGCTTTTCTGCTGCTGGGAGACATCTTGTAGCTTTGCATGGATTCAGTGATGATACACATACCAGAGACTACTGTTATCAGGACCTTTTGCCCCAGGGGTTCCCTTAAAACACTTTCCTCTTTGAGCTTTGGTATCTTATGAAGACCTTGGCAGCAAGCCGAGGACACTTCACCACCTCCAGAGCACAACCTTGCCTCCCCGGCTTGGCTGGCCTCCCAGTAGCATAGTTCAGGCGCCGTTTCTCTCACGTCTCCTTTGGCCGCGTGCCCAGCCCCTTCTTATTTTAAAATCTCTGTGAAATCTTTTTCTGAAATGATTAGTTTTGGGGCTTCCCCAGGGATTGGGAAGTTGAATTTTGGATGATCTGATGTTGCTTGATACAGTGGAAAGTGAGTTCCACCATGTCCTGGAGGTGGTGGTAAGTCAGAGGTGGAGTTTCCCTATCTAGGCTTTGAAAAGGAGCTCAGTTTCTGCTTATGCTGCATGTCCCAAGTTTTCTGACTGATCGATCGATCTACCTATCTATCTGTCCACATTTATATATTTACAGTAGGAAGAAAAGTTATTTGAAAGAGAACATAGGGTCTGAGGAGAAGCTCAGTGGCGAATGGCACTTGCTTGAGAAGCCTGCTGGCTCAGGCTCGATTCTCCAGCCATTCAGGTAAAGCCAGACTCAAAAAGTGGCACAGTGTCTGGTATTCATTTGTAGCAACAAGAGACCCCAACACTAAAACTTAAAAGAAAAAATATGCCCATGTAGGCAAAGCTAATTAAACTTGGTGGGCCATGCCCACACACAAGGAGAGAGAGAGAGAGAGAGAGAGAGGGAGGTGGAGAGAGGGAGGGGGAGGGAGGGATATCATGGTAGAAGAGGGAGTAATTGAGAAAAAGAAGGGGTTCAATGGGAGGGTTAGGAGGAGAAGATCAAGAGAAGGTGACATGGGTTATGATAAAAATACTTTTAATGCATGTATCAAACTTGTCAATAAATAAAAAAAGAGAACATAAAATCAACACTTTTAGTGTTAAGGGAAAGTTGCCATTTTAATGTTTCTAGTTATTTCTTAATAGTTTAACAATATTATTATTTAAGTTTGTCCTTTTTATGTTGTTGTTTTTAGTTATTTATTTGAGAGTGACAGAGAGAGAGAGAGAGAGAGAGAGGGAGGGAGGGAGAATATGGGCGTGCCAGGGCTTCCAGCCACTGCAAATGAACTCCAGACGAGTGCGCCCCCTTGTTCATCTGGCTAACATGGGACCTGGGGAACCGAGCCTCCAACTGCTGGGTCCTTAGGCTTCACAGGCAAGCGCTTAACCGCTAAGCCATCTCTCCAGCCCTAAGTTTGTCCTTTTTCAAACCTTCCTTCCTTTAATTTTCTGTGGTGATGGGCCTCCTGCATGTCAAGTCAGTGCCCCACCACTGAGCCCCACCCGCAGCCCCTGTGGTGGGGTCATAAGTTAGAGCTCTAGGTAAAGCTATGGAAAGAAAGTTCAGACCCTTTTCATGGTTGTGACAAAGAACATGAGACTTGTTTACCAAAGTGGATAATTTCTAATTGTTGACCAAGGCTTTGAGTTGAGGGAGAATAAAATATAAGTGGGATATATTGTCTTTTTTTCATGTTAAATTTTATGTAAGCACAGGAAATAAGTTAAATCTGAGACACACATGAAATCCAGATTAAAAACATCCAATTTCTAAAACATCATGACATATGGAAAGAATAAGTTCTCTCCATTTTAAAATTTTATTTTATTTATTTCTTTAAGAGAGAGGGGGGGAGGGGGAGAGGCAGATAGAGAGAAAGAGAATGGGTGCACCAGGGCCTCCAGCCACTGCAAACGAATTCCAGACACATTCATCCCCTTGTGAAGCTGGCTTACATGGGTCCTGGGGAATCGACCCGGGATACCTAGTCTTTGTAGGCAAACACCTTAACTGCTAAGCCATCTCACTGGCCTGATTTTTTTTTTAAATAACCTGGGGTGGTAATATTCATCATGTGTGGAGAGCTTTTGATTTGTCTCATAAGGGGGGGCTGGGGTTGGGGAAGGTTACTATTAATATCTAACGGGTGGAGGTTAGGATTCCAAAACATCCTGCAATGTACCGAAAGAACCTCCTAGCATGTTTATATCATATTTACAATTCCAGCACTTAGGAGGCAGGAGGATTGCCATGAGTTCTAGGCCAGCCTGGGGCAACAACAATAACAACAAAAGCAAAACAAGGAAATGGATCACCCAGGTAGGAGCATGCACATGCTCAGACTCCTGGTGTCCTTATCAGCTAGCTGACCAATGTGAGCAGTTTTGTGAATCCAACCATTAATCAGGGTCTGTGCTCCCAAGAGCTGTTGGGATGTTTAGAATAAGGTCGCGGCGGCTGAGCGGTAAGGTGTCAGCCTCGTAGAATAGGATTGCATCAACTAAGCTCCTGTTTAAGCAGCCAAGTGTCCTGTTATCTAGAAATACAGTTCTGAAAGCAGGTATCTTTTATAGCTTTTTGGTCTGACTTCTGCATCGTGTAGCCATATGGACAAAATAATCAGACAGGTGCAGGTACCTTTGAGCCTCTTTGAAATGAAATTGATAATATTTGTCCCTGGTGAGCCCCCTTGATTCCTCAGTTCTCCCAATAAAGGAGGCACCTTGTCACTGCCTTTATGAATGGGCCCGTGAGGCCTTGGCACCTGCCACTGATTCATTCTATCAAATTGAAAAGGAAGGGGAAAAAAATCCCTCTTTAATTTAACCCTGAGCCCTCTGGCTTATACGGCTTTACTGTGGACTCCCATGAGCACATACTTTTGCATTTGGGGGTCTTTGCACATGAGACACCAGGCACCCCTAGGGCTAAGTGGAGGTGAGCCTGGGAGGGGCTTCAGAGGGAAGCCTCCCTGGGGCTGGAGCAAAGGAGGCTTCCTGAGTTGTGTGTGTGAGGGAGGGGGTGCTTTTGTTTTAAGACTTTGGGAGGAACACACCTTCAGAATCATGTTCTTAAGGTTTCACTAAAGAAAAAGAAAACCTCTGTTTAATCTGGGGGCAGTGTTCCAGGGATCTGGGCTCCACGTTTATTTTTCTGGAGTGGAGGAAGAAGTGTTCAGCTTGGCAGCTGTGGCTTAGGGGAGGGTCTGTGACTCAGGGCTCAGGCAGGGCTCTTCCAGCCCCGGCAGGCTTTGGGACCTGTGACCTCTCAGGCGTGGGGCTTTCTTCATTTGCATTCAGGGCTCTGCTGACCTTCCTCCACCAACTTCATTGTATGGTTGAGGAAGGAGAGGCTCACCATTGGGAGGGTTTGTTAGCTCACCAGTGAGTGTGCAGGATATAAACCTGAGAGTTTGTGCGCTCAGCAGGCTCCAGGAAGAATTTTGGTCCTGTCATCTGGTCTTCCCAACATCCTGGAGATGGAATGTTCTTCCATGCGTTTCATGAGCTCCTGTGGACACAGGGCACTGCTGGACACAGAGCACCTCAGAGGGATACCGCCCGGCAGGAAGGAAGCCATGCCAATTTATTAGAGATGCCATGAATTAAAAGCACCCTTAATAGACTGAGAAAGGACAGCTACAGTGTCATCAGCTGGGGACAGAGCTGCCCAGGAAGGCATTGCAGAGAGGGGAGGAGGAGGGGCTGGATAGGCACAGCTCTTGGACGACAACACCGCAGTGTTAGTGATAAGAGCAGCTAATATTTACTAAGCACTTGCCACCGTGGTCTAGGCTCCATGCAGAACATTTTATGTTTCCTGCCACCTGTGAGGGGGCACTCTGTTGGGGCACCATTTTACAGATGAACAGACCAAGGCACGGAGGGAGGAAGTGTCTTGCTCAAAACCACACAGCTGGGTGGGGTGGGATGGGGGAGGGGCCTGACTCATTCTTCCCACCAATTCCAGCAGAGGTTTTGGTTTGTTGGAAGGAGCAAATGGAGGATTTGGATGTGGGATGCAGTAGTCTAAGGTCTGTGTGTGGACAGACCTAAGGCCTTCATGCCTGCTTGCTGAGTGAGTGAGTGATAAATAGTGGCCCGGCTGCCATTGGGGCATGAGGAGAGTATTGAAAGAAACGGTTGCAGGACTGGAGGTCTGTGTAGTGAAGAGGAGAAGGAAGCAAATGTTGGTAGGAATGGGAGAGGAGGGCACAGAGAAGGGGGGTCCGGCAGGGAGAAGAGGACAAGGATGACGCCAAGGTGAGCAGCAGCCCCTGTCCCTTCCTGGGCTGTAATCACAGATCCTGGACAATCCCTGTCGACTGAGAAATGATGGGCTCTAGAACTTTACGCAAAGACTCCCAACCTTTTTCTTTGACATGTGTATGTGTTGGTATGCATATGTGTGTTGTATGCATGTTCATATGTGTGTGGTTTGCATGTGTTGTATTCAGGTGTGTGTACGCTTTCGCATTCAGGTGTACGTGGAGGCCAGAGGTTGACACTGAGAGTCTTCCTCTGTTGCTTTCTACCTTACTTACTGAGACAGGGTCTCTCGCTGGAGCTCGCCAATTCAGCTACTCTAGCTAGCCAGCATGCCCTGAACACTGTCTGTCTCCACATGTAGATTATAGGCAGGTACTACCAGGATGGGGGATTCGAACTCAGGTCCTCATGCTTATTTGGCAAGTGCTTTATTCACTGAACCACCCCCCCAGCTCCAAGACTCCCAACTTTTAAGTGTTCTCATCTGTCTTACTTTGCAGAATCAGTGTGCAGATCAAACCAAACAGGATACGTGTGTTGGTCATTTCCAGCCTACGGCCTATGCGTGTGCAAACAGACTCGGTGCAGCTCAGGTGGAACTTGTGTGTGCAAGCAGGCGCGAGGCTGGGTGCCTGGTTTTGAACTCCTTGGGCTCCTCTGGCTGAGAAGTGGTGGTTCTGGAAGTTGTGGGTGGTGGGCACTGGTTGTGCCAGGCCTCCCTTCTCCGTGCTCAGGACCACGTGGATAATGAAAAGGGCCAGGAATGATGCGTGTCCCAAAGCACAGTGACCCTATAGCTTCCAGGTCCGGGTCTCTCTTGGTCACTGTTGCTCAGCCAAGGAGCTGCCTTTGGAGCCTGTTTTCTTTGCCTTGAGCCTTGTTTGCCCCATGTGGCGCCCACTGTACAAACAGAGGATCCAGCCCTCTGCAAACACACCTGGCGAGTGGAGGAACAGGCTGGGGACATTAGCTGCAGCTGGCGTCGAGTGTGGCTCCCGGAACAGGCTGAACCGGGGGCGTGCTGCCTTTGTCCTGGAGAACGGAAGCTGTCTGTCCCTTGGGTTTTAGGGAGGGGTGACAAGTGGGGTGCAGATGAAGGTGAGAAACCCTAGGCCTGTAGTTGAGATTGTTGGGGGCTCTCTGGTCCACAGTGTATAATTCTGTAAGAAGCACAAGCGCAGCGTCCAGAATGCCAGTTCTGCAGCGGTATCGCTTTGCCAGTCCTCAGGGGTGGAGATGGGGAGCAGCTGGGTGCTGTACACACTGGTGAGGCTGCCTGTTGCTCCTGGCTGACTGACTTCCAGGGAAGAGATAAGAATGACCCTGGTTGAATGCTTATCATCCCATCTGTCTGGGTTCGTGGGTTTTTAGCTGAATTATCAATATAAACCGTGGCCTAGAACCTGAGTCAGAGAGAGGACTGGTGAGCTGGAAGTTCTGACTCACAGACATGCTTTCCTGGTTCTGCACACTGATTTCGAAAACTAAGACAGCTTAGGGCACGCGGGAGCCGGGAGTCTCCCCGCAGTAGAGGGGGCTCCTGGCAGTGCAGGCGCAGGAAGAGGCAGGGGCTGGGCCGCTGCCGCTCACTCGCTTTTTCTTTTTCCTTCCCGAGGTAGGGTCTCACTCTAGCCCAGGCTGACCTGGAATTCACTATGTAGTCTCAGGGTGGCCTCGAACTCACGGCGAGCCTCCTACCTCTGCCTCCCGAGTGCTGGGATTAGAGGCGTGCGCCACCACGCCTGGCTGCTCGCTCACTTTTTAGGCCAGGCATGGCCGTCTGCTTGAGTCTTTGACTTGAAGGCAGGGCTGGCCACCACTGAGCATTGTGTTGGTTCTCAGGTTTAGCTGTGCACTTCCACTTCACGGGTTCACGCTATCTACCGGGCACTGGAGCATATGAACTTGGAGGAGCTGGGCTTGCTCAGTGTGGGGACAGGGGCGGGGAGGAGCTTCAGCGTGTGTGTGGGGGAGGGGCAGCCCTAGGTTAGGGTGTGGACCAGGTGTCCCAGAAAACTCTCAGCACTCGCCAGGGCGAGGCTCGGGTGGAGCCGGGGCCGAGTTGAGCTGCTGGAGGTCCTGTGGTACTGCAGGGACATGCTTGTGGGAGGGACACGCTCATGGCCTCCTGGGGACTCTGTCTGGCTCATAAGACTGCCCTAGAGGGCAAATGCTGCACAGGGCGGAGACCTGGGGGAGGGTCCTTGGTGGCCCCAGCAAACGTGGGGGTCCCATGGGGCCCGCAGGTGCCTCTTCTTTATGAAAGCAGCACAGCCAGGGATGGAAAGGGGCTCTGGGGTCATTTCTACCATTTTTCAAGTGTGACTGGTTTTCCGAGGGAGGCGGAGCTCAGAGGTCAGAAAAGATTCAAGCCTGAATCCTCGGAACCCTGGACGCCCCTGCTGGGCCCCGGGGCTCTCGTGCTGGTTGCCGTGGGGTGCTGTCCTTGAGCGGCAGCAGGGCCTCTGTGGGCTGGGCCATGAGGCAGCAGAGGTGGGGGAATGCTGAGTTGCTGGTTTGGGCTCTGAAGCTGCCAGGTCAGGGGGCAAAGCCACATGGAGTAGGCCATGGGCAACCCTGTGTGGGCTTTGGGAGGGGCAGCCTGGTCCATTTACTGGAGGGCTGGAGAGATGGCTTAGTAGTTAAGGCTCTTGCTGGCAAAACCAAAGGACCCAGGTTCGAGCCCCCCAGTATCTACATACAGCCAGATGCACATGGTGGTGCATACGCTTGGAGTTTGTCTGCAGTGGCTGGAGGACCTGGTGTGCCCATTCTCTATGTGACTTGTTTTTTCTCTCTCTCAGGATATCCCTTCCCACCCTGTGGCTCTTGACTTTGCTTTTTTAACCTTAACGTTCACTTTGATGCTGCGTTTCCAGGGCAAGGACAGAAGACAAAATTATTGCCAAGCCATAGCTGAATTGCAGCCAAGGGCACAAAGCAAGACTGCTGTCATGGGCCCCGTGTAAGTGGTCCTTTCTCTTCCTCTTGATCACTAGGGCCTATGGTCTCTTCATCCATAGGCTACTGACCTGGTTGAATTGACCAGGAATGAATTCCCTCTTGTGGAGTGGGGCTCAAGTCCAAGCAGACAGTGGTTGGTTACCTCCATGACAGTGATGCCTCCATTGCACCAGAAGACGCGTCTTGCCTGGGTAGGTCAGGGTTGTAGAATGCAGGATTCTCCTCTGGGTGGTGGTGGTGATGACCATTCTCTGTCTGCGGCCTGCATAGCATGTTTTGACACCATGACAGCTAGCCAGCGGAGAGGAAGCTTCCAGCTCGCATCCAGCTTGATCTCTACGTAGCTCCTGCCACCAAGCTGTCTTCAGCCATGGGGTCTGGTTCTTGTGGGCAGCCAAGAGCCACGGCAATGTTTTGGGGACCTCCAGGGTTTCCTTCACCAACTACTCACTGGGAGGTAGCCCTCGTGGGACACTGATATTATTGTTCGTTAACCCATGGCTACTGGAAATACAAGCAGCTTTATTGGGTGTGCAGTTTGCAGTGTTTTCTCCCATTCTGTAGGCTACTTTTTCACTTTCTAAAATAAATGTGTGTATCATTTATTTATTTATTTTTATATGGGTGCACCAGGGTTTTATGTGTATGGATAGGGAGTTGAACACAGGCTGGCAGGCTTTGAAAGCAAGCACCTTTAGCCACTGAGCCATCCTTTTTTAATTTGGATGAAGTCCAATTCATCTATTTTTCTTTTTTTGCTTTATAGCCTCTGATGTCCTACTTAAAAGCCGTTGTTTAATCTAAGGCTATAAAGGTTTAGGCTATGTTTTCTGTTTTCTCCTATGAGTTTTATGGTTTTAGCTCTGAGACATAAATCTTTTGTTTTAAATTTTATTTTATAGATTATAACAGGTTATACTCTTTTATCCCCTTATTCCCACTCCTGTTTCCCTGGAGGCCTTCCTCAGTGGGGTTATGGTATTCACTGTGGGGTCATGAAGGCCTTAGCCAGCCCTCGTGGGGTAGTGAGGGAATCATGCCTCAGGGTATTCCTACCTACTCTGCGGCTCTTACAGTCTTTCTGCCCCTTCTTCTGCAATGTCCCTGAGCCATGACAGGCCTGCTGACAGTCTGATTTAGTGTTGAGTTCTCTGTAGCCTCTGGAGTTCTGCTTTGATAGGTTGTGATTCATCTTTGGGTCTGTCATGGAGACATAAATCGTATGTATTTGTATATTTCTTTTTTCTTAATTTTTTTGTTTATTTTTATTTATTTATTTGTGAGTGACACAGAGAGAGAGAGCGAGAGTGAGAGAGAGAGAATATGGGAATGCCAGGGCCTCCAGCCACTGCAAAGGAACTCCAGACGCGTGCGCCCCCTTGTGCATCTGGCTAACGTGGGTCCTGGGTAATCAAGCCTCGAACCCAGGTCCTTAGGCTTCATAGGCAAGCGCTTAACCGCTAAACCATTTATCCAGCCTGTATTTGTATATTTTTATAGAAATTCCATTTGATATTATTTTCACAAGTGGTACATTAATATATGTTAGATGGGTGGTCCACATTTTTTTGCAGGTAGGTATCTTATGCACATACACTGTACTTCTTGCCTTTGTGTAAATGAACATCTTGTGAATCTGGGAGATAGTTCTTGTCAGTGAAGACAAAGCTACTTCATTGGATCATGTGATGGCTTGGTGCTCATTATGTGGATGTATCGTGATTTGTTTCATCAGTCTGTCAACAGGCACGTGTATATCATACTACATAAGAGGGAACATATGTTTTGGATAAATTCTTTTTTTTAATTTGAATTTTTTTTGTTTTTATATTAATTAATTAATTTTTTAACATAGGGTTGTAGTATGTCCCCTCGGCCATCCCCATTTCCCTGAGGGCTTCCCTCAGTAGGATTACTGATGTTCAGTGGGGGGTAATTAGGGCTTCTGTCTGTGGTGGTGGGGGGGAACTGTGCCCATGGTGTTTTCATCCACCTTGTGGCTCTTGCAATCTTCCTGCCCCATCCTCCACAGCAGTAAGACAGCTTCTTCAAAAGGGCCTTCACTTTTGTAAGAGATGGACGTAGCCAAGCTGGTCTCTGCATTTGTTGCAACAGTTGCACTTCCCCTGAACGTGAATGACAAACCTGTTTCTCCGCATCCATGTGGACAGTATTGCTTTAAACATTCTGGTCTTTGCTGATGTCATGGGTGGAAGATGGAATCTCTGTGAAGATTCAACTTGCGTTTCTGTTGTTGAATGTGAGATTGGGCATTTCTTTTTTCTTTTCTCTCTTTTTATTTTTGTTTTTTTTGAGGTAGGGTCTCATTCTAGCCCAGGCTGATGTGGAATTCACTATGTAGTCTCAGGGTGGCCTCGAATTCACAGTGATCCTCCTAACTCTGCCTCTCGAGTGCTGGGATTAAAGGCGTGAGCCACCATACCTGGCTGAGATTGGGCATTTCTTCATAGTATAGACTGTGAAGACATTTTCAGGTTTTTTAAAAAAATTACTTATTAATTTTCAAGCAGAGAGACAGGGAGAGGGAATGGATGTGCTAGGGCCTCTAGCTGCTGCAAATGAATTTCAGGTGCATACACCACTTTGTGCATCTGGCTTTACATGTGTACTCATGAATCAAACCCAGGTCATTAGGCTTTGCAAGCAAGTACCTTAACTGCTGAGCCACCTCTCTAGCCTCCAGCTATTTGCATTTCTTCACTGTGCATGAACTACCTGTTTTTATATCCTTTGGTAAGTTTCAGTTAAGTGATTGGTCTTTTTTTTTTTTTTTATTGATTTGTAGGTTCTCCTGTCCATTAAGGAGGTTAGTTTCTAATATAAATTGTTAATATTTGTCATTTGTCCTGAGTTATAGTTTTTTGTATGTTTGAATTTATCATCCTTTTTATATTTTCAACATTTAAGTTTGGCCCACTTAATTTATTATGATTTAAAGTATGAAATATGACTGGTTTTCAGCAAGATGTTGGATGAGTAACTTATTTCCTCTTGTTTTTAATGTTACCTTTATTAGATATTAGATTCTAGGATGTGGTGGGTCTGTTTCTGCACTTTCTAGTCCATTACCCAGGCTGCTTGCTGGTATGGCAGCATTGCTTAGCTCTGTAATCGTGGTTCTGCTATCTCAAGGGAGTTTTCTTCATTACTCCTCCTTTTCAGAAGGGCTACTTGCTGCTTACCCCATCCCAATGGTTTGTTTTGCTTTGTTTCTTTTGAGACAGAGTCTCCCTTGTAGCCCAGGCCAGCCCTGACCTTGTGATCCTACTGTCTTAGCGTCTGAGGGCTGGGATTATAAGTGTGAACCACCACTGGAGTCAGTTTGTCTAGATTCCCAACAAAACCTGTTAGAATCTGGGTATGGTGATGTGTACCTTTTTTTAAAAAATTTATATTTTCTCCTTTGTGCCTCTTTTTTTAAAAAAATTTATTTATTTAAAAGAGCAAAGGAGAGAAAGAGAATGGACACATCAGTGCCTATAGCCACTGGAAATGAACTCCAGACACATGTGCCACCTTGTGCCTCTGGCTTATGTTGGTACTGGGGAATAGAACCTGGGCAGTGCCTTAATTGCTATACCATCTCTCCATCCCTTGTGCACATCTTTAATCCCAGCACTTGGGAGGCAGAGGTAGGAGAATCCCTGTAAGTTTGAGGCAAGCCTGGTCTAGAGTGAGATGCTACCTTGAAGAAACAAAAAACAAAAAGAAAGAAACAAACAACCAAAAACCTGTTAGTAGGGCTGGAGAGATAGCTTAAGGGTCAGAGTGCTTGCTGCATAAGCATGGGGATCTGAGTTTGATCCCTAGTGCCCATGTAAGAAGACCGGGCATGTTGGTATATACTTGCAATCCCAGTTTAGATGGATGGAGGCGGGCAGACCCCTTAGGTTTGCTGGCCAGCTAGTCCACTCCAGGCCAATGAAAGACACTGCCTCAAAGGTGGTGGACAGTATATGTGAGAATGAGCCTCCACATGTATATCCACACATACGAACAAGTGTACACACATATAGATATACCCATAAGCATCCATTAGCATTGTAGTGTATTTTATTAAACTTGTAGGTGAGGTCAATTTAGATAGCTTGATGTTGTCATAAGATGGACACAAACTTCTTTTTACTTTTTTATTTTGAGAGAGAAAGAAGGAGGGAGGGAAAGAGAGAGAGAGGGAAAGGGAAGGAGAGGGAGAGAGGGAGAATGGGCCAGGGCCTCAGCCACTGTGAATGAACTCCAGACACATGAGCACCGTTGTGTGCGTGTGCAGCATTGCATGCTTGTGACACTGTGTCTGGCTACGTGGGATCTGGAGATTTGAACAGGAATTCTTGGGGCTTTGTGGGCAAGCAGCAAGCACCCTAACTGCTAAGGCATCTCTCCAGCCTTTTTAAAGTATTTTTTTAAATTAAAAAAATTTTTTAGTTATAGTGAGACCTGTCTGGCAATCTGAGAAACTTGAGGTTGCCTGGGCGATAATCATTGCATGCCTCCACTCGCGCTCCGGGGCTGAGGTATGCTTCCTGCCCTCTGCTGGAGTGTGCAGAGTTCAGGATTTGAGAGCCACTTACTGGGGCAGGCCCCTCAGTGTCTCCTACACTCGATTTCAGTAGCTCCACAGGGGAGCCTACCTGCCACACTGGCAGCTGGCTGTGTTGAGATGATGTGTGATTCTTCCAACTAAAGGGCTTCCATGGGGGTGGCTGCCATTCCCTTCGTCTCACTGGATGGTGCAGGAGTGAGTAGCTGCTGGGCTGATCCCTGGTTGGGGTGGCTTGGGAGGACCTCAGGAGAAATGGGAAAGCTCAAGGCCCCGTGGAGTAGATAGGTGGGGATGAAACTTGAGGCCACTCGGTTAATAGGATTCCAGAGGAGAAAAACTGTAACCCCGGGGGCGGGGGGACTACGCTGTCATGCAGTTGAGGATGACCCAGCAACACCAGTCCATTCTCTAGAAGAGCTGTGCTTGGCAGCTTTCTTGGGCTGCTCTCTTCCTTGGCTGCCCGACCCACCCTCTTCACACTGGGCTGTGAATCCAATGCCTGGGCACTTTCTGGCAGGTACCTGAAGAAACTTAGATGAGCTCTGATCTTCTTGGCTCACGGTGTTTGTTTTGTCACAGTCCTGGGAGGAAGAGACACCTAGGTGTTTGTCTTCTGCAAAACCTCTACAGGTGGCACTCAGTATAGTTTTAGGCTGTTTTTACACAGGGGAATGTCCTTGGCTTTAAAAGGGGGTTTTAGCAAATGGGAAAATTATACTGATATGTGGAAGGCTTATTATTAAAATGTTAAAACCTTTGAAGGTGGTATCTATTATTATAGTGGTGGTTCAGCTTCATGCTGTGCCTTCTTTTAAGGCTCCTTGCAGTCAGAACTCTAGGTTGTGTGTGACAGAAAACCTGGCCTGGATCAGCTCTAGGCAAACAGAGAGTAGCTTTGAGGTATTCAAAGAGGGCTGGTGTAGCAGTTTTAGGATTTGGTCTCTCTCCCTCCCTCCTTCCTCAATCTGCCCTCTGTCAGGTAGGCTGTTTTTAGTTTGCATTTCCGAAATGGCTAGGGATGTTGCTTGGGATGTTGAACACTTTTAATGAATACTTCTTAGTCATTTGCTTTTCTCTCTCTCTCTCTCTCTCTTTTTTGGTAAATATTTCATTTATTTAAAAGAGACAGAGAAAGGAGAGAGAGAAAGGAGGGGGGAGAAAGAGAGAGAGGGAGGGAGGGAGAGGGGGAGAGAGAGAGAGAGAGAGAGAGAGAGAGAGAGAGAGAGAGAGAGAGAGAGAGAGAGAGAGAGAGAGAGAGAGGGAAAGAGAGAGAAAGAAAATGAATGAGTAGGCATGCCAGGGCCTCCAGTCACTGCAAAGAAATTCCAGATACATCCACTACCTTGTGCATCTGGCTTAAGTGAGTACTGGGGAATTGAATCTGGGTCCTTAAACTTCACAGGCAAGTATCTAAACTGCTAAGCTATCTTCCCAGCCCAATTTGTTTCTTTTGTGAACTGCTCATTTTGTTAGCCCATTTGATATTTGGTGTTCAGTTTGTTTTTTGAGATTTAATTTTTGCCATTCTTCATATGTCCTGGTTCTTAGCCCCTGTCTGACAAAGCTGGTGAAAATTCTCTCCCATTCTGTTGGCTGTTAGCTTGCTTTGCTGATGGTTTCTTTGTTCTTGGCCATGCCTATACATGAACACAAGCCCTCCCAATCTCTTCTTTTGTGCCCTTTCCTCACCCATCTCCCTTCACTGAACTCCTCCTTTTCAACTAGACCCTCTTCTATTTTGATATCTTTTTTTTTTTAACCCTTCTCCATCATCCACATCAAAATGTGGATGAGCTCAGTTATGTAGAGGTCTTGTGGAGATGTTGACAGTTGCTATGAGGTCATAGCGTAGCTGTTGCTTTGTGTCCAGATGATAGTGTCCCAAAGTTCTTCTCTTCTTCCTCTGCCTCTTACATTATTTCTACCTCCTTTTTGGGAATGTCCCCTGAGTCTTGGGGGATTTGGTAAAGATATCTGCTTTAGCACTGAGCATTTAACCTTCACTTATTTTCAGTACTTTGATGAGTTTTGAGTTTCCCTGGAAGTCACCATTATTTGCCAAAAGAATCTTCTGTGACCAAAAGTGAGAGCAGCATTAATCTAAAGCAATAAACAATCTAAATATTTAGAGGGCAGTTTGATGGGCACAGCATATCCATTTAGTCAATCAGCAGCTGTGGATTCCCCATTAAGGTCTCTGGCCTTTGTAGGCTTTTAACCAGGTTTTCAGCACCAGACATGTCATGTGTTCTCTTAGTGGATCTCAGCTCCAGCCAGAGCGCTGTTTGGTTACCACCATAACAGTCATGCCACCATTGCATCCATGGTCACCTGTTGGCTGGCTAGTCAGGTTTGTAGCACACAGGGTTTTTCAGCAGTTGGGTAATCCTGGTGATGAATTTTTTCACTCAGCAACCTGCATAGCACTTTTCAGCAATATGCCAGTTAGCCAAGAAGGTGGAGGCTTTGCAGCTCATTTCCAACTTTCTGGTATAGAAACTTTTTGATTTCATGTAGTCCCAGATGTTAATTCTTGGGGCTATTTCCTGTGCAACTGAAATCCTGTTCAGAAAGTTCTTGCTTATGCCAATATATCAAAGTGTTTCTTATTTTTTTCCTCTGGCAGTTTCAGCACGTAAGGTTTTAGATTAAAGTCATTGATCCACCTTAAATATATACTTGTATAGGGGGAACGATAGGGGTCAAATTTCATTCTTTTGCAGGTGGATGTCTACTTTTTGCCAGCACCATTTATTGTGTAGGCTGCCGTTTTTTTTTTTACTGAATGCTTTTTTGGCTTGTTTGTCCAAGATTAGGTAACTAAAACAATGTGGGTTTATTTCTGTTCCACTGGTTTCTGTGTTTTAGTTTAGGCTGACTTTATCATTGTTGCTTTGTGGTATAATTTGAGATCAGGTACTGTGAGACCTCCACTCGTGTTCTTTCTCCCAAGGATTGCTTTGGATATTTGTGGTATTTTGTGATTCCATATGAATTCTTGGATTGCTTTTTTAGTTCAGTGAGGAACATCATTGGAGTTTTGATGGTGAGTGTACACAGTAATCAATGCTAAGTGGAGAAAAACTGAGACATTTTCTCTAAAATCAGGAATGAGAGAGGGATGCCCTTTCTTGCCACCTTTATTCAATAAATGTGCTAGAATAGGAAGACATAAAAGGAATAAAAATAGGGAAGGAAGATGTCATATTATTCCTATTTGCAGATGACATGATTTGATACCTTAAAGATCCTATATAGTATACATTAATACACCTAGATCTAATATAAACTTTCAGTAAAGTTGCAGGACACAAAATCAATACACATAACTCAGTAGCTTCCACATATAACAATAATGAAATTGCAGAGAAAAAAAATAAAAAAACATTTCATTGACAGTAGCTGCAAAAAATTGAATATCTAGGAATAAACCTAACCAAAAATGTGAAAATTGCCAGATGTGGTGGCGCACGCCTTCAATCCCACGATTTGGGAGGCTGAGGTAGGAGGACTGCTGTGAGTTTGAGGCCAGCCTGAGACTATGTAGTGAATGCCTGGTCAGCCTGGGCTAGAGTGAGATCCTACCTTGAAAAACAAAATAGCAAAAAAAGTGAAAATCCTCTATAACGAAAATGTGAAGTCACTAAAAAATAAAATAAAACCAAAGAGGATATTAGATGATAGACTTACCCATGTTCTTGGAGTGGCAGAATTAATATTATGAAAGTAGCTATATTACCAAAAGCAATCTACAGATGCAGCCATTTCTGATCTTGAATTTCCCTCATTCATCATGGGGAGGAATTGGTAAAGGATTATACATCACTTAGGGCAGAGAGCAAAGTTGTATTTTACTCCTTTTAAAAGGGCTTGGAAGGTGGAGAGAGAAGAATCTGTTGATGGAGTGAATGTGGGGTCAACAGTGTTTGCAAGGTTAGCAGTTCAGCTTCTGGGCAAAGCCTGTTTCCAAAACACAGTCAGGGTCATTGGTGAGGTTGAGACCGACAGGATGCAGCCTTCCCTAAGAGTGTTTGGCTAGGAGTTAAGCGTTGTTAAATCTGTTGTACACCTCTTGTCCCAGCACGCTGGTGGCTGAGGTAGGAGGGTTGCCATTAGAGGTCAGCAGGGGCTACAGAGGGAGTTCCAGATCAGCCTGGGCTAGAGTAAGACTGTGCTTTGAAAAACAAATAAAAAGAATGTTAATATCTGTTGGGCCCTGAAAGGCCCAGGCGTGAGGCCTAGTGGAACTTCCTGGGACTAGCTGAAGTTTGGGGACCTGTCCCTGGCCAGCTAGGACTCAGCAAGACGCCTAATGGCTTCTGGCCTGCTACTTCGTGGCAATTGTAATTACCATTTCAATAGTTACAGTTTACTATTGGCCCTTACCTCTTCCCCCATCCTAAAATCCCCGCCTTCGTCCCCAACATGATATAGGCAACTGCTCAGAGTAATAAAGCGAGTTATTCCTGCATTGAAAAGACTCCCGACTCAGTGTGGTTTTTCTCCGGTGGCCAGGAGAGGTTTCTGAGTCTTCAGACGCTCATCATCCCCTCAACCCCTAGGGAGGAACCAGCAGGCCTGGTCCTTCCCTCGGCACTACCTGTGCGGGAAGGTGCCCTGCAAATATCTTTATCATAAGCACCTTTTAATATTTTTATTTATTTGAGAGAGAGAAAAAGAGAGGGAGAGAAAGAAAGAGAATGTGTGTCAGGGCCTCTAGTCACTGCACATGAACTCTAGACACATGTGCCACCTTCTGCATCTGGCTTACATGGGTACTGGGGATTCAAACTAGGTCCTTAGGCTGGTAGAATTACAGTCCACGCACAAGCTATATAGACAGATTGTTTTCCACTGTTAGGATCATCCGGCCGACTTCTCTCCTACGTGCTTATTTACCGCAACCCAACACACACCTTGTTGCAGCATTAGTTCTGATACTTTACTCACGTGCCCTTTTTAATATTTTATCTGTTTACACGTGTGTGTGTGTGTGTGTGTGTGTGTGTACATGCACATGCCCTAGGATCTCTTGTCACTGCAAAGGGATGCCAGCTACATGTGCTACATTTTGCATCTGGCTTTACGTGGGTGCTGGGGAGTTGAACTTGGTTGGCAGCCTTTGCAAGCAAGCACCTTTAATCACTGAGACATTTCCCCAGCCCCCAAACTTATATTTATCATGGCTAGAGTGGGATGAGCTGAGTGCACAAAGAGGAGGAGAGCCCTGGGGCTCAAGCCCCAGACCCAAACAGTAGCAGCAGCCGCAAGGCAGCTGAAGGGGTGGCGAGAGGCAGGGGGCAGAACTGTGGGGCCGAAACTTCTGAAGGTGAGCGGTTCTGATGAGCTGAAGACTGCAAGCCTCAAGCGCTGTCAAGGATTGAAAGCCAGAGGTCCTGACGCCGAGCTGGTGGGTTCTGGGCTGCTGGCTATCAGAACTCAGAGCCAAGTCTCTGACTTCAGTACCTACAGCTCTAAGTCTCTGGCCTGGAGCAATAGCCCTCTACTTATCAGGGCCGTGAGCCTCTGGCTTTGAAATCCCAGAGCTTGTTCTCACCTGAGCAGCTATAGCTGTAAGCCTGTCGTTCTTACAAAGCCTGGAGCCATTAGCCTTAGCTCTCAGGGGCTAGAGCTACAAGCTTCTGGGCTTGTAAACCCAGACCACAAACCTCTGGCATCCAGGCGAGACCCTTTGGTTTAGCATCTTACCATCAGGCTTGGCTCTTCACCGTGTATTTGGAGTCCAGTAGATTCCCATCTGTGCCTGTGTGGGCACCTGTGAGGACGACAGGAAGGAGAAGTTGTTCTGTAAGGAGCCCCGAGACCACCACGTTTTATTGCTGGGTTCTTCCTTTTCCGCGGTCTTACCTTTCTTGTCTGCCCTGTCGCATGGCTTATTCTGGGAAGTCATGAACAAATGTCTGTTCATTCCAGTCAGGGCACCAAAAACAAGCAAAGAAATGCTTCTCTGTAAATCTAGTTTGGTGAGCCTATATGTTTATCGAGGTTGCGTAGAGGAGCATGGGTGACTTGGAGGCAGTTGCATCATGGCAAAGCCCACCGCAGCATGCGTGAAGACCCTTGAGAGCTGGATCCCTGAGTTCCCCGCAGCTTGCAGGTGAAAGAGACCCCTACCACCAGGGATGATGTAGTCCTTATACAGTCTTGGAGAAGGACCTTGTGAGTTTTCTTTCTTTTTTTCTTTTTCTTTTTTTTCTAAGCAGGGTCTCTGTCTAGCCCAGGCTGATCTGGAACTCACTCTTTAGCCCCAGGCTCGTCTCAATCTCACTGTAATCCTCCTACCACAGCCTCCCCAGCGCTGGGGTTGGAGGCATGCTACACCATGCCTGGCTCTTATGAGGCTTGTAACTCTGTGAGTTCGTGTAACTTGTGAACTTTATGAGCCTTCCCACTGCCTCTATAAGGAATGCATGAATCCTGAGGGAATAGCTAGAAAACAACCTAAAAGACCTTGAGGAGCAAATGCTATAGGTTGTATAGTTTGCTTTATGCCAAAGATACGGCATTAAATTTGCTATGTGACTAAAATGACGCTTCGTTAAATCGTATTTTTGGTGATTCATACTAGGTGCGCCAAACACATGTTGTTGTTGCCAAGACATTTTTAGTCACAACCTTGTATGTTCACAGCTTCCAGGTTTATTGAAAGTGAAGTTCTGCTTCTCTTCATTGTGCAAACTTACCCACACTCGCCAGGCAGGGGACAAAGGGATCTGCCTGCTTCTGTGACACATGGTCTCCTCAGGAATAGTTTTTGGTCTGTGTGAAGAAAGCGTAGGGAACAGGACTCTTCAGCGTCCTACTTAGGATGTCTTGGGTTGGTTGCTTTCTTACAGACACCATCCAATGCTCTCAAAAAGGAGAAAACAGCTGGGTGTGGTGGCGCACGCCTGTAATCCCAGTGGTCTGGAGGCAGAGGTAGGGGGATTGCTGTGAGTTCAAGGCCACCCTAAGACTCCATAGTGAATTCTAGATCAGCCTGGAGTGAGACCCTACCTCAAAAAACCAAAAAAAAAAAAAAAAATAAATAAATAAAAAATAAAAAATAAAATAAAAAATAAAAAAAAAGGAAAAAGGTGAAAACAGTAAAGACGGCAAAGCAACAGGGATAAGGTCTGAGGTCACAGAGGTTTAATTGTGAAGACCATCAGTGGTCATAAGAAGAGTGTTTTTCTCAAGGAGTATCATACAAAGTTTACCACCAGCCATCACGTCGAAATTGCGTTCCTGGGCCAGGTGTGGTGGTGCCCACCTTTGTTCCCAGGGAAAGAGAGGTAGGAGAATTGCTGTGAGTTCGAGGCCAGCCTGAGACCACATAGTGAATTCCACGTCAACCTAGGCTAGAGTGAAGCCCTACCTCGAAAAACAAAAGCAAATACAAAAACAAAAACATTGCATTCCTCATACAGGATGTTTTATGTTAGTGGCTTGTGTCAGTCTTTTTCCTGTGGCCCACAATGATCCTCTGCCATCCCAAAGGTCACAATGTAGTATTATAATGATTCTCCCTAAATGCCTTGTGACAGAAACTGTTGACTCATTTTCACAAGTTCTCAGCATAGGCAAGAGCCTAGAGCATGTGTTACTTTATGGTTAAACTTTTTTTTTTTTTTTTTTGGTTTTTCGAGGTAGGGTCTCACTCTGGTCCAGGCTGACCTGGAATTAACTCTGTAGTCTCAGGGTGGCCTTGAACTCACCGTGATTCTCCTACCTCTGCCTCCCGAGTGCTGGGATTAAAGGCGTGCGCCACCACGCCCAGCAAACTTTTTTTTTGTAAGACTAAATTAAAAAATATTTTATTTTATTATATATTATAACAGCTTATACTCTTTTACTCCCTTGCACCTGCTCCCATTTCCTGGGGGCCCTCCTCAGTGGGGTCATGGTTCACTGTGGGGTTATGAAGGCCTTAGTCCCTGTGAGGTAGTGGGGAGGCAGGGGACCAGGCCTCAGGGCATTCCTACCCACTCTGTGGCTCTTACAGTCTTTCTGGCCCCTCTTCCACACTGTTTCTGGAGCCATGGCCTGTTGGTGTTCTGACTTAGTGCTGAGTTCTCTGTAGCCCCTGGGTTTCTGCTTAAATGGGTTTTGATTGATAACTGTGTCTGTCACCATTGTCCTGGAGCTGGTTGTGAGGGTCGTAATAAGAACAGTGCTCATGTTGCTGCTTCTGCAGTTTCTCCTGGGCCCTGGCAGATTTAAACATCTTTTAGTTGAGAATTTTCATACCTGTACATATTGTAATTTGATCATAATCTCTCCACTATCTTCTTTTTAAGATTTATTTGCATTTGTGTGTGTGCGTACATGTGTGCATGTATGTGTATATGGGACATACCACGGTCTCTTACCACTGCAAATGAACTCGAGACATATGTGCCATTTTTTGTGTCCAGCTTTATGTGGGTGCTAGGGAATTGAGCCTGGGCCAACAGACTTTGCAAACAAGTGCCTTTAACCACTGAACCACCTCTCCACCCCCCGTTACCTTCATCTTCTTTTAAATGTTACCATGATTCATAGTAACTTTTTTTTTATTTTAAGGTACAGTCCCATGTAGCCCAGGTGGCCCTTGAACTCACTACGCAGCTGAAGATGACTTTGAATTTTTGATCCTCCTGTCTCTACCTACTGAATGCTAGGATGGCTTAAGTTTGTGCAGGGCTGGGGATTGAACCAGGGATGCGTCTGTGCTCAGCAGGAGCTCTGCCAGTTGTGCTGCCTCTTCAGCCCCAAATTATACTTCTTAAGCTATGTCGGTATGAAGACTGGAGTTCAGATCCCCAGCACCCGTGTGCGTGCAGGATGGTGTGTCTGCCTGACTGTGACACCAGCCCTGGGAGGTGGGGGCAAGGGATGCCTGGGCTAGCTGACCAGCAGACTCGCTGCCTCAGTAAATAGAATGGAGTGCTGTACAAAGACGCCTAGTGTGAGTGTCCCGGCCTGCACAGGCACAGACACATACATACATACATACATACATACGTACATACATACAGACGTGAGTGCGTGCACCTACACACAAACTATATATCCACTACACACATACAAAAACAGTCCCTGTCCCTTATCCAAAAAAATACTGCATTCAATATTCTTTGTCTCAATTACCGAGTTATTGGTGCACAGGTATTTCTGCTTAATGAGCGAGGATAAAGGGTTAGGGGGTCTCCTGGGCTCAGTGGGCAGAGTATGCTCTGCCTCAGTCAGAACCTGGTGTCTGCAGATGGCAGGGAGGGAACCCAGCCTTGCCTCGGCTGCCGCATCTGCGTGGAGCCTTTGAGGCTTGGCCTGGACAGCCCTCTCTCCCAGATGTGGCCCCATGAATGTGCTTCTCCTCTTCCAGGCTGGGAAAGAGACTGAAGAAGACTCGCAAGTACGACATCATCACCACTCCTGCCGAGCGCGTGGAGATGGCCCCTTTGAACGAAGAGGACGATGAGGATGAGGACTCCACAGTATTTGACATCAAGTACAGGTGCGGGCCGGGCAGGGGCTTCCTCCTGGGCTCTGGGGGTCAGTTGGGCGGGATGGTTCAGCTGTGGCATTCATGTGTCATTGTCTCCCTAAGTGATGGCCTTGGGGTGGTGCTCTCATGGAGCAGGGTGCCATAGCACCCAGGAACGTGGGAGAGGAATGTGTACTCCCAGCTTTTTCTGACGAGAAGGCTATTTGCCACTGCTGCTGCTGCTGCTTCTCCTCCTCCTCCATCCTCTTTTTTGCTTTGTATTTAAGGCTGGGTCTCAGTCTAGTAAGGCTGGCTGTCAACTCACAGCAGTCCTTCTCCCTCAGCTTCCCTGAGTGTTGGGATTATGGCTGTAAACCACCACACCACACCCGGCTATTGCTGAGTAAGCCAGACTTCAGACAAGGAGCTGGCCATGCACTGGCTACATGTGTGTGTGTGTGTGTGTGTTTTTGGGTGGCAGGGTGTTCTAGCCTGAGCTACACCCTTTCCACCAGTTAAGGATGTGGGTAGATGGTGGTGAGGGTTCCTGTTGGGGTGAAATTTACTTATGACTCCTAAAGGCAGTCTGTAGGAGAGTCTTGACTGCCTTTCCAGCCTTTAGGCAGTATGAGCTTTAGATCTCTGAGGGGTGATTTTAGTGTGGGAGACTCTCAGTGGAAGAGCTGTGCCTTGAAGGACCAGAGAGGGGATTGCTTTCACAAGGCCCAGGGAGTAGAAAAAATGAAATGAAACTTCATATGGTGTCCTGGTTTGAGTTCCGTCCATCCTGTGCTTTCTCTATACCTGGGGCATCAAGCCCTTCTTCACCTGCTGTGATTTCCGTGCGGTCCTGACGCCTGTCCTTGATCTTCCTGCACAAATCAGTGGCTGTCAGACTCAGCAAATATCAACTCTAGAGGGCAGTTTGGGGAGAACCACCACACTTATACTGACTCTTCTAGTCTGTGAACAGGGATGACTTTCCATTATTTAGTATTTAACTTACTTATTTAGGATTTTTTTTTTGAGACAAGGTCTCATGTAGCCCATGTTGGCCTTGAATTTGCTATGTCGCTGACTTGATCCTGCAGCCTCCACCTCTTGAGTTGCTTGGATTTAAGGCATGCACCACTATACCTAGCTATGTAAGTATTTCAAAAAACATCTTTTAATACTTTCAAAAATTTATTCATGAATTCAAAAGTAAATTTCATTAGATACACTTATAGATTTTTGTACATATATATGTACATGGTACCTTAACCACAGTATTTTATTTATATTTATGTCTGAATAAAAGGCTATACTTTAGGAATATGTACATATCATTTTTAAAACATATTTTATTTTTATTTGAGAGAGAGAGAAAGAGGCAGATAGAGGAGAGAGAGAGAAAAAAAAATGGGTGTGCCAGGACCTTCAGCCATTGCAAACAAACTCCAGACACTTGTGCCACTGTGTGCATCTGGCTTACGTGGGTCCTGGGAGTCACACTTGAGTCCCTTGGCTTTTCAAGCAAGCACCTTAATTGCTAAGCCATCTCCAGCCCTACTTACCAGTTTTAGATGTAGAGTTTATTAATCACATTTAAATTTTACAAAGAACAATTACGCATTGAAACTGATTGATTATAGATAACAAAATATGAGAAAACCTATTAGTTATATTTTGTATTTTAGGGCAAGAACTTCTTTTGTAAATTATCAAGTGAATCCATAATATTCATCCATACCACAAAATAATGTAAACATAGTATTATTATTATTATTATTATTTTTTAAAAATATTTTATTTATTTATTTGAGAACGACAGACACAGAGAGAAAGACAGATAGAGGGAGAGAGAGAATGGGCGTGCCAGGGCTTCCAGCCTCTGCAAACGAACTCCAGACGCGTGCGCCCCCTTGTGCATCTGGCTAACGTAGGACCTGGGGAACTGAGCCTTGAACCGGGGTCCTTAGGCTTCACAGGCAAGCGCTTAACTGCTAAGCCATCTCTCCAGCCCAAACATAGTATTATTAGTGATTATATTGGTTTTATTGCTAAGCCACTTTTTCTGTTTTATATTGTATTGAAACAAAATGTAAAGAAAACTATGTCCTCAGTATGTGTGTGTTTATTCAGAAACAGTCTCATAGCCCTGGCTGGCTGGAACTCTGTATGTAGTCCAGGCTGGTATTGAACTCTCTAACTCATGATAATCCCTAGCCTCTCCAAGTACGGGCATTACAAGTGTGTCCTCATTCATTATAAAATGGATCTGCTGCTTCCTGCAGACGTAGGTATCATACGACAGGGAGCCCTTAGTGGCTGGAGTGGCTTGATGCATCACTGTTTCAATTCCAAGCCATCGACAGTGTCTTGTCCATACTGGCTGACTGAACTGATTCCATGGGAACCCTTGTCTTCACATCTCACTAAATAAGAAAAGGCTTTGATCTGGGAGTGGGGTTCTGTGCCTATAATTCCAGTACTTTGGAGAGCAAGGCAGAGGATCTTGAGGTTGGCGTCATTCTGGGCAGCCCAACAGGAACCTGTCTCTAAAATCAAGAAAAAGAAAAAAGACCCTAAAATTCCCTCAAGAGGCTCTCATTAATAGGGTCTTTTCTTGATGGCCTGGGTGTCAGTGTAGCCTAAGACTTCTACACACCTCCATTCTTCAAATGGTGGAACGGTTTTCTTTCTGGGCTGGTAATTCGTCCTGTGTGGGCACTGTTGCTGGCTGGGAGATTCATTGGGAGAGGTAAGTGATTACATCGGACCATTTGGTAGGTGCTACTGTAGCAGAAAATACTTCCGTGTTTTGAAAGGGCAAGTTTGCTCACTGGCTTGGAGCAAGGGTGAAAATCAGCGAGAAGCCAGGCCTCCCAGCTCTGGCGTGTTTCCATGGGCCACTTGAGTCACAAGCGCTCCCTCTCTGTCCCATACAGTGGTGGGAAGAGAGATACTAAGGGGCTCCAGGAAGCAAACACAAGTCCTGTAACAGACATGAGCCCAAGCTGAGGAGCTGCATGCCACCACTGTATGGGACAGAGACCACTTTTAAATTGGGTGTGGTTGAATTATGACTTTGGGTTATTTTATGGTCAAGTGGGAAGAGGAGAACCATGTTTTTAGCACCACTGTAGTGAGGTGGGTCACCTGCCTCTGATTATTGCATATGGAAGTTTCCAGTCACATTGTGTGACTTGGAACCTGATTAGCCAGGCTTGTTTTCTTAAAGTTTTCTGCCAGGCAGGTGTCAAACCTAGGGCCTCACGCGTTCTCGGCAAGTGCTTTACGTCTAAGCTATACCCCTAGCCTAGCAGTACTGCTTTTTGTGCTCCATACATCCAGAAGTGTTATCCTTAAGACTGCCAGTGCTTCGACAAGATGCTGGGATAAAGGCTTCAGCTTTTTATTTGAGAAGGGTAATTAGAAGGGGGCAGGAGGAAATGATAGCTAAATAGAGCACAGAGAACCCTGGGTTGCATATTTCAAGAGACGTTTTGATTTTTCTTGCATTTTGTGCTTGGTTGGTCTGGCATGCTGTATCAGCTGATGTTTTGGGCCTCTGTGCATTCCTGGTTTATTACAGGAGACTTTTGTTACACCCTTTGGCATCGCCCAAGAAAGGGCAGATGCAGACACTTCCACTTGTATAGCAGGCAGCCTGGAAGCCAACACCAGTGTCGCCCAAGACTGCTGGAGAAGGCGCCTGCTCCTGCCAGCCCTGTCTCTCAGTGGGAAGGGGATCTCTGTGCCCCTTTTCTCATGTGCGGAAATGATGTGGCCCTGAGTGGGTAGGGGCCTGCATTCTAAGCATGTCCACCTGTTGTCTCTTATGGATAGAGCTTCCTGCAGGAATAATTAGAAACTGATGAGATTTCTGTGGCACTGCAGGGAGACTGTGTTTGGCCTCTAGTCTGGGGAGCAAGGCCATGCTGTGCACTGTTTGTAACCAGAGGACCTTGCAGAGTGGGTCCAGCGGGGGAGGAAACAGAAGTGGCCTCCTTATCGGAGGCTGAGGCCCGGGCTGTAAGTGCACCGGGGATCTTGTAACCGCTATGGTGGTGACTGCTTATGGATGGTTCTGTTTTTTTTTTTTTTTTTTTTTTGTCTCACTCTAGCCCAGGCTGACCTAGAATTTACCATCTAGTCTCAGGCTGGCCTCGAAGTCACAGAGATTTTAACTCCTGCCTTCTGAGTTCTGGGATTAAAGACGTGCACCACCACGCCCAGCGTTTCTTTCTTTCTAAGGAGCCCGGGGTGGCTGGGCTCTGGAGTTTCTTCTGCTAACGCTGTACCCTGTGTTCTGCTGTGGAAGGGGCTTGGGAATGGCGAGAGCTCATGAGTGTGGGGCTCCCTTATGATCTGCAGCTTCTCCTCCCTGTGTGTCCAAGTGTGGCCATCTTTTCTTATCGGTGTGTGGGACGGGTATAAGCAGCCACCCATGGGATGAAGACACAGGATGTTCCAGAGGCTCCCTGTGGGTGTTTCTAGGAGTCTTGCAGGGTGAGCGGTCACCGGGACAATTGTGCTGGGACATCCCCACCGCGGCAGTACCTGTCGGTGGTGTGGAGGTACACCTGTGTGGAGTCCATCTACCTGCTGTCCTCCAAGGGCAGCAGACGTTGGCATTCTCGGACGTTTCTGTGTTGGGGTAGTGGTAGAGATTGGCTGCCTATTCTCTGGCCTGCTGTTCGGTAGGGTTTCTGAAGCCCTTCACTTAGTGTTCTTAAATTCTGTTAAACCTTCATTTATATATATATATGGTTGTAAGAGCCTGGAATCAAGCAGGAGACAGACACCAGTCAGAGACATAATCCAGGGCTTGTCAACTCATGGCCTGCGTCCTGTTCTCGCCCCTGGCCTGTTTTGGCTCTATCATGTTAATCAGGTTTGCATTACTGTAAGAAAACACCTTGTCCCTAAGGACCCTGGTTTGAGACTCGACTCCCCATTACCCATGTAAGCCAGATGCATAAGGCGACATAGGCTTCTGAAGTTCGTTTGCAGTAAGATTGCCATTTTCACAATATTGATTCTTCTGATCCAAGAACAGGGGATGTCTTTCCATTTCCTAGCATCTTCTGCAATTTCTCTCTTGAGTGTTTTAAAGTTTTATTGTAGAGATCCTTCACTTCCTTGGTTGGTTTATTCCAAGGTACTTTATTTATTGTTGCAATTGTGCATGGGAATGGTTCTCTGATTTCATCCTCTATGTGTTTGTTGTTAGCATATAGGAAGGTTGCTGATTTCTGTGTTTATTTTGTATCCTGCTACATGGCTATAGGTGTTTATCAGCTCTAACAGTTTGCTGGTAGAGACTTTAGGGTCCTTTATGTATAGAATCATGTCATCTGCAAATAATGATAACTTGATGTCTTCCTTTCCAATTTGTATCCCTTTTATGTGTGTCTCTTACCTTATTTGTATGGCTACGACTTCCAGTACTATATTAAAAGTGGGGACAGTGGAAAAAAAAGAGTAAATACCCAAGACAACTTACAAAGAGGAAAGATTTTGGCACGTTCTTTTGGAGGTTTCAGTGCGTGGTCCCCTTGGCTGTGTGGTGAGGCCGTGCATCTTGGCAGGTGTAGTGGGGCAAAACCACTCACCACAGCAGGAGCCGGGGAGCACACCAAGAGGAGACCTGAGTCCCAGAATCCCTGTGGGCAGTATGCCCCCCCTGCAACCTGAAGACCTCTTGCTGGGCCCCCACCTTTTGGCCTTTTGAGAGAGGGTACAGATCCAATTAACAACAGCTCAAGAGCTAAGAATGATTTCTATTTCTTCTTTTAGTTTTTTTTTCTTTTGTTGTTTTTTTGAGCCAGGGTCTCACTATATAGGTCAGGCTGGTCTCACGCTTGTGATTCTCCTTAGAGTGGAGAGGGGACAGCATGGCCCAAGGGCCTGCCGCGTGCAGGATTACAGGGGTGCCCTGCCCTGCCCAGCTCAGATTTCTAGACTGCTGTTTACAAGTCAGAAGGAGAATGGTTCATGACACATGCAAGGTGAATGTTTATCAGGTTTTTATCACAATACAGCCATGTACCAAGCATCCTGTACTTGTCTGAATTGCTTTTTTGATATAACAGAGACGGCAGCACTTGCAAATTCTAAAATATTTACTCTTGGATGTTCATAGAAATGGTTTGCCAAGCTGGCCTGAACATCTGTAGAGGGGTTAGGAAGGAAGGCTGTAAGGGTGGAAAGAGGCTGTGTGTGGAACCAGGGAAGTCTCCTGGGAGCTGAGGGATGGAGTTACCTGAAGAGTGGAGCGTGCCTTGCAGATGCCTGTTCAAAGGTCTTATGTGGGGAGTGTGTCAGGATCCGAGAAAATGGCTCGTGTGTGGCTAGAGTAGGCTAAGTGTGGTCAGGGCGACAATGCGGCTCACGGGATAGAAGCTACTAGGGAGAGCCAGATGGGCTCCATGCGCTGACGGAAGGCGGTGGATAACTCCTGGTCTTTCTTTTCTTCCAGGTAAAACCGTTTTCTACTGTGTTGGCGTTCTGTGGAAAGTTGGTCAGCTGCAGCCTGGGGTGCGAGGATCCAGGAGCTGTCTCTCACCTGAGGTGTCAAAACAAACAAAAGCCAATGTTACTTGTGCAACTCTGGCTCCAGTGTGCATGTCCGGCATCTGCCCAGAATGTCTCCAAGTCAGCACACAAGGCCCCCCTCAGCCACCCTTGGGTGCCCCTTTGAAATGCCCCATACCCTTGAAGGGGTTTTTCTGCCCTCCTAAGAAGCCAATGGTGGAAACATGTTGATTAGAAAGAGCTTTTTTCCCAGAGGCTGCTGAGGAGAGCGGAGCTGAGGTGAGGAGGGCCGAGCATCTCACGAGCCGGGGCTGCAGCTGCGTGCGGGTTGCTGACCCCGCCTTCTTTCTGGCATCTTCCTGACTTCGACAGGCCTGACTTTATTTTGGTACGGGGCTGTGGGACATTTCGGAGTGGACATGCTTAGAGCCGGACCAGCTCCACAGACGAGTACACAGTATGAAGAGTACATACATCAGGACTTTGCTGCACTGCCCCCTTTTAAGAATTTAAGCAGAAATAGTCATGGCTAGTTCACAAAGAATTTCAAATTTCCAATATCAGGGAACAAATTGTATGTGCACGTGCGTGGGTGTGCATACCTATCAAATAATTTCTCCCCTCGAGGGAAAGGAAATCACTAGGCAGCTTTTTGTTAGCAGTTGTTTTGGAGGTTTTAAGACATTTCTCTGTCTTGTCCATAGTTCTGTGTTGTCTGTCTGAGAAATATGTTAAAAAGCCACTGAGGCAATTTAAATGAATGGTGGTTTGGATAGCTGAAAAAAAAACCCACAAAAGAATTAAAAGAAGGCACACTATGAAGTCAGTCTGGGCCGTGCTGGATTGGAAGCCCTCCTCGACCCACTGGCATGGGAGGGAGAAGGGCTCAGGCAGGTGCCGGGGTGCCCGAAGGAAGCAGGCCCCAGTGGGCTACTCAGGTTCCTGAAGGCCTGCCACTTGCCCTTCTGAATTGCTTCTCATAGATGGTTCTCGGAGCAAGGCTAGCAGCAGTGCCTTTGGGACCCAGGAGTCTGTTGAGTCTGGAATGGCATTTGTTCTTTAGCTCTTTTTCACCGTCTTGCCTTTGCTCTAGGGTCTGAGTATTTACCCTTTTGTTGCCCCATTCCATCGCTTTGGATGAAACCTCTCACCACACTGGCCTCAGCCCTACCTGCAGGCTGTCCACTCTCCTGACAGGGGCCATGGCGGCGGTGGCAGTAAGTGGGAAAGGTTGCCCTGGCTCCTGAGGCCCAGCTGGGCACGGCTGCTCTGCAGCTCAGTAGAGGCGTGTTGTTCTCTACAGGGAGTAGGGAGACCCCCGGAAGCCTGGTCCTGGCCACGGTGTTGTGCCTGCTCTCCTGAGCGCCTTCATTTCTCCTCTGTCATCATCTCCCTCCCTCCCTCCCTGCCCTTTGTTTGCCAGAGGAGGGGGCCGTGTCGGTGACTCCAGGAAGCACCTTGCAGCTGTGCATCCTCTCAGCCTTGGAACTGGAACCACTGCCTCTCACTCCTGACCCACAACTGCAGCTGAATTGTCAGGACAGCAGGATTCTTCTGCCTTACAGATAAAACACCACGAATCTGCCCATCAGCCATTCACCCCTGGGCCTGGCAGGAATGGCAGTGGCAGTGACCTTTCAAATCCTTGGTGACACTTCGGTGCCACCAGCCTTTAAATCAAGACCCTTGAAAAAAAAATAAAGACCTTTTAAAATGAGCCACATTTGCATTGAGTTTGGATGATTTCTGGTGGAGGCTAGTAAATGACTTTCTGTGGTTAAAAATGTGGGCACAAGGGTGATGATCAGGTGGGCTGGGGTCTCGACAGGTTGTCTGTATCCTGGTACTTTAGAAAAAGGATTTGGAATGGAACAATATGGGTTGGGAACATGCTATTTTTTTATACACACATTTGTAGATTTATTTTCTGGAAGCTGACTTTTTGTTTTTGTCCTCCTTGTGTTTGGATATTCTAAGTGCTTATAAAGGATAGAGAACCAATTATGTCAAAACTACTGTCTTACCTTTGTCTCATACCTGGTTTGGCTTAAGATTTCTATGACAGTTAGACAGGATGGCACATTCCTATATCCCACACTTGGGAGGCCAAGGCAGGAGGATTGCCATGAGCTCCGGCCAGCCTGGGCTGCATAGTGAGTTCCAGGACAGCCAGGGCTACATAGAGAACACCTCTCTCACAATAGACAAAAACAATAACCCCATGTGTTTTTTATGACTATGAGATATGTCTAGGTGAGACTTAACCCTTAAGAGGTTAAAAGCCCCCCAAAAAGAATAGCTTACTTACTTCCACTCAAATATGGCACCACTGGACATCATCACAAGCTTCTTAGGCGCGGTCTGCTTGACTCTTCCTCTTATTATCCTCTTCTGTGGCCAAGCACTTTCTTGGCCAGGCTCGTTCTTAACCCTCAGGGAAGAGCCAGCCTGAGAGGGAGGAGGAGACACTCCTGAGTCGTTGGGGGTCCCTCATTAGTTTTGAGGATTCATTGGGGGGACCCATCCTTACCATGGGCCCCCTTCGACACAAACAAAAGGTTTCTTTTCCATGTGCCTGGCAGACCTGCCAGAGGCCAGTGAGGAAGAGATGATTCTCAACATGCCTGGATTTCCTACCAAACTGGATATTCTGACACTTGAGAGTAGGGGGAAGAGATTGGGGTGTCATTTCAAAAGGATACTTTATAAGGACATGAACAGACTGTCCACAGAAGACCCCTGCTGAAGTCTTAAGTGCGCAGTGTGTCCCATGCTTGCCCTTTTGGCTGAGAGTCTTGGGTCTGGAGGCCCTCTGAATGGAAAGGAGAATCATCACAAGACATTTGCTGGTGGGACTTTGGTTACCAAACCATCTGGAGGGATTTTCATCTTGGTATTGGTAGCTCTGGCAGGGGAAAGGGGGGTACGCTACTAGCATCAGAAAAGGGGTGATGACTCAGCATGGAGGAGAGCTGTGGGAAGGGCCAGTCCCCCACCAGCACAGGAGAAGGTTCTGTTTCATGAAGCCTCCAAGCTGCTCCCAATGACAGGTGGAAGTGGGCGATTGCCTCCAGCCTGGCAGTGCCAGGATTCCTTGTGTGTGTGTGTGTGTGTGTGTGTGTGTGTGTGTGTGCGCGCGCGCGCACGCATGCATGCACGCACTTTGTCTGTGAATTCAGGAACCCTTGGTTTGGACTCTATGCAGCGCACACAGTACCAGAGTACAACTTGTGAGAACAGCTTATTTCCTATCACTGTTGGGAAGCAAACGAGCCATATCCTGCGTTATTACTGAGCATTCGGTTCACAGAAGTGCCACTTTGTGACTCCCCTGGGAAACCATCAAAATTTGCTGTTACTTTTTGTTAGGTTCAGTGGGTTAGTTTATCAGCAAGCTCCATCTTCCTGGAGATATATTTTTATTTTTTGATGAGCCAAATTGATGTGAAATGAAACGCAATGAACTCATGTTTATCTGTTGGCAAAGTGGGACTTTCGGGGTTCCGGTTTAAATGTTCAAATGGCCCATCTGATAACCTGTGCTGTAAGCAGATGTCCTGCTGTGGACAGGGAAGAGCAGTAGAATGAGTCATCATGGAAGCATCCAGAGTCTAAGCCAGCCAACATGGTAGTGATGAGTGTGCTATAAAGACAAAACAGAAGACAGATTGTGCTAGGTGATTTCTGGACTTGTTGCTCCTAAGAACAACACAGGCAAGCTCCTTTCACTGGCCACTGGGATTATTTAAAGGCAAAAATGCATTTAGTGTTGCATGGTGACTGTTCTTGACAGACCCTAAAGCACAGAGCTTCCTGTGAGACTTTGTGGCCTACCCTAAGAGAATGACCTTTTGCTTCAGGAGTCCGTTCCAGTCATCCATGGGGGTTCCTCCACTGGCCCTCAGAGACTTGAGGTGCTGGACAGAGAGTGCCTGTAGACAGGGCAGGACCAGGAACAGCAAGACATATGCACAAAGCAGTGATATGGCTGATGTTGCCAAAGTGCAGCATAGGCAGAAAGATGGAGTGAATGATAGAGACAAGAACAGGCCACAGGGCCTGGAGTGAGAGACTAGAGGTAGCTTGGAGAGACAGTTGGTGTGGAAGAAGGCCACATTTCTGGGTTCAACCTGGGGGGAGGGAGAAAGGAGTAGAGACCAAAAAATAGTAATAAAGTCAAAGTTAGCAAAATCTGGGCCGCAAATGTCTGGCATGGGAGGGCACCTGGGAGTGGTCACCATTGCCAGTGGTTTTTGAGTTCCTCCTCTGTACTCAGAGCCTTTGCATATAATTTCTCATTCAGCTCCTTGGGTGCTCCTTTGAGCAGTCAGGATCCCTGGAAGAGACTTGGGGCTTCTCCGATCATTTTCACAGACCAAGAGCTATTTATACCGAACCAAGACCCCTCCCCAGCTGTCCACCCGAAAACAAACTTCCCGTGCCTTTGGCTGAGTTTACCATCCTCTGAGTCCCACCGCCCGTGTGGTGAGGCTGCTTGTTGACTTCAGTTTGTCTGGGAATTGGCCAGAGAACATCATTTACTGTATAGGGTCACGTGTTTTACAAGGGGCAGGCCTCAGATCACAGCTTCTTACTCTCTCCAGCACTGTTGCCTGAAGGGAAGAGGTAGGGGGCACTTTTTTTTTTTTTTTTCAGACCACAAAAATTCACACTTGGCACTTGGAGCTGTTATAGGAATTAATTAGTCAATGAGAATAATCAGGCAAAATCCACTTCAGAGAGAGGGAGAGAGCCTTTATTACCGAGCAGGCCTCTGTTGGGTCATGCCAAAAACCAACAGAGGCCCTGAACTCAGGTTGTTCTGGACTTTTTACAGTCCTTTGTCTGAATTCTCCTGCGCTTAAAGAGGGGAGAGATTTACATCCATGAAGGTAGGGGGTCTGTCAAATGTGATTAAGTACAGGCAGCTGTCTCCTGAGATTAAGGTAGCTACACATTGTCCAAAAGGGACAGGCTCAGAATCATGGGATTCTTGTTAGCTACCATCACAGGAATCTCCCCTGCTGCAGTCTCAGAGGAGGGAAGTGCAACATCTATCGCTTCACTGGAAGTCCTGGGTACATTTACATTTCTTAGAGATACATCGATTATCTAACATAAACATTAGACACATGGTATTCCTTCAATAGAACGGCATAAGCTCTCTGAGCTCTTGGGCCAAAGAAATTGAGGTCACATGTTCCAAGAGACACTTAAATGAGGTTGAGGCCTTCTTGATGGGGAAGTGAGTCTATCTGCAGGACAAGGGGCGGGGGGCGGTCCTTGTGCTCAAGGAAACCCTTTCCTTTCTAGATCTCATTGGAGATCCTGGTATGCTCTATGTAGAAGCACTGATCCAGATTCAGGGCCTATGGTGGGAGTGCCCTCCCTTCCTAGGGCACTTGTGTGCCTATGTGTTATAGAGTAGCTGTGGCAACTTCATGAGATTAGGGCCTATTGATATTCCCTCACAGAAGGAAACACTGGGCTGGGTAATGAGACCCTCACCTTAGATTCCAGCTACTCCCTCCCTCCGGACCTCCACTTTCCACTGTGTGCACCTGAATGTAATTCTACTGCAGCTGCGTGTGGTCATGGGAAGAGACATAATGTACAGGAGGTAGAAGAAGATTAACTGGATGGGGACTCGACCTCTGCAACTCTGGGGAGGTCATCATTATGCTAGGCTGGACTTCTCAGTGCAGCTATTTGGGGTAACTTAGGCTCTTGGTAGGTAACCTCTCACTTATGTTCCCATAAGTAAGCCCAGTAGACTCATAGGTTCACCAAGCTCATCTTAGATAGAGTCTTGTTTTTTTGGTCTGTCATTGTCCTGCTTGGAATGAAAAGGCATTTGTTCACCTCTCCCCAGGAGAAGTTCACATGACACCATGAGTAGACTTGAGAGTGGTCCAGTGTGCCTGGTATATGGGCAGGGAGGGACATTGGATGTACAGACTGAGCTGTGTATGAGCGAACCTAAACACTGCTAATGAAGATCAGGCCAGGACGGCTAGAGGTCAGGGCACATAGCAGGCCATGGTCTGTACCCAGCAAATATAACTCATGCAGGCTGGACCTAGGCCTGACTTGGATGTTGCTCTGGGCAAGTGACTTCCCTTTTACTTCTCATCTCATTATGGCGAGCCCACTCAGTGCCTGCAATGTCCCCATAGGCTATATGCCAAATGAGGGACATGCTGTTGGGCTGGGGGTTGGAGGCCTTTTCCTTATTGAGGTTGCAGAGATAAGCTTCAAGATTACCACTGCTCGACAAGTGCAAGCTTTTCTTCATAGCGATTTTCCCCCACATTACAAGATTTTCAGGCTGCTGTCCCTTTAGCTGGCCTTGACATCCAGCCCATCATCTGACATGGTCCTGTCTCCCCAGCCCTTCAAGGCCTTGGTAAGTGTCAATGCCCTTTTCTCTCCATACTTTATCTAGCTAGAGTCACTACCCACAGAAAATAACTACGGGCAATGTTCTGGAAAAGAAAGTGAAGCACAGCCAAGTTGTATAAGTGCCTCATAATGAATGAAGACGAGTGATCCTTTCATCTGAGAGCTGCTCCAGGGGCATGAAATAGCCCCAGGAATCCTTCTCCCTCTGCACTGGGGGCGAGGTGGCGTCCCTTTGCATAGACGTACATCTTCAGCTTCTCTCTCACAAGGCCGGAAGGAGGGTTTGGCATGCGGTGGTGGTGGTGGGTACTCAGGAAGTGACATGTCTTTTTGCTAGGCACATCCCCCAGGTGTTCAGAGGCCCCCTGGGCTGGCCAGGTGACTGGAGCAGGTACATGGCTGGCTTCCCAGGTCTCCGAAGTTTGGAAGGGTGATAAGCTATATACTAGATAGAGCTAGGTCATGACTCGTGTCTCTTTCACTCAGTACCAGCTTCTATATATTGAGCTTCTGCAGTATTTCAGGCACATGTCTTGCAGAGAGACTCATTTGTGTAGTGAGCTGAGCTTGGATTCTGAAAACAGATTCCCTGGGCTTGACTCCAGGCTGTAATGTTTGCCACATGTGTGACCTTAGATGCCTCTCTTGACCCCTGTGAGTCAATATCATTGGTCCTAACAGACAGACATAATAGAGCCCATCTCTCTTGAATACTGAGTTGGATGCATTAATGATATTAACTTTTTTCTTTTACTTTTTATTTATTTTTAACTAGAGACAGAGAGAGGAAGAGACGGAGAGAGAGAGTGAGAATGGGCCCGCCAGGGCCTCTAGCCACTGCAAATGAACTCCAGACGCATGTGCCCCCTTGTGCATCTGGCTAACGTGGGACCTGGAGAATCAAACCGGGGTCCTTAGGCTCTGCAGGCATGTGCCTTAACCACTAAGCCATCTCTCCAGTCCATGATACTAACTTTTGATACTGTCAGGCACCTCACCCTAATGGGTTAATGTGTGCTGCAACACGACCAAGTAGCTTCCTTGTTAGCATTTCTACTTTCAAGTGAGGAAATCAGGCTCCTGGAATGAGCTTTCCGCTGTCTCCTGTTGGCAGTGGGATCTGCCTGCTGCCAAAGTCCTGGGTGTTCTGCACAGGCATGCAGAGGGGTGGCTGATGCTCTCAACCCTGCTCGTGGAGGGAGGGAGTCTAGAGTACCGAGAGTACCAGGAAAATAAGGAGCTCCCTGAGGTAGTTCTGTTTCTGTGGAGCAAGATGGTGGTGGCAAATGTGGCTTGGGACAGCAAGGTTTCTGGGTGTGGCCACTAGGCAAAAGGGAAAGGGAGGACGAAGGCGGAGAGGAGTCTTCAAAAGCAGAAAAGACTCAGCCCAGGAGAGCAGAGCTGGGCTGGAGGGAACACTGCACGGGGGCGGGTGGCCTTTTCTCTTTTCCCTTACCCAGGCACTTTGAAAGGGCGAACTTTGGGTGAAGCCAGCCTACATCTCCAGCATTGCTGTCTTCCTGCCATAGCGGAGCCTTGCTTCCTGGTGTGGCCGCCTCGCTCAGGTCTAGTCTGCGGGGCACTCCGCTGCCGGTGCTCAGCCTTATTTCTCTTAGGAGCATTTAAAAGTCTGTCAGAGTAAGTGTTTCAACTACTACTGCAAACATGATCAACTTGTAGTGAACTCTGGATCTGTTAATTAAAATAGGCTTGGAATTAGGAGAAAACATTTCAGATGGATTTACATAGCAGAATTTTGATAACAAGTGTACTATTGTAAAGGTGACCTTTTTATTGGTGAAGTTTCAGAAGATAAATGATATGACAAGAAGAGAAAAACAAGTTATCCAGATAACTATAACCCTTAATGACATTTTGGCATGTTTTCCTGTGAAATTTATGCCTTCTTCCCTATTCTCTCACCCATCCCTTGCAAATACCTATTGGATACCCTCACGTGCCCCGCAGATGATGCTGGTGGTGGCGCTCAAGGACCTGTGTCTGGGGAGAACGGAGCCCTTCCCTGCCAGACACGACACGGAGGAGACCTCGGGGCCTGGCATGTGAGGGACCAGCTCTGCTACAAGTGGCTTTCAGACTTTTCTGTGTGACCTTGCCATGTTTTTCTCTATAAAATTTGGCCATATGACACCTTTTTGACTTCATGTTGTTACCATTTCCCTATGCCCGAGAACATTTAGAAGCAGGTCTACCAGTTGCATGTTATAGAATACCACTACCAAGAGACTTGTTTTTAACCCATGTTGGCAAAAGGTAGGGATGACTCCCAAAGCAAGACAGACTTCTGTCAGAGCACTTGATTACCAACCAGGGGTTAATGGTAAGACCCTACTGCTGAAGAAGACACCATACACGGTTGGCACGGACCACGTAGAGGCCTGGCTAGAATCTGGAAGAGAGCTAGTCCCCAGATGGTTAGCCCATCTAGTGCTGGAAGGCGCTACATGAGCTACTGGGGGAAAGTGGCCAACATCTGTCTGAGCAACTTGAGGTCTAAGCGACTCAGAAGCAAACAACCTGATGTGATGCTCACACAAGTGCAATAGTGGCACACAGCCATGGTGGGTAACCAACTGCTCTTGGATTGGCTAACAGATCCACTCAGTGGAAAGGAACCATATCTGGAACTGGGAAACAAGCCAGGATCATTCCAGATAATGATTTTGCTTTCCAATATCAAGCTGTCAGTAATATTGGGCTATAAGAGGGTCTACACCCATTAAATTCTCTCTCATTTAATAATGGTTATCTCATGACTTCACTCTTTGTTTGAATATCTGCTTCTCTTTTTCAGACGGGAGCAAGACCTGAGGAGAGAAATGACCCATGCACTTCACCATGGTGCCAGCTGAAACCATAGAGGAATTGTGGAAATGAGCAAGAATGCCGCTTTCTTGGTGAAGCTGATATTAGCCCAAAGGTGAAGGAGATAGACAAAGCAGAGAGCCCATCACTGAAGTAGATTTAAAACACACCGCACCTGGCTCAGGGAATTTTGTGGAAGAATGTTAGAGCCATAAATTGGGACAATATGCACAGAGCCATTGTCTCTCCCCTGTAACTGACTGCTGCTCCCACAATGCATGACCCCAAATCCCCATGGGGTTGGAAAAGGAGCAGGGATGAGGGAAAGGATGGTACCAACGTGTGTTGTTTACATACTAAGTATGTCCATAACTAATAAAGATAAATTAAAAAAAATAAAGGTGGGGATGAGAGAGGCCTCCGGGAGGACAAGGAATGAGGCCTGCAGCATGTGGATTGGCCCCTGAGAAGGGGTGGGATAGTGGGTAGCCTCCTTTCTGAATGAGCTTCCCCTTCAGTATTTCAATGAGTTCTCTTTCAATATTTCAGCCAGAAATTTGAAGAAACGGAATGATGCTTGCCTAAGCCGCAAGCTCAGCTGCTCCCTGGGGCCATCACTGTCACCCGTTGGGGTGTGTGCTGTCTGCCTAGCTTGGAAACTGGGACCTGACTCCGCAGCTCTGACATGGCGCTCTCCCCTCCGTGGGCAGACAGAGTGAGTAGTTCCATGACTGTCCTCATGACACTAAGAAAGGCCCCCAGAGGCAGCCACTGCACACGTGCAGCCTGTCTGATGAGGACTCCAATGGTGCAGGCAGTTGAGGCTTCTTGCCCACGACATACCTATCAACCCACCCCCGGCCTTTCTATAACTCAATGCAGCCTGTAATGACCCTAATGTTCAGTGGTTCTCCCTAGCCTGTCTCTATAGCAGCCATGAGCTTCCATTCCAATTTGATTTGAGCCCAAATGTCTATCCAATATCCATGGTCATGGAGTTATTCTATCAGAGTGCTGTGTCCAAACCTTCCTAAGCTTTCTTCTAAGCTGCTAAGAGTTAGGCTTGGGAGGAAGCCCTGGAGCCCAGGAAGGCACCACTTACAGCAAGTTCAGCCCCAGGGAGTTTGGGAGTGGGTGCTTGTGCTGGTGGAGCCATGGAATTCTACGTCCTCATTCTACACTAGTGGGTAGGCGCGCTCAATCTCAGAGACTTTATGTGAATTCCAACTGTTTCCACCACAGGAGAGGGAAAGCCCAGGCTGTGTCATCTGTCTGAGGAGCCAGAGTCTCCACTAGCTCCTTTAGTCTTCCTGGGCACCTGGGCCTTCTGATGCAGGAGGGGGAGGTCAGGTGGGTTAGCAGGCACAACCCTGTATCCTGACTGAGCAGGCTTGTGGCCACTGCATATAGCAGGACAGTATATCTATTGATATTATATATAGATATAGATATTAAAAACTCTTGGATTTACAACCCAGTGCTTTTGAATGGATGCACCTTCAGCCTAGTGACCAAGAGTCCCAGGAGTCTGAAAACCTTGAACTTTTCACCTTGAAGGGGTTGGGGGACTGTGAGACCAAATGACTGGTCAGGCCAACACTGGCTTCCGCTCAGTTGGGGACAGGGTGCTCCGTGCTTCCTAGTTTGAGACCCTCTCAAGGGCACTCGGGAGCTGCAGTGTTGGGCATCCCATGATGGGGTTTTGGGGGGCCCCAAAGACCCCACGGAGCACAGCCAGGCCGAGGCACCCCAACAGAAATCTCAGTGAGGATTCCTCACGAAGCTTCCAGAGGCCAAGGCCAGAGAGCATATGAAGACTTCTGAGCACTGACCATGGAGCCTTCCCAGATCATGTGGTACGCTGTTTCAGAACGTGTCCAGTATGAAAGACTATAGTTCCAATGGGCCCCCAAGAGACCCTGATGCTCCTATTCCAAGGGCCTCATCTCAAGGGGAGCAGTTTTCCGGTTGCCTGTTCCCTGGCCTCATGTTTCAAGGCGGCTCCTAGCTTTCCTGAGCCTCATCTTTGCAAGATGGTGCCACACCTTGTTATTATCTCCCATACCCCCACTTCTGTTCCTGTAACCCTCAGATACTGTGACACCTTCTGAATCAAAATCATGGAGACCAAAAAAAGATGTTATGGCTGGAGGGTCACTCATGTGACTCCAAATACCATCCCAGAGACCTGGGGCCAGAAGGCCTGCGGGAGTGTATCATCTGCCTTGGAGAGGAGTGGGCACTTGGGTGGGGGGCAGACTCCTCCCCAATGCAGGAAGCATACACTCTGCTTTGAGAAACCAGATTTCCAGAATATGGTCTTGACATCTGAGGGAGGGAGGGAGGGTCACCTAGCCTGGGAGGATGGTCACGAGCCTCCCCTCCCCCCCGCTCATGCAAGAGATTGTTTGGCTGGGTTTTTCTGATGAGTAGAAAAGACTTTAAAAAGTACTACAGCGTTTTCTTTCCTTCAGCCCCACCTATGAGTGTGGAAAACTGAGAGAAGCTCGCTAGACCCCGAGGAAGATCGTGTGCCCCTGCAGGGAAGTCTGCTCCTACAAATGAATTATTTTGAGAGACACTCTTGCCTTGGTCCCATGCCCTTCTTAAGAGTGACCTAGGCAGGGGGCAGATCCCCTGGGGAAACCAAGTCTCTGGTTGGGTTCCCAGGGGTTGCTGCAACATGACCTGGGGTGGGGTGGGGAACTTATAAAAACATGTTCCAAGGGTCTAGGGCTGGTGCTTCAAGGTGAGAGTTCATCTGGGATTAGAAAAAGCGGGACCTGGTGTCATTCTGGGGTTTGAGGCCAAATCATCACTATCTGTCCAGAGAAAATGAATACAGCAAAGCATTTGGAAACTAGACAAACCGTGACACAGTTCGGCACAACGAAGAACCAGATGGCAGAAGAGAGAAAGCGAAGCCGCTAACTGCGATGTATGAGAAGCCACAAGCTCAGACTTCGCAAGTGGAGGTGAAGAATCGCGAGGCTAGCCCATGGGAGCCCTATGGGATAGAATTAGATGCACACAAGGAATTTTGGGTTCTTGTTTGGTTTAGGGGCTACCTTTGTAGGTGGGGCTCTGAATGGTGCAGAGCCGAAATCACTGGCCAGTCCCTGCCTGCACCCCGCATAGACTCCGAATAGCCCCAGAGAACAACACACCAGGGTCAGCCTGGCAGAGTCAGCAATGGACTGGCAGCAGGTGGGAGGGGCTGCTCTAGTACATGGGTTAACTCAGAGGCTTGTGAGTATCTGCTGGACAGAGGTGCCTTATTTCTCTAACCAGCCAGGCACAGATTCTTCCCATAGCCCAATGCAAGGTGATGCGAAGCCTCTACATCCTTGAGAGGGCCGGGGAGAGGAGTCAGCATGTGAGAAGCACGCGAGGCGAAGGTCGGGACAGCCGCTTCTCACATAGCTGATCCTCCTCCCAGCCGACACGCCCCGGTGTCGCTTCTCTTTGGGGCATCCCAGGTGCAGTGCCACCCACATCATGTCTGACGCACTGCCAGCCTGCCCTTTGTCCCTTCTGCCCTGGCCCCTGCTCCCTGATTCTTGCTGCTTCTCCAGTCATTGAGAGTCTCAGTCCTCCCTTCTTCTCTTCTCCCTTCTCCCTCCTACCCCCTCCTTCCCTCTCTCCCTCTTGCCCTTTTCTCTCCCTCCGCACCCCATTCCTGTTCAAGTCATGCACCCACGAGCCTGAACACTTACAGAGTTCCCTAAGTGGAGTCTCAGCTCTAGGGCTCCTCAGACACCACCTCAGGAGGGTTTTCCCCAAGCACTTTTTTGGCCATGCATTCCTTTGGGTGGTAAATCTCCATTGGCTCCCCCTCTGGTAACAGATTAAAAGTCTAAATTCTTCCCTTTAAAGTGCACACTCTTTCCACAACTTAGGAGGCTGTCTGAAGTCCTTTCTTGGCTCTGTCTCCTAGCCCAAAGCCCCTTTATGTCTGCCTAGGTGGTGTCATTTGATCCTGAGCATGCCACATACAATTTGCATGGACTGCTTGGGTCAATTGGTCAGTTCAATTTCTGCTTTTAAGTGGCACTGTCGCCCACCAGGGTGTTTAGGTTCCATTGAGACCTAAGATTTAGGGAACTCAAGTGTAATTCTACTTTGCAAGCTTTCCTTGGTGGTCTGAGGGCTTGGGGTCATGAGGTCATTTGGGTCTCCTACTTACTGCCTCGGGCACATCTGCTCTGTTTACTACATTGTGCTGGGAACAGTACACAATCAATACTCTATCATGTGAACTATTTGGGGGTAGTATCTTGACTTTGTAGAGGTGTTGAGGTCTTCTGTGGAGAGCCAGCCTGTGTATGGTAGACATACATATCCACAAAGATGTTTTAGGCCTTCTTCAAACTTGCCAATGTCCCCTCGACAGTGGAATGGCCCTTTTGTCGCAGGCCACTGTCTGACTTTCTATTTGTGCCCATTTTGCTCTTTGGGCTTGTTTTTCATTCGTATTAAGCAGTGCTTTAATCCCACCCTGCAGCAACCAAAACCAGAAAGGAAACACCAGGCAGTCCGGATTGGCTTGTTCATTTCATATAGTGAGCTCCCCTCTTTATTTATTTTTTTTAAAATTTTTATTTATTTATTTGACAGCGACAGACACAGAGAGAAAGACAGATAGAGGGAGAGAGAGAGAGAATGGGCGCGCCAGGGCTTCCAGCCTCTGCAAACGAACTCCAGACGCGTGCGCCCCCTTGTGCATCTGGCTAACGTGGGACCTGGGGAACCGAGCCTCGAACTGGGGTCCTTAGGCTTCACAGGCAAGCGCCTAACCGCTAAGCCATCTCTCCAGCCCCCGAGCTCCCCTCTTTAGAGAGTCTTAGCCATCTCAAGCTCCTGGGCCCTCACCCTCTGCCATCATCCCTGGTCAAACTCCCTACCTGTTGACTCCAGAGAAAACAGTATTCTTTCTCTGAGGGGCCAGGTCTTCAGACATTGCCTGTACACTTGCTTACCTATCTGCAGTATCCCCATGATACCCTCTTTGGGTTGGACAAAGATGGGAGCTTGGATGCTTGGATTCTTTTTTTTTTTGCAAAGCCTGGGTCTTGTATTCGACTCTTGTGACAGACTGGTGGTCACTTCTGATAGTGATAATGATAGTATCCTACGAGAATGATCTAATCATATGGGGTCCTTTCTCCATGGATTTTTGAGGGTGCTTTTAATCAGGAGAGGGGGGCAGCTGGAGCTTTGCTGTAAGCACTCAGGCACTGAGAAAGTCTCCTGCAGAAGGAGACAAAAGAAGAAGTAAATGATTCAAGATAAGGAGAGGGTTCCCTGCATTCTGGAAAGCAAGGGATCCCAACAGGGGAGAGGCTGGGATCATACCCATCCCCTGGAAGTGGATTCTCATTCTGCCCTGGGCCAGGTATGTTCTAGGAATTAAGAGCATAATATACGACTTGGTTTCTGCCTTTTCAGGTTTATATATAAGCTAAGCAAAGCAGACACACTAAGCAACTAAAAATCTGTGGTCATGCTGAGTGTTCTCAGGGAAGGTGGGGTGGTTATCTTCTGCTGGTATAGACCACATAAGCTTAAGAGGTAATCAATCTCTAAGCTAATTAAGAGGGCACAGGAAGGGATAAGAACTTGACTAGAGAGGGGAAGGCCAGAGCATGGCTCAGGAGAAATGGTTTAAGAGGTAGGATGTGTTCTGAGTCCCTCACAGGGCAAACTTCCCTAACAAAGAGCCTAGAGCCAACTTCCTAGTGTTCTAAGAGTTCTTCTCCAGGACAGGGCTCCTTGGTAACTAAGAGAACATTATATTTCCTTATAAAGAAAATTGTTGGCAGAGAGTGTGGTATATTTGAATGGGCCTACCTTGGATTTTTTTCTTTATTTACTTAACAAGAAGCAGCCTCCAGTATGATACAAAAGATTATTTAGAAAGCCTGTCTTTGGATCCAGGTTCATCCCAGAAAAGTGGCCAGCAAGGGCCGACCGGAGTGTGGAGAGGTACCAGGTCTGTTCCTGTCCCATGGTTCAGACCACATTTGCTTCCTTGTGGGGCAACTTCCATGATATTTTAGATTTGTAGATGAAGGTAATGTACCAGGGCTTCCTGGTGAGGAAGGACTTGTGGGGTGGCTCTTTGTAGGAATAATTTAAGGCCCAAGATGATGCTATCTTCATTTAGAGTGGACAGTTTTCTACTTCTGACAGATACCCTGCAGCGTGACACTACCAGAACCCCATCATCCCATCTAAGTTCATCACTGGACACTCTGTGTTAGCATGATGCCAAGCTGCAAGTTCCTTGAGAGTTGATTTATATTGTTCACTCTTATTCTGAGAGTATAACTCTTCAGGGTGGGTTGGCTCGTGGGTTGTGAATTCTGCTTAGGAGCCCATTGGAAGCTCAGTTCAGTCTCACATTCAGTCCATCCAGGTCCACTGGTGCTGTCAAGGCAACAGCAGCTTTGGGAGTTAGCTTCATGCTTCTGTTCTCTGTGACCACCTTAGCCCAGTACTTCAATTCTGTTGTGTTCGCTTCCATATCTTCCAGATGTTGGTTCTTTCTTCTTCTTAAGTGCTCACCCTTCTTTTCCAAAGGGGCTCCACTGGATCATTTCCCTTGCCTTTTGGGCCATTTCTAGAAGCAGAAGTCTTAGCAATTTCTCTTGCCCTTTTAACTTGGGGTTCGCACTATCTCAGAGATACACAGGATGAGATTATGTGTGGGTGTGGGGCATGCTGGGTCCTGGGTGGAGAGCAGATGCTATTCAAGAGTCTCTCAAAGCTAGTCTCTTTAATTTTTCCTGCTGCAGGTCTATATTTGCCAAAGGGACCATGAAAACAGGGACAGCTTAGGAGAGAGGAAGAGTCATAAGTGCTGAAGGGGGCTGTAGGTCTTTTTGCAGAGGAGAGGTCCAGATCCAAGCAGGTATATCTATAGACCATGCTGATGGTCCACAGGAACAAGTCCTCTTTCTCTTTCTCTCTCTCTCTCTGTCTCTCTTTTCCTAAAGATTTTCTTGGCCCTGTACTTTTATCAGTTTTGGATACCAAAGGAAACTAAGCTCTCTCTTCTGCACTCAATTACTGGATGGAGGTCTCATGCCTTCTCTGGTCCTCCTGTGATTCCACAAGAAAAGCATGCTTTTAGAAATGAGCCAGCTCACCACCACCATCTGGGGAACTGGCCTGGGGAGCTCTGCTATCATTGTCCTCTTCAACTTTATAATTACATAGGTGTACTTTCAAGAAATGGGTCTGTCTACTCTGTTATTCATTCATTCATTTCACAAATATTTATTGAGCACCTACTATGTACCAACTCCTATGCTGGGCACCAGGAGTGTATCAAATTCCAAAGCAGACCAAAAAATGATCAAATCTCTGTTCATGTAGATTTTACATTCTCAGGCCCATTTTTCTGTGTAAGGATATGTGTGGGAATCTTTTACTTTCCTGTCACGAGGGCAGAATTTTGTTCTCTCTGTTCTACAGACTGCCTTCCCCCAACATTTTACTTGTTCTACTATGAGAATGACGCTATCTATTATCGCATGGCATGTATAGCATTTCTTTAGCTTCCCTCTTCCTATCCTTTGGAACACTGGGGAGCTTCTTCTATCTAGTTTATAGCTGCAGGATATAGCAGGGGGTACAGCAATCTAGCACCAAAGGAAGAAGGCTGTACAGGATTGAGGAGTGTCAGTCTAGAGGCAGCCTGGTTCGTTGCCTGGGTAGTCTGGATGCCAGCTAAGACAGCCACAGCAGAAGTTCATGTGGCTGGAAAATTAGGAACTGAGACCAGTTAATGACATTGCTAGGCTCACATATCTGATTTCACTAGAGCACAGAGATTGAGACAGACCTCATTCAGCTGTGGTATCTTCTGGGGGTTCACATTTACATTTTCCCTCCCAGCACACAGATTAAGAAGTCGCATGTGTGATAGACATATTTGCATGACTGCAGTTTAACACTTCTCAAGATATCTAAGTGACTGAGTTCCACTAAGATGAATTGTCTGTGATGGATGGGCTGCCCTCTCCTGCCTGCTCTGGGAGAGGGTATTCTCTGTCCCCTCAAGCTTGGGAGATTACCTTATCACCTTAATCTTGGCAACAAATATTCAGATATTCAGAAGACCAAAGCATACCCTTAGATTTCTTCCCAGTTTTGACCTCAGGCTTCTGCTTGAATTCCTGCTGCTCTTATTGAGAATTGAGAAACCAAGCCTCACATCATTTCCCCCACATACTGCAATCACACCAAACATTATTTGGACTCTGCTATTGCCTTTAAAAAAAAAAACCTATGTGTGTGTGCATGTGATACTAAGTCACAGACAGTCTGCAGATATCGTTTGTGTACTTTCCCTGTACACCATCACTGTCTCTCCTCTTTTTGCTTCCCGAGCCTCCTTCCCACGCAAAGGGGAATGCTCTTCTGTTAGGAAGAACAACACAGTCCTCTGAGTATTCCCTGAGCCCCTCGTGGTGCTCAACAAAGTCAAGGACACTTATAAACCAGTCAGCCCTCCTGGTAATATAGTCAAAGTTATGATTGGAACTTGGGGCATTTCTCCTTGGAAGAGGGAGAAAGCTGACAGTGTGTTCCCTTTTATGGCCCCAGATTTAAAATACCTTTCCAAGGTTCACTTATGCGTAATCACTTGCTAAGCCTGGTGGTAGGTTCAAGAGCAGTGGCTCTTTCAGTTAATGATGAATCTGGGGCATCAACTTCTCCTCTGAAGACTGCCTGTGGGAAGTGGGGAGGACCACCTCAGATCTGGTGAAGCTCCTGTGACTCAGAGTTAAGAGCAGATGGATGGGCCAAGAGTGGGTCCCATGCCCTTGTTAGGAAAGATGTGCTCTGTGAGAGGAGGTACATTTGCCCGTCTGGAGGAGTGTGCTTCACATCCTACCACAATGAAGAAAGCAGTTAGTGAAGGTTCTCTTAAATTTAGGAATATTAGGGGATATTTTATTGGGAATTGGGGAGAGACTGCATAGCAGGTTCTATGATCTAGGTACCATGCGAACACACTTTACATCTGTGTTAAAGTGGAAACTTGGGAGATGCTTTGGAGGATTCACAAAGATGTCTTTCTGTCGACTGAGGGGCAGTCATTTTTCCAGGTACCCCTAGTCTTTCTATCATCACAAGTTTCTGTCATTTCCCCCCAGACGTGGCACACACACCAAGCACTTATTTAGCAGTAGAAGAGAAATCAAAGAAAGCACTATAATTCCTTCCAGAATTCCTGATTTTGCTCTCTCACACATCAAATGGCATTCTATCAGTATTATCCAAGTAGCTGGTTAAGTAAGAACCTGTCTGATCACTCTATTCAATTGCTTTTCTGGCACCCAATACAAACTATCATTGTTCTTAGGAGGACACAGGGACCACAGACATGGCTCTCTGATGAACACATCAAGTCCAGCTCAAGACCATTTACCTGGAAGTTCTACTCTATAGATCCGTAAGTTCTATTAACAACTTCAGTCAGCATCAAACAAGGGGTGTTGAGGAGCTGAGACCTAGCTGAGCCATGCAGAAAGACAGTACAGTGGCTTACAACAAACTGCAGATGCTTTTAAGCATGCTGATTTCTCTAGGGCAAAGATTTGGCTTCATATTCAATTTTGCATCCAGTTCACTTTCTAGTAGCTGCTCTGCCTGAAAGACTCTTAGGAGCTTCTTGTTGAAGGACAGACTTCAGCTTTATAGTTCCTTAGGATGAATTTCCACATTGGCCTTCAGTTTCAAATGGAGGAACACCTGACAGAGGTTAACATCAACAAAATCTTGTGAATGTGTAATCCTTCATTTAAATTTCCACCCATATCTCTTTTTCCCTAGGTTATCAAAGTACAGAATTGTACATAATCAAAAAGCTATCACTTGGTTGAATGATAAAGGAAAACTTACATGTTTGAGATTGTGTTAGGACCAGCCAAGCTGCTTTACCAAACAGACCCGAAAGATAGTTACCATAGACACAAAAGATGCTTATTCCTTTTTCACACTATAGGACAGTTGTTCTGGTCTGTTAAAGGGCAGGCAGGTATGAAGTGCTGTGTTGTGCCATTCCTCCTCAATGGGGCTGATACCTCTGCTATATTCACAAAATTGGCTTTCAGAGCTGCTTCATTACTATTACCTTCATTTTAGCTCATGGGACATATAGGAAAACACCTGGTAGATTTTATAGCTATTTGGAAAGAGCATATACTCTACTCATCCTGGAGAGAAGGTAGTCACATGCTCTCACTAACTGAATATGGGGTGTGTTTGCTTAGCCACATACCTAGGAGCCTTAGAAAGGAGGATAGATGTGGATTGGAGTAAGGAGGCTTGCTGACCTTGGACGTGGAAGAGATCTTGAGTGTCTTCTTGACTCTGGGCCAAATCCTCCAACATCCTTACTTCATGTCCCAAGAGGCTTTCCAAATACTATATTATAATTAAAGTACTAAATAGATTGAACAAAAGAGCAGACTTGAAGCGGCAAAAGAGAAGTATCAAGTCACTTATAAAGGCAGGCCCATCAGAATAACAACAGCTTTCTGAACAGAAACTTTAAAAGCTAGGAATATTCATAATGTCTTTCAAGTTAAGGAAGACAACTGCCAACCCAGACTACTATACCTAATACCTACTATTGAAAGAGAAAGAATTTTCCATTATAAAAACAGGCTAAATGAATTCATGGCTACTAACTCTGTTTTACTTTCAGGAATCCTTTGGGCTAAAGAGAAGGAAAAGCACATATACGAGGCCAAAGAAAAGAATAATCCAAGCTTGAATAATGCTTAATGTAAGAGAGGAAGAGAAAACCACCAAGCATTACAAAATTAATAAGAATAATATGAATTACTAATAGGAAAAAGAAGTTGGCTAGGCAGTCAGGGTACAAGAACCCCCCAAAATGAGTGTTTTTAAAAATTCCTTGACTAAAAGCAGAAAATGTCACTAAGATTGCAGAAACCTGGATGTTACCCTCTCCAGAAAAGACTTCTAGATTAAGCTTGTACCCTTCCTACAGGACAGAAACTTATCCTTACCTAGATTACTAGAAAGCTTCTAAAATTTGGTCTTTGTCCATAGTAACTTGTGGAACTGGATCTTTCTTATGTAGCCACTCCTCGTAAAAAAACAACTTAGAACTGAATCTTGAGGTAGGCTTCTTAAACCCCATTCCTCTTCCCTCCCTGGGCAAGAGCTCCACCTTACTTCCCTTTCTTATGTTCTAGGCTTAAGCCCCCCTTCCCTTTCTCCCCCTAAAATCTTGTTAAGCTATATTAAAATTTTTCTGTACTTTATACTCTGGTCCGTGGATTTTATTCTTTGAATTCATAGGACCAAGACCCAGGAACACCCCAAATTATCAGTGTGTTGGCATACAAGGAACCCAAAATTCCTTTGTCATTAATATCCACCTTTCAATAATACCTGTGAATGTTAAATGGTCTCTACTGCCCAGCCAGAACACACAAGGCTAGTGCAGAATGGGATAAAAAGCAGCATCTTTCCGCTGTTGCTTCCGAGAAGCACACCTCTCCATAAAAGACAGATGGTGTCTTATGGTAAAAAGATGGAAAATGGGACTTTTTTTTTCTAAGACCAGGTAACAAGCAGATGTTGCTGTTCTAATATCTGATAAAATAGACTGCAAACTAACATTAGTCAAAAGAGATAAAGAAGGTTACTTTATACTGTTTAAGGGGACACTAACAAGAGGCCATTACAATTCTAAACATATGTGCACCAAACGTGGGTGCAAGCCAATTTCATTAAACAGACAGTACTAGATATAAAGTCAAAGATTAATCCCAGCACAATGGTAGGAAGAAACTTCAATACCCTACTCTCTCCAATTGACAAGGCATTCCCCATAAAAAGTAAACAGAGGGCTGGAGAGATGGCTTAGCGGTTAAGCGCTTGCCTGTGAAGCCTAAGGACCCCGGTTCGAGGCTCGGTTCCCCAGGTCCCACGTTAGCCAGATGCACAAGGGGGCGCACGCATCTGGAGTTCGTTTGCAGAGGCTGGAAGCCCTGGCGTGCCCATTCTCTCTGTCTCCCTCTATCTGTCTTTCTCTCTGTGTCTGTCGCTCTCAAATAAATAAATAAAATTAAAAAAAAAAAGTAAACAGAGAAGCATCTAGATTAAATGATATCATGAAACAAGTGGATCCAACAGCCATCTTCAGTAATTCCATCCAAATTCTGCAGAATATGCATGTTTTTCTTTTATTTAGCAGCACATGGCACATTTTCTAAAATGGATAAAATGCTAGGAGACAAAGCAAATTTTAACACTACAGGAAAATTAAAATAATTCCTTATATTCTAGCTGATCACAATGGAATAAAGCTACTAACCCACAGTGAGAGAGACTATAGAACACACATGAACTCATGGAGATTAAACAATCACTGCTGAATGGTAGATTATTGAAGAAACCAAGAAGGGAATTAAAAAAAATTCCTAAAATTAAATGATAACATAACATACCAAAACCTATGGGATACTATGAAGGCAGTTCTAAGAGGGAAGTTTATAGTTCCAAGTGCTTATACTAAGATATCAGAAATATTTAATGACAATGATATATCCTGGCTCCTAGTTTCCCCTTCCTTCCTAAAAATATTTTATTTACTTGCAAAGAGAGAGAGAGAGGGTGGGAGAGAGAGAGAGGAACGGGCACAACAGGCCCTCCAGCCACTGCAAACAAACCCTAGATGGTTATACCACTTTGTGAATATGGCTTACATGGGTACTGAGGAATCAAACCTGGGTTCTTAGACTTTGCAGGCAAATTCCATAAACACTAAGCTATCTCTCCAGCTCATTTTTTTTTTTTTTTGCTTTGTTTTTTGAGGTAGGGTCTCGCTCTAGCCCAGGATGACCTGCAATTTACTATGTAGTTTCAGGCTGGCCTCGAAATCTCAGTGATCTTCTCACCTTTGCCTTTTGAGTGTTGGGATTAAAGGCCTGTGCCACCATACCTGGCCCGTCCTTTCCTTTCACTCTCTCTTAAAAATTTACTCATTCTTGAGCTAGTAGTGGTTTCTTTAGGTCACAACAAGGAGAAGTGATGGAAGGATAGGTCCCTGTTCTTCCTTATCCATGTGAGGGAAAGTGAGGTGAGCTTTTATCAGCAATACTTCCTGAAAGCTTGCCCCCCCCCCCACAGGGGTATATCTGCATAGACTCTGTTTCTCATACTGCCTTTGCTCACCTGCAAGATATTTCTTATGGTAATTGTGTCTGAGAATGTAGTGACACATGAACATGGTTAGGTGTGTAGAGTCTTCAGGGTCATGTGATTATTGCATCATCTAAACTGATGGGATCTTTCCCAAGTATGTCCCTTTAAAGTGGGGAAACAGACAAACGTAAAACAGTAGATTCTTGAATGAATACTTGCCCTTCCTGGATTGGAAGGTGGCCATGACTGTGCACAGGACCTCATGGCCACCGAGTCTATCAGCCAGGAAGGTGGGTGTGAGGAAAGTGAACATTACCATTAAGAGACAAACTACTTCTAGCTAGTGAAGGGTGTGAGCTTTCTCTGGGTAACATTTTAACCTGGCAATCAGAGGGGTGGTATGGAGAACATAGTGTTTGTCATCTATCAACCTTCAATGGTTTCCATGGATTGTGTAATTTGATAAGGAAAGCTCACTGCTGCTGTAATTTTAGTCTCTCTCTTTGTATTTCCTGGGACTTTTCTCACAAGTCCTCTTCTTTTTAATGGTGCATGTCCATTTTTTTTCTTTTTTTAAAAAATATATTTAATTAATTAATTTATTTAGAGGGAATTGGGCACACCAGGGCCTCCAGCCAACAAACTCCAGATGCATGTGTCCCCTTGTGTATCTGGCTTATGTGGGACCTGGGGAGTCAAACTGGGGTCCTTTGGCTTTACAGGCAAATGCCTTAACTTCTAAGCCATCTTCTCTAGCCCTGCATGCCCATTTTATGTTGGTAGACACAACCCCTTCTGTCATCTAAACCACATGTTTTTAAAAAAATATTTTATTTTTATTTATTTATTTGAGAGAGAAAGAGGGAGACTGAGAGAATGGGTGCGCCAGGGCCTCCAGCCACTGCAAATGAATACCAGATGCATGCACCCCCTTGTGCATCTTGCTAACGTGGGTCCTGGGGAATTGAACCTGAATCCTTTGGCTTTGCAGGCAAACGCCTTAACCACTAAGCCATCCCTCCAGCCCTAAACCCCACTCTTCCCATCCAGCGCGTGTGGGGGTGCTCTCTCTGTCCTCTTCCCATTCATTACAGTCATTTCTGTTTACACTGGCTTTTCTCATGATTGCTGACCTCTTGTGACAACAGATTGAACTTTCAATTTTAATCCTTCTTTTTTTTAGCAACACCTGATTATGAAAGAATTTATACTTACTGCAGAGAATATGAAAAATAGGAAAGGATAAGAAGAAAAAGAATGATTCATTGTTCAAAGGAGAGATCCAGCCAACCTATACAAGTTGACTACACTGCAGACCACCTTTTTTCTGTGTATCAACCTATTCTGTGTGATAGTTTATAAAAATTGATGTCATGCTGGTGGTATGTTTGTGTCTCACTTCATCTACTTAGGGTTATAACATGTATTTTCCTAATCAGAGCCTCTCCTAGACCCGACATTTCCTAACTAAATGATATTTACTGGAATTGACTCTATCATAATTCAATTATTTATAGCTTCCCAAATGTTTTTGCTCCCTTCTGTCCCCAGTGGTCGCCTGTGAGAGCACAACCACTATGTCCACAACTGACCGTCCATAAGAGCGCTTGTGTCACAGAGTCGCAGGAGGCGCATGGAGGGGAAATGCTACTGAGAAACCCAGCAAAGGAGCATTGCAAGAAGGAATACGCCCAGGATCTGCCCCTGGGAAGAAGGAAAGGATGGGGTAGACTACTCTCTCCCCTGCTGTGTGAGTCTCTAGTAGAGTTGAGTAGTAGATGGAGACTCCCTAAAGTTAAAGCCAGGACTTTGGTAAGATTTTGAGGAATTCTTCAGGATGCCGGGATGCCAGGAAACCAAAACTAGCTGATCTAAGTAAGTACTCTGGTGATGCGGTGGCTGGAGCTGTCTGTCACCTCTGCTTCCCATGGCCAGCTTCTCCAGGGTGTCAGAGCCACCTTCCCTGGTGATCATCCCTCTTCACCCGGTCAGCAGTGAATATGTAACTATCAGCTGAGAAAGTGCTCTTGTTCCTCTTATGTGGGAAGGCAGGTCAAACACATCAAGATATAGGTGCAGTTGAGAACTTTCTGAAAAGAACTCTATTTTTTCAGCAAATAATGGCAACAATTCACAAATGGATTCATATGAAATTCAAAAGCTTCTGCACAGTAAAGGAAATAGTCAAGTGAGCAAAGAGATCGCCTACAGAAAGAAAGAAAATCTACGCTAGCTATACATCTGATAGGATTAACCTCTAGGATATATAAAGAAAGAATGCAAAAAAAAAAAAAAAAGAAAAAGAAAAGAAAAGAAATCGAGCAACCCAATCAAGGAATGTGTTAAAGAAACTGGCAATTCTCACAAGACAAAATACAAAAGGCCAATAAACACATGAGGAAATGTTCAACCCCACTAGCTCTGGAGAAATGCAAGTTAAAAGGACTTTGAGGGCTGGAGAGGTAGCCCAGCAGTTAAAGGCTCTTGCTTGTGAAGTCTCACAGCCTGGGTTCAATTCCACAGTGCCCACAGCAACTTAGATGCACAAAGTGGCCCGTGTGTCTGGAGTTTGTTTGCAGTGGCAGGAAGCTCTGGCTTGGCCATTCTTTGAGATTCCATCTTACTTCTGTCACAATGTCAGCCACGAAGGAAATAGCAACAAACCGTGAGAAGGATGTGGACAACAAGAGAACTCTTACTGGTGGGAATGTGAACCAGTCCAGGCACTATGGAAACCAGGGTAGAGGCTCCTCAAAAACTAGCAATAGCTCTCCCACTCTGGGTATATACCCAAAGGCTCCTGAGTTCATCTGTCACAGAGATACTTGCACATCAGTGTTCATGTTCATGACAACACTATTCACGAGAGTCATGAAGTCAACCGAGCTGTTTAACTGGATAAAGAAAATGAAGTGTACACAATGCCATAAAGAAGAATGAAGTTATCACATCTGCAGGGAAATGAATGCAGGTTAATTAAATTAAGTGAATCAAACCAGTCTATATTGTATATATAAATATTGTATGCTTTCTCTCAGTTGTGGTTCCTAGATTTTATATATATATATACATAAAGTCATAGATGTGCAGATGACATGAAAGTAGAAATGAAAATATTAGGGAAGGAGGAATATGCCTAATGCATATTATATACTTGTAGGAAAATGTTGTATGTCACATGATACCATGAACAAGGAATATACATAATGAAATTTATTTTATCTATTTGCAAGGAGAGAGAGAGAGAGCGAGAGCAAGAGCAAGAGCAAGAGCGCGAGAGAGAGACAGAGAGAGCGCACCATGGCTTCCAGCTACCACAAATGAAATCCAGATGCATGGGCCACCTTGTACATCTGGCTTTATGTAGGTACTAGCAAATGGAACCTAGGTCGTTAGTTGTAGGCTAGTGCCTTAATCACTGAGCACTATCTCCAACCTACATATTGAAATTTTTATAAAAATGCATCATTTTAAGAGTTGTCATTTTTTGTATTAACCTTTGAGTTAAAACACCTTTCATGAAGTTAATTACATATTTGTATTTTTTTGTAAGAATGATATGACTGAGTTTCTTTGGCAGTAGCTTGATTGTTTTACTTATTGATAGGTAACTGCATTATCTACATTAAACTTGTCTATTCTTTGTTTATGTTGGTGTTGGCGCTGGAACCAAATCCAGGACCTTGTGCTTGCTAGGCAAGTGCTCGACCACTGAGCTACATCTCTAGTTTCTCTACCCTCCTGCCACCAAATGTTTTGAGCTACTTTATCACTGTACTTCATGTTAGGAATATGTTCTGAAGCAATTCATTCTTCTGTTATTTCTATTTACTTCATGTTCAGAAAGCTCTTGCTTACTTAAGCTTTAGTTAACTATATTACAATATTTTCTTCTAGGGAATTTTTTTGGTGTTCTATCTTAGCCAATAGGTCGAGATGTGATTAAGGTATTTTTGTATTCGTATTTTATGTTCTGTATGCTAGGATTTTATTTTGGCATATGGTATGAAGGAAGGCTCAAACTTAGCCCCACTTTCTCTGACCACATTTTAGATAACCATTAACCATCATTTTCTAGTGATTTCCTTTTCAGACTTAAGTTTTGTATTTTATAAATTATTTTTAACTTTTTCTTTTAAGTAGAAACTTTGTATAGACACATCATGTGTTGGTACCATCATCTCGCTCCTCCCTGCCTCCATTACACTGAGGACCCTCCTCCATGGAGTAAGGGCTTATGAGGCGTGGGAGCAGCAGTTGGCCATTGTAGGGCAGGGTGAGGCCCCTGGGCATTTCCTCCCACCTGTGCCTCTTACAATCTTTCTGCCCCTCTACGGAACAATTCCCTGAGCCATGGTGGGTGTGATTTAAGTCTACTTTAGTGTTGTGCTCTCAGCGTGTTCTTAATTTTGGCTTTGGTATGTTTTGAGTGTCCTTGGTATCAGCCTTAAAGTTGAAAACCATGGATAATGGGGCTGGAGAGGTGGCTCCGTGGGTAAGAGCGCTGGCGGCTGAAGCACGAGGCCCTGAGTTTGAGCCCCAGCACCAACAGGACAAGCAGGGTGTGGCTGCAGTGCCTCAACTTCAGTCCCAAGCGAGACAGACACAGGAGAAATAGGGCACACTGGTCAGTTTAACTAAAAAACATCAAGTTCCAGATTCAGTGAGAGACTTTGTCTCAAGGAAATAAGGTGGAAAAGTCAGAAGGGAGGGTACCCCATGTTCTCCTCTGGCCTCTGCATGTGTGCTCACACACATATACAACATAACACGATATTACACACACACACACACACACAACAAGAAATCCATATATAACATTTGCTAGGTGTGGTGGCGCACGCCTTTAATCCCAGCACTCGGGAGGCAGAGGTAGGAGGATCGCCATGAGTTCAAAGCCACCCTGAGACTCCATAGTGAATTCCAGGTCAGCCTGAGGTAGAGTGAGACCCTACCTTAAAAAACAAAACAAAACAAGGCAAAACAAAAAGAAATCCATATATAACATTTCAGGGCTGTGTCTACCTCATTGAGCACAATCTTGTGACAGCATGATGCTGCTAGATTTTCAACAATATGAGATATCTTGGGGAAAATACCTCATCACATACTCGAACTTTCCCTTTTTTTTTGTTCCCTTCCAGTTGAGTTTTCACAAGGATAAAATAAGAAAAAAAGAGATCATGATGGAACTTAATTTGGATTGGACTTTACCTAAATCATAGTAGAATTAATAGTATTGATGTACCCAATATTTTAGCCTAATGTTATGTATCTCTTTACTGGGTCTTGTCAATCTTTGTAAAGGAATTTTCTGATTTTGTTGTTTTTAGGCTACTTTCCTAACTCTTTTCTGTCTTTCCTTTCTCCCTATCTTCTTTCCTTCTCTTTCCTCTTCCCTCCCTCCATTCCTTGCTTCCCTTCCCTTTCTCCTTCCATCTCTCTCCCCCTTCACTTTCTTTCTCTTTCCTTTCTTATATTAATGACCAAGTCTCTTTCTCTCTGTAGCTCAGGCTATACTTAAACTTGTGGCAATCCTGTCTCAGCTTCTCACAAGTGTGAACCTCTATCCTGGGCTGCTAATTTCTTATTAATTCAAAGAGTTTATTAAATTACTTGTAGCATTCTGGTATACAGCCTTAGTGCAGCTTAAACCCAGCAGGCCCATGAATCAATTATTTGTAAGTTATGGGTGGAGTTTTGAAATTTCAAATAACTTTAAAGGACAGCATGCTATTCTGTATTCGTCAAGGTGAGGAACAGGATTGAGAAACATTCATACCACCACTTTGGAGGTCTAAATGAACAGGATGACCCACATTCCCAAGTTGAGGGAGAACAGCTCCTGAGAATGGTCATTCCGTGGTGGTGTCATGGCATGGTGCTTGGGCAGGTGGCCCAGCTGCAGGAGGATTGAGAATGTGGGCTGCAGGAGCCTGGGGCTGAGACAAGCACGTAAGCAGGAGGGATGGTGCCTCCCCGTGATAGGGAGAAACCCCAGACAAACCCTTATGAAACTCGTCAAGGTCCTTTTATCTTGGAGACCTTTTCCAGCTACTGGTTTAGCAGCACAGCACATGCAGGTATTTAAAAAGATAAGAGTTTGAGCAAGAGGGATGGATTAGTGGTTAAGGCACTTGCCGGTGAAGCCTAAGGACCCAGGTTCAATTCCCCAGTACCCATGTATGCCAGATGCACAAGGTGGCACATACATCTGGAGTTCATTTGCAGTGGCTAGAGGCCCTGTGGCAATGCCCCTTCTCACTCTCTCTCTCAAAAATAAATAAAGGCAAGTGTTTAGTAAAACATCTCAAGTATTCTGAAATAATTCCCCTTTACTTTGTGGACATTCTGTGCATAAATTGACTGCACTGGCTGGACAGTTCATGCTCGCTCTAAGCATCTTCAAGTCATTCAGTGCCTTTAGCTAGTGGTCCATGGCTGAACAGCTCTCTCTTTTGCTTAGTTTTCTCTTGATTTTGACCTATACTGAACTTGGTAGCTGAAAAACTCAAAGCAAGGCAATCCTAATGAATTCTTTTGATGTAGGACACAGACATAAAACTAGTCCTACATACTAGCTGCAGGATAGTCCTTGCCAGATCTCTCAGTTATATTCATCTCATCAAAATCCTTATTTGAATGATATTTTGAAGTAACTCTTCCTTTTATCTAAACAGTCTCTAGAGCCTCAAAAGAAAATTATTTAAAAAGAAAGCAACTCATGTTTTGGAGAGGTCAGGATATGGCGTGTTGTAAGTAAGAATATGGCATATGGCAGATGATCATTATTTAGAAATAGCACAAAAATGAGGATAATATACCATTTTTGGTGTACAAATTCATTGCAATTAAAAAAAATCATACACACTCAGGAATCAGAGATTAGGAGGATCACCATGAGTTTGAGGCCATCCTGAGACTACATAGTGAATTCCAGGTCAGTCAGGCTAGAAGTGAGACCCTTCCTCGAAAAAAATGTACAACCTCCCCCAAAACAAAATTATCCCATGAAAGTAGCTTTGATCTACTTTCTCAAAAAATTTTTATTTGCATGGAGAGAGAGAGAGAGAGAGAGATAAAGAGGAGGCAGAGGGAGAATGGGTATGATGTCAGGGCCTCTAGCCACTGCAAATGAACTCCAGACTCATGTAGCACCATGTGCATCTGGCTAATGTGGAACTTGGAGAATTTAAACTGGGTCCCTAGGCTTTGCAGGCAATTGCCTTAACCTCTAAGCCATCTCTTCAGCCCCAAAATGAATTTTTAAAACATACTTATTGACTCTGCCTTTTCTTTTAGCTTGATTCATTATGAAAACTAGTATAATCAGATATGCCTCTGGCTTAGAAACACATTTCTGAACATCACTCTAAAATGCTCAATTAACTGAGAAAAGTAGTTTCCTATATTTTTCAAGGAATACACATTTCCAAAATGTCACCCCAGTAAATAATTATAGACCTGCTATTTGGGTCTATTGGTTAAATTATGGGGTCAGAAATTATAATGGCTTATTAGAAGTTGGGCCATCTGTCCATTAAGGTTTTTCTAACCCCATACTTTCCTTGCCCCCAAACAACTCTCTTCCTAGCTCTGATGGACAAACTCTGGTCCTTCAACAAGGATTTGTTTTCCTTTCTTATGGTAAAGAGAATTTTTTTTCTCAATTCTTATTAACATTTTCCATGATTATAAAAAGTATCCCATGGTAGTACCCTCCCTCCCCCCCACCACTTTCCCCTTTGAAGTTCCATTCTCCATCATATCCCCTCCCCATCTTAATCAGTCTCTCTTTTATTTTGATGTCATGATCTTTTCCTCCTCTTATGATGTTCTTGTGTAGGTAGTGTCAGGCACTATGAGGTCATGGATATCCAGGCCATTTTATGTCTGGAGGGAGCATGTTGTAAGGAGTCCTACCCTTCCTTTGGCTCTTACATTCTTTCCGCCACCTCTTCCGCATTAGACCCTGAGCCTTGGAAGATGTGATTGAGATGTTACTCAGTACTCCAGTCACTTCTTTCCAGCACTATAATACCTTATGAGTCATCCCAAGGTCACTGCCATCTGAAAAGAGAATATTCTCTACCCAAAGTGAGAGTAGCGTTAATATAAGGGTATAAATATTACGAAAAGTGCTTATTGGGCAGTTTGATAAGTGTAGTACATACATTTTCCAAACATCAGCAGATGTTACACCCCTAGGGCTCATGACTACCCCTGTTTTAAGTTTTCAGTATCAGGGATGTGTTCCCCCACCCCCCCCATGGAGTGGGCCTCCAGTGCAATTGGAGGGCAGTTGGTTCCACCATGACAGATGTGCCACTATTGCACCCATTGGCTCATTTTGCCTGGCTGGCCAATTATAAGGCTTGCAGTGTCCACTGTTGAGTATCTTCACTGGTGGTATCTCTTTCTCTCATTGAACTACATGTAGAATGGCTTCTTCCAGCTTTCTGTCAGCTGGTCTACATGGGGGAGGTTATAAGCTCAGTTCCAACAGGATTTTCTCATTGGCCTTGCAGCCCAAGTATGTGGAGTCTTCAGCAATAGGGTCTTATTTATGATGATGATAATAGGATGAAAAAGAAGTTGCCTTTGACTGGGAAGATTTCTTTTCATTTGGTAGGGGGCTGGTCCTCAACAGTCTTCATGAAGCCATCCGTAAGTAGCACATTTAGAAGGAGAAGTCACTTGATGGGCAGAGAGGGAAAAATACTGGCCTGAGGTGTTTCCTGTAGATTTTTTTCTCTCTCTTTTTCTGTGTGTGTGTGTGTGTGTGTGTGTGTGTTGGGGGGGTCTACAACAGAGCACAACACTGGCCAACACAGGTTGGCATGTATGTTCAGGCTTCTGGTCATGCCTACTAAATCTTGTGATATTTAAGAAAAGTGATAAGCAGAGCCAACTTTAATGTGCTCAAATAATTCTAGCCCCAGAGCAGAAATAAGGTTAATATTCTTCAAATTTATACCATATTCAACATCAAACATGACAGGTTCTACTTATGAGGAGAGGGCTTAGGGGCTGATGGTTTTTCTGCTAATATTCTGTTTTTAGAGTACCAGTCCAATGGAAGGCTTTCTCGTCTCCAGCTCTAAACAAAGAGGACCCCCCACCATTGTCTATGATAAAGACAGAATTTTTGTTTAGATAATTCAACACTGAAATACACAGAGTAAGTTATCACCAAAGCGTAACCATATTCCCAAAGCAAGCAGCATGGTCCAAACACACATACTGAAGGAATGTGAATATAGGTGGCTTCAGCTTTTTTTACTCTGTCCCTTACAAAAGTTATAAATGCCACCTCAAGAAACTGCAGCTCAGTGGTCCTTCCTCCTAGCTGACCCTGTGGAGTGGGAGGGTTGGCTTCAGCTTTTTGAAATAGAGTCTCTTCCCTTGAAAAGACTCTTGCTTAGTCATGCAGAAGCATCCCAAACATGAGTGTTCCAGAATTTTGTGTGACCTGCCCAAATATTCAGAGTGCAAAAATAATTACATGGATGTAAGTGGGCATGTGTACTTCTGGTCAACCTTCATAAATGTCTCCAAAGTTAAGACTGAAACAATACCAGAGATAATGCTCTTTGAGCATTCTAGTATAGCATGTGGCAGGGAAGAGGCAACATGTGGCCTAGGCACATATATGTATGGTCATACCTGCTACTGAATTTGAAATTGTCAGAGTGCGCCCACCTTCCTTTTGAAGGAAGACCAGCAAGGGTATTTGTCAGTTTGACTTGTCTCTGGGTCAGGGCTCAACAGGGCTACCATGTGGCAACAAGGCCCCAAAGCAAGAGAGAGCCCCTCAGCATTCAACTCTCCTCAGGAAGTTTGAACAGCCAACAACTGGCATAGGAGCCCAACCAGCCTAGAGAAGGCCAAAAATTAGTGGGGCTTGTTGAGTCAAATTCCTGACAGCGAAACTTGGGGGGTCAAATGAGGGACTTGTCAAGGACTAACCGGAGAAAGCTTGCTCGGCCCAAAGCCAGGACTGTGCCCCGATTTACAGCTTTGTGTTTTGTTGAAAGTGGGAGTCTGCTGGGCCAGGTGTGGCTGTGGCTCACCTGGGGGCCAAGGCCCTCTTAGATCCACCCTGAAAATGTGATCATCCCATGCATACCTAACGGTTGGGTTTACTGTCCAGTGACAGTCACACGTAGGGATGTTCAGGCTTCTACCTGAACATCGCAATGGGACAACTCTCATGGAGAGGTTTGGGAGCATCCTTACCCATGCACCCTACTTAGAAGGGATTGTGAGGAAAACTCAGGCCAGGAGGTTAAAGACACCAGAGGTAGGTAAAATGTGTATAGAGTTTCTGTTTCTGAAACTCTGCCCACCAAGGCCAACACACACACACCTATGCTAGTTTTATACAGTGACGTTTCTGTCTTTCTTGTCAAGGTTGATTGGTCTGAGTGAAGGCTGGAGTAATGAGACCAGTTACTGTGGCTTTTAGGTGTCACCCAAACTTAGAGGTTTGGTGTTTTCCTCAGGTGGGAGCTGGATGAAGATGAGAAGGGTAAAAAGAGAAGCTTGAGAAAATGACACCATCTAGGAAGCCTTGGGTGAGGGCCAATACCAGGTACAGGTTTCTGCCACTGCCTGTCAAAATTTTCCCCCAATTTCAGGTATGGAAAATACCTCTCCACTTATACCACCAGGGGACTGTGCTTCAGATGAGGAACAGAGCCCTGAACACACTTCCAAAGAAAATTATACCCTGAATGTGAGAAGCTTCTTAAGGGCTGGGGAGATGGCTCAGTGGTTAAAGGCTTGCAAAGCCTCACAGCCAGATGCACAAAATGAAACATGCGTCTGGATTTCATTTGCAGTGGCAAAAGGCCCTGGAATATTCCCCCTTTTCTCCCTCATGCATGTGTGCATGCTCAAATAAAAAATTATTATATATTTTTAAAAAAAACTTCTGACTGTCAAAAGATCCTAATCTCCTCCAAGCCAAGAAACAGAAAAAGTTTAAAAACACACAAAACATGGTTAGGATTTATATATAAAATATCATTCAAAGACTATGTGTGGAAGGCTTAGATGCCAGTGGGTGGACTTTTGGAAAATAATTGGATCATTAAAGGGTCTGATTTAACAGATTGCTGCATTGATGGGTTTTTAATTTAATGGGCTATGGGGGAGGTGGTCCACACTTTTAACCAAGTTGAAGGGAATGGGTTCTTATGGGGAGTTCCCTGGGGAAGTACATCTTGTTTTCAGCGTGTTCTGTTTTCTTTGCTGTCTGGATGCTAAGAGGTGAGCAGCCTTGTTTTTTTTTTGTTTTTTGTTTTTAAATTTTACTTGTTATTACATGCTATGTGCCATTAAGTTTGTTTTGCCTTGACACAGGCCCACAGCGATTGTGGCCAAAATCTTTGAAACCGTGAGCCACAAAAACTCTGTGTTTTTCTTTCCATCCTTCTTTAAATTGCTTTTCTCAGGCATTTTTGTCACAGAGGTGGAGAGCTGATTAACAAAGGGTGACATCAGGTTGAATGAGGATATCACTTGTCCCTTTGATTCTGAAGGCAGATTTTTTTTTTGGGGGGGTGGTTCCGAGGTAGGGTCTCGCTCTAGCCTGGGCTGACCTGGTATTTACTGTGCAGTCTCAGGCTGGCCTTGAACTCATGGCAATCCTCCTACCTCTGCCTCCCGAGTGCTGGGATTAAAGGCGTGCGCCACCACACCCGACTCTGAAGGCGGATTCTGACAGCCGTCACACTCCATGTTGATGGGGGAGCGCGGCTGCAATCCACCGGCAAAGGCCAGGGCATTTGCACTGTTGCTTCTGTGCCTGCCTCTCCCTCTGCCCCAGGCGTGGCCGTGGGATCACTCATTTTTTGCTGATACTGTGCACCAACCACCAAAAGCATTCCACGTTGGAGATGGAAGGTCTCTCCAAGGAGCATCCTGAGAGTTTTGCCATTCAGGAAAATGTCAGCACACTTAGGATGGGAGCAGGACATGGAGCTGGGGCTGCGCTGCAGCCATGGCATTTACGAGGAAGGATTTCATTGTGTTGGATGAAGAAGCCAGCGCTGACAGGTTGCAGAAAATGACGCGTAACACACGCACGCCTGCCCCAAGACCTCATCTCACATCCTAGGCGACAGGGGCCTGCAGGGGCGTGCTGGTTCCATCCTCGCTTCTGCTCTTTTGAGGCCTGTCCAGTGCGCATCCCCGCCCAGTGTCACCAGGGCGGGCATCCTTGTGCCTCGTCAGTCTCAGTCTGCAGTGGCCTCTGTGCCGTGCGCTTCCTAAGGCCAGTCCCTTCATGGAGCACAGGAAATTTTTAGCACTAAAATCTTAGGCAGAAGAGTCATGAGACTCAAAAGCGCCAGGGGGAATCTCGTCTTTAGTGGCCTGAAGCTTCCATCAAGACCAAAGAACAGAGGACAAGACACAGATGGGCTTTCTCTAGTCTGTTTTGTCTTCCAGCTCCACTGTTCTGGACTTGGGGGAACCTCGGAGGCTGAGCTGGACTTCTCTCAGATAATATTCTGGAGCAATTTCACCTACTCCCATGTATGTTGATCAATGCCAAGCCTGCCCCATAGAGGGGGCACCAGGGGCCAGAGTGCTGGGAGAGGTGCCTTTGCTGTTTGTCACAGGTACTATTAGAGGCAGAGGCCACAGAGGTTCTCTGGCAATACGAAAGAGGAGAGGTGAGCAAGGACTGCTCTTGCCCAGAGTGTGAACACAAATGGCATCTTAGGGGCAGTAGCTGGGCTCAGGGCACCAAGAGAAACATCTAAATGATAGAGAAAGGTAGACTGCATTTGTATGTGAAAGTAACCAGACTTGCTAGGTGATCAGACCATGGGGAAACAATGCTGACCTTGTTCCTGGACACACTTTACTTCTTTATAGACATTTCTGTTGACCTTCCCAATGTGCTGGTCAGAAAGAAGGCCAAGGTGAACTAGGGAAAGTAGAGCTGGTGGGCTTGCTGGCTACCTCACACTGGGAGAAGAAAAGGACATGGACGACTTCCTCAAGGACAAGTCAGTCCCTGGCTTAGTGCGGTTGGTTGCAGGTGCCCCCTGCCCTGGACCATTAGACCCTGCCAGGACAAAGCGTGGCTCCTGCTCCTGCTTGGGCAGCTTGGCTGGCCAGGGAGTTGGGCTCTCAATTCATTGTCTGACAGAATGCCATGAAAGGCACAGTAACACTCAGGCGTGATGCGTGCAGTGAAAGGGAGCTGGAGGTGGGTGGGTGGATGGTGGGCCACCCATGTAACCAGCCTGGTGAGAATGAAAATATTTCGAAGAAAACCTTGGGCTCCTCCCTTTGGCTATCTTAGTTATTGAAACAATGGATCACCCAAATTGGAATTTCCCTGGAGTCTCAAGGTGGGAGAAGGAAAAGGCTGGGGACCTGGTGACAGTCATAGTTTGTGTGTGTGTGTGTGTTGGTGGGGGGTGGCTTGTCTCAGCTGGAAAGAGATTTCATGCAGTTCTCACTTGTCAGACCACCTTGCAGGAGAGATTGGAGCCAAGACAATCATGATGGGTAGGAACACACCTTGACTGACACTACTTAGCTGTGTATACCTCTTGCTTTCTCTTTAAACCTAAACCTCACATTAGGACTCAGAACATTCCCCATGGGGCCACATTGAATACATATCCCTCCCCTTGTTTTTGCTTTTCACTATTAATTGACCCATGGAGAGAGGGTGGCCCAGCCTGCCCTGTCAGGGCTGCCCGGATCTAGACTGTAACCTAGAGACAGCTCTGGTAAACAGTGAGGCATCCCTTGGACAGGACTTCAGCCATGAGACATGGAGAGAGTTCTTCAAATGAACTTTGGACTATACTCTCAAGAACTGCCCTTTCTTTTATTATGAAAGGTACCTATCATTTCCAGCCTAGAAACCTGGATGTCGCCTTTGACGCTAACATAACCGTTAGTTAGCAAATCATCGTTAAGTCCCTCTACACTCCTGGCTGGCCGACTGGCCTTCCAACCTTCAGACTCAACCCTTCTGGTCCTTCCCCATCCATTCTCCCCAGATACCGCTTAGTACCTGTAGCACCCCGCTCACAAAGCTTCCAGGAGCCTCCCATTGCCCACAGACGAAAGCCCAAACTCTCTAGCCTGGTGCAAAAGACCAGGCTCTATGAGGCCCAGCTGGCACCTTCCACCTTTTGCTTTGGACCTCACCTAGTTCTTTTCCCTGTCCAGAAGTTTCTGCCATTGTTTGTGAGCACTTCCGGGGCTCCCCCACCCTCTTTGGAATGCTCTCCCCAGTTCCTGAATTGAATTTTGCTCTGATTCCAACTTAAATTTCCCTCTAGGCCAGGGTCTCGTTCCCTGACATTTTTACAAACCGATCCGTTTCCTCCCTTGCACTCTTGCTTTGTGCTCTTCTCTCCAGACACACTGTAAATTCATTGTGGGCATGGGTTGCATTTTAGGGTCATTCGCAGCTTTTGGCTTTGAATGGAGGGTGTGGAGACCATGGTCTCCACTGGCTTATGAGTTTTAGAGTTTTCCATGAGTCCTAGTCACTGGCCTAATGGAGTCATAGCATTCTAGGCAAGGGCTGGCACATTCTACCTTGAGGTCATCTCTGACCTGGAAGGAGCCTGGGCAGAGAGAATGTATGCAGGGAGATGCAAAGAAAGAACATGCAAGAACAGAGTGGAGCTGAGTGGGGGTACAGTTAGGGTAACTGGGCCCCTGAATGTAAAAAGAAAGCAGGAAAGTCTGCTCTTCCTAGAAATCAAAGATGATCTGACTTCTTATCTCTTGCCTAGTTCCCTAGACCTGTTTTCCCACAAACATCTTGGACATTTCCTAGGATGGAGGTTTCCTAGGATGGAGGTCTTTCATAGGATTTAAACATTATGGCTGGTCAAGTTCAGCCTTTGGAACCTTGTGTCAGGGCTAGGGCCAGCCTCTTCCTGAGACAGCCCCTAGCCCTTACCCACCAGCTGTCCCTCTGGTTCACCTGAGCTTAAAGACAGCCCACCCCTATAAGGTTATAAATGCCTTTGCAAGGGGGGGGGGCAGGCTTTCTGACCACTTGGGAAATTCCTGCTGTGGGTGAGTTTTTCCTGTGGCTGGGCTGGCTCTGCTCAGGCCTAGCCAGGAAGGCCCCTTGGCCCTTACTTTCCACATAGGTTCTTTATCCCCTCTAGCTCCCCACATGGTAAGAGCTCCTTGAACTTCCTTTTCTCTCTTCTCTTTCCACGCTTTTTTCCCAGGCCCTCCATGTGGGATCTGTGGCCAAGTGGGTGCCTTTCCTTGGCCCTGCACTTCCCTCAACAAATATAACAATTTAATAATTATTCTTGTCAGTCTTCTTTTTTATTTAATTCTTTGATTAAAATTAGAAATGAACCTAAAGTTGGGGGTTCAAGGACTTTCCTGGACCCCAAGTACCCTGTTCCAGAGTGATACATCTTCATATCCTGGGGGACAAGGGAACTCTCTGCAATGAAAGGACATGGAATACCCACAAAACTTTAGCCCCAGAGTGGCTTGATCCATTGTCACTGCAGAGGTCCATGCTGCCAACCCCACTTTGGAGGACATCCTGAGCTTTCAGAGCAACTGGCTTACAGGCCTGCAGGGAGGTGGGCAGAGATACACATGACAAGTGTCACGCATTTAAACTGAATGAATGTCCCAAGCCAGCACAGGAGCCTTGTCCAGGGAGGGATGGAGGAAGAAATGTGAGTGTGTTTGAGCGCTTGGGCAGCTTTGGAAGGTGGGAGAGAGGCCCGCTGTCCTCTGTACCAACTGCTTACCCAGGCGGTGACCGGGCGCTAGAGGAAGTCAGACTAAACCAAATTTCTTTGGACAATACTGAAAAGCTCCGTATTAAATGATTCCCTGTGGTTTCCACGTGAACCACAGTCATTTGGGGTGTGGGTCACAGCATACCCCTCATGGAGTCTCAGGGTCACAGATGGTCTAAAGGGTTTTCTGGTGGAGAGAAGAGGCATGTAATTTGCGAGATGGGTCTTTTGCTTGGTGAGTAGACCATGGGCACAGGCTACATGCCCGAACTCCCTGGGCTGTGTTGCCAGCCAGCCCCTTGTCCTGGGGTCAGAAGCAGGATGTCACCCCTCTCTCTTCTCCATGTACTGGTTTCTCCTCCCTGCCTACCTACCCACTCCCTTTTCCCACAGGAGCTTCTGGGGACACCTGTGCTCAGCCCCCGTCCCACCCCACAATCTCATCAATGAGAAGAGTTGGTTCGGGAGGATCCAGAATGAGATAAGAGAGACTATAGCCATGGAGAAAGAGATGCATCACATGCTTGACCTGCCCTGTGCCAGGCCTGGAGGGAGATGGGGTAGAGAGGACCCTCTGGGATTAGCTCAGGGTTAGAACTTTCCTCCATATCCTGTTGGGAGTGCAAAGCCAAACCAGACCTATCATCTATCTCGTACAACACTGTTTTCCATCCTGTGGGTCACAAATCATTGGTGGGTTGTGAAATCAATGTAGAGGTTTACAGCTAGTACTGTGAAGTAATAAAGACACAATCCTTAAGCTTTCACTTACAAAGAGAGTCAAGATGCATCCACAGCTTCGTATGGGTACTCAAGTTACACACCTGGATTTATCTAAGGACCTCCCCTGGTAGTGATGAGGTTTAGTGAATTTCCAATTGTGGTTTAAAAACAGTTGAAAAGCAGGTCTAAATGAGAATCTGGGAAGACAAGCCCCGTGGGTTATGTCAGAACTAAGGTATAGGCTCAGTTTTGGTCTCATGGATTTTTCAAAAGCACTTTGGGGCCCTTCCTGGAATCAGGTGGCCCATTTTGTTGGGCCTGTGGAGATAGGCCTGTTTCCAGAAACCTCTTTGGAGGAGGCTGGCTACATTCTGTGGCTTCTTACTGCTTTGGGAGCCTCATGTTGGCTTTGGAGAAGTGCACACCAGGAACAGAGAGCCCAAGGGAAGTTGGGGGAACCAGACAGGTGAGACAGAATGGGAAAATAGGAATTTATCAGTAGCCTTATAAGACAGACTGCTATCGAGCTCAGGGGATTGGGATGAGAAATGGGACCTGGGACAGGGCAGGTAACTGCTTATTTGACAGCATGAAACCAAACCCCGGAAAAAAGTGGGGTGAAAAAGAGTTTGTTTACCATCCTGGAAGATCAAAGTAACTAAGAAAGAAGGTCATTACAAACAACCCAAAGGGCTGGGGAAGGCTGGACCTGCTGGATTTCTTCATCAAATCAGTAGCCTCTGGCTAGCTATAAACTGCATCTGAGCAATAGAAAACAGGAAAAGGCTTTTGTCATTCATTGCAAGAATGAGCTGCAATCCTGGGATCAGAGCACAGCATCCAGAGTGGAGAGGGGAGGAGTGCATTGTGTATGGACACAGGATGCTCTGGGGTGGGGCTTCATGGTGAAGGCGGCTGACAGGGATGAGTCACCTCAGAGTGAGGGCAGTAGAGATGGCACACAGAGGTGATTACAGTTTACTAAGGAAACAGTGAATATAGAACACACTGCTTTGAATGGGCCACCTGCTTAACTTAGAGGAGTCATTTTCAAAAAGTTTACAAAATTCTGTTTATTAATCATTGTGGACACCAGAAAGACAATTCAAGGATGTCTATGGTATGGCCAGCATTTGTATACAACTGAAATTGGGGCAACATTGACTAGGAATTGAAAACCCCTATCAAAACCCCTTTCACTTCCTCCATCCCCTCTTTCTCTTGTCCTTTGTTCCTTAATGCCCCCTTCCCTACTCCGTCCAGGGCTATTAGCTCCCTAGCATTCAACACACTATGAAGAGGGTAGAAAAATGCACCAGACAAAGAGAAGCTATGCACATGTACGTGTTTGGTATTGTTCCCAGGACAAAGTTGACAGTCTACTTCTCAGTTTTGACTTGTCAGTTTATTCCCATTTGGGAAATAAGAAGTGATCCCAACTCAAGAGACTCATCACTGAACTCATATGACAGCAGGGACTGGCTGTTTCTTACAACTATTTCCACAGGCATCAGTGCAGGGCCTTCCCCACTGATGAGCACTTCATGTAGCAAATGCGGGAACCTGAGAAGAATGGAGACCTTAGTTTCTGGCCTGTAGCATGTTCTGCATGATCAGGGAAAGACACACACAGAGACACAGAGTAGAGAACAATGATGGCTAGGATGAGATAACATGTAAGAGTCTAGAGCAGGATTCACTGTTGGTTGCTTTACAATAGGGTGAACTTTGTACATTAAACTTCTGTGTACATTGGGGGCAATGTGGAGACCTTTGGAGGAAGCATCCTTATAGATGTTTCCATGTTCACTGTGGATTTGAGTCCACTAAACTATTACTTATGGGCAAATCTTTCCAAGAGGGTTTGGGATTATAGGGCTGCAGAATAAAGTAACTGATTTAGAAACTACGCCATGAGCACAGATAGTTGCTTTTATAACAACACATTTTTATGGAGATCCAAGACATGCCTATTTATCATCCCATTCTAGTGGAATGGCCTCCACCAAGATTCCCAGGTAATGGCTTGCCATTTTCAAATACTGTGATGAGGTGCACCAAACTCCCAGGAGGCCTACGGGATACTAAAAAGTTTCAAAGTGACATTTGTTAGCCCCACACAGTTAAGTCAAGTAGACCTAAGGACCTATTAAGGGAACTACCCAGCTGCTTTATTTTTTTTCCTTTGCTTGGGGCATGACAAGTTTACTGGGATGGGTGAGGTATCCTAAACTGAGAATGTTTCTGCTAATTCTTTTGCACTTGTACCATCAGCATGTAAACAGGGAAATGTGATCCATAGACATGTGTGTGCCATCCCCTTGACTCTTGTTTGGGACCAGCTTCATTGAACATGCCATTGCTAATTAGTTTATGTGAAAAAAAGGTTGTTGGCTTGGCACCAAATGCATTTTGATTCATGGTGATCACCCATGATTCAGTGCCAGAGGCAGCTGGTAGCCATGCCTGTGGGGTTACCAAAGGGCCAGTTCAGTGGCTACCAAACTGAAGGTTCCGGTGAGGCCATTGGGTAATAGTGGCCTCAACTCTTCCTTCCTTGTTTTCCCTGCCTTTTCCTTTCAGGTCCTTGGGGCCAAGTGGATTACTCCCTACCTCTTCTCTCCATCACTTTCTCCCTAACTCCCAACTGTGCCTCTCCCAGGACTGCAGATTTTGCTGTCTTGGGGGCCTCACTACATGACAGTTGCCTTCAACTGCCATTGGAATGTTCCCTTCTTAACATTCTCAGTGGTTGGCTCCCTGGTTCTATGGTCAGGTGGGCTCTCTCTCAGGTTATAAGGACTGGAGTCCAGATGGCTTTGTAGATTCCCAGAAGTTAGGTCACTGGAAATGCCCAGTGAAAATGTGATGAGTTAATTTAATAACTTAATTTTCATCACAGGTTTCAGGGTGGTCTCAGCTTCATGTGAGACCCTCTAATGTCTCCACCTTAGTAGCTAAAGGAAAACTTGGTGTGCCAGCTAGGGGAGGTTCTGGTGGCCAGGGGGCTTTGACCTTGACACAGCCCTTCCCCTGCCTCCTGCTCCTGCTCATTCTTTGCCATGGCCCATGTCCTTCCAGGCAGGTGCCTTGACAGGGCTTTGTGGAGAGCCCAGTGCTGGGTTTAATAAGCCATTACCAACGACAAGAAGAAGGGGCCAACTTTCTTGAAGATGAGTTGTTCATGTTTCCTACCTCTGGTGGGAGGCGCTGCTCTGGCAGACCCTGGCTGTGCCTTGCAGAGCTTTTGAGCTCTGCTGTCTTCTACTGTGTGCAGGGGTAGGGTCAGGAGGAGGGATAGAAAAGAGGCAGCTCAGATGTTTTTGTATCCTCTACCCTGTATCAAGACCTGCAGAGCACATTTTAGAGCTGGACAGGAGCCCTCCTTCTAAAAAAAAAAATAATAATAACGACATGCATAAAAATAGAATGGCTATGTAAAGCTTTATTTGGAGATCACATTTGAAGCCTTTGGTTCAAGGTCTTTGTCAATGAGGTTCAGGACACAGTACTTGCCTATGCTGGTTTCCCAGCACCCCATTCCCAACATCAGTCTGGGCACTTTGGGAAGGAATCTCCTGCCAGAGACCTTACTTTCCTTATTTTGTGCTTCTGGGAAGGGGAGTGGAACTAGGTATGATCTTCCTCCTGGTTTGGGTGACCTTCAGACAAAGAGACATGGAAACTGTTGCCTCCCAGGCAGAGCCCATGACCCTGCTCAGCTCTGAATGGCTTCCACTCCAGTCCACAATGCATCCACAACTAAGAAATAGCTGGCTTCCTCCTCTGATGGCGATGATGGCTATTGGTTCACTCCACAACGTGGCTGCGTGAGTCAGGTCTCATGCCAAGAGTGGAGGACTACAGTGACTACTCAAAATGGCTGCCCCCTTGCCCCCCTGCCCCCAGGCCCGCACGGAAGAAAAGCACACGTATCACGGCAGTATAACCAAGTGAGCTCTCTGCTCGGCGATAATCATAAGGAAGGGCCATCCACCTGGCACTTGATCCAATCTGAGCTAAACTTGCATAAAAGAGGACATAGCCAGCCCAGTGGTTGTGAGGGCTCAGGCAGGGGCTGTTGGTGTGAGACGCATAGCTTGGGAATGGGCAAAGAGGTATGCCGTGGCAGGAGGTGTGGGGAGACAGGGAGGAAAAGGGGCTCACAGAGGGAAGTAGGAGAGGAGTCGATGGGGTTGGTTCACGCTGGAATTCACTCCATGGGTTCTGGTGAGCAGCTGGACAGCGGAAGGGTCATGTGGGCATTTTAGATGCAATTCTCAGGGCCTGGTCTGCAAGGGACAGATCTAAGTGACTGCTGCTGTGCCACCAGCCAGACCAGCTTTGAGAAACAAACTTCAGCAGTGGGAAGAGGCAGTTTTTGGGGGTGGCAGGTCTGGGCATGGTGGGAAGAGAGGGAGACAGTCTTGCTATTCCTTGTAGAAGTTTATCCAAGACAAAAAAGAGTGCAAAGAGAAAGGCATTTTTTTTTTAAGGGTAAAGCGAGGTCAAGACGGGGGTCAAGAGAGGCGGTCTTGGCCATGGAGAAGGCAAGAGGCAGTGGGGGGCAGAAAGGGCATAGGGAGAGAGGGAGTCAGCTGGCCTTGAGGAAAGGTTGCTGCTACCTAAAAAAAAAAAAAAAATTGGAATTGAGTTGGGAGCTGGGAGTTGGAGAGACATGAAGTCCCCTGTGGTCTCTAGGAACATGGACATAGAGGTATGTCTTGTCTGTCTTGTGTGGTCAGGCTGGCCTGCTGGAGCGCTGCGTCCTGGAGCTTCCCTAACAAGAGCTGATGAGATAGCTCAGGGAGGGAAGCAAGGACAAGGAAGGCTTTCTGGGGCATATGTATAGACAGAGGAGCAAGACAGAGGCAAAGAGGAAGAGGAAGGTGGGTTAGGAAACTTGGCCAAACACACAGGGGAGCATGGTTCAGCCTGAGAGAGCTACCCCCCCCCCACGTGCCTCAGGAGGGCCTACGCCCACTCTCTCTTGTCCCACTGGCAAACAAACTCCTTGAGGACAGTGACAAAGTCTGAAAGGCTGATGTGTCTCGCAAGATGCCTAGTGATGTGTGAAGCACATAGAAGTTGCTAAATTAATGTCTGAACACAGATGTAGCCCAGAGGGCAGTAGGAGTAAGGGGCGGGGGTGCTGCAAGCGGTATTGTAGGGGGTCTGGCAATGGTGGGGGCAGTGTGTTATGCCACCAGTCAGACCGGTCTTGAGAAACCAACTTCAGCAGTGGGAAGAGGCAGTTTTCAGGGTGGCGGTTCTGGGTATGGTGGGAAGCGAGGAAATTGAAGACAGCCTTTCTATTCCTTTAGAAGTTTATCCAAGACAAAAAAGAAGCGCAAAGAGAAAGGCACTTCTTTTTGAAGGGTACGGCGTGTTGGCTGGCCTCCCTGTCTCAACAGTGTGTTCCCCGGAGAAGTTAGGGATGTAGGTATAAACAAGAAGAGGATGACAGCAGTCACCTGTTATTTCCACTGCGGGCAGGGGCGTCCAGGCTTTTGACAATGTGACATACCAATATACAAATGTGTTGGGCTGTATTCATAGACTCTCTGGTATGTGAGTGGCCCGCGCGCGGGTGGCAGCATGGCCACCCTTGATTCTGCCACACCTTGAATAATTTCCTGCTAGGTCTTATTTGCTTTCCTTGATTCCTTTTTGGGAGTGGGGGACAGAGGACTATGGGAATACTTTTTTTTTTTTTTCCCAGTGCATTATCTTTTTCACTTAATATTTCTTGAAAACATTTCTGTATTTTTCTTCCCCAAATCCTTTAAGTTTTACTTACCTATTTTGTTTCTAAGATTCAAATGGTTCCAAATACCACAGATGCAAAGGAATAATATTCTGTGAGCGGCGCCCTTCCTTCTGGTCCCTACCTCTTAGTCACTAGGTTCCTCTTCCTGGCTGTAACTCTTTGATCTTACAAACATCACTTTTAGTGGTTAGAGAATGTTACACTGCATAAATGTTCCAGAATCTATCAAAAATGATCATCCCTGTTGGCTCTTTAGATGCTCAGTTGTATATTGCTATTATGCATAAGGCTGCGGATGAGTGTCCTTCCAGGGGGTCCCCTGGGGGGGAAAAAAAAGGTAAATCATGCTATAGATGGAGGTGGCTGTAGTGCCCACTTGTGCAAAGGTGGGCGGACGAGGCCGTTTATCACTTTCAGAACTCCCAGGTGTCAAGGGCAAAGACAACACAGGGTATGAGAAGAATGAGGGGTCTGGGAGAATGAGAACCCGAAGGTGAGAGTCCAGGGACAGGCATCACGCAAGCTCCCAGTGCTTGTGGGCTTTTCCCTCTTGAAGAGGCAATGCTAGGAGCTCTTTTGCTGACAGCTGCCCAGGGTGCTGGTAGTTCTTACACTAGCCCCTTAGCTGTTCTAGACTTTGTCCCTTGTTCAGGCTCTGGGATGAGAGCACATGCCACTGTGCCTTCTCATGTACAGGTGAGTGAGTCTTGATCGCAGAAGGAAGGCCAGGGGCTATTTCTATGTCACCTGTCAAAAGGGGACGGCAGGACCCGGAAATGTTCTTCTCTCTTCTCCCCAATATGGAAAGACCCTGGATGTTGGCAGGGGCACAATTATTCCTCTGCACTCACTCCCTACCCCTGCTTGGAGTTACTCTCAAAAAATGCCACTCCCCACTTCCCTTGTTCATGCTGGTGAAGGAGCTCAGCGTCTATCCTGGTTTCATTACAGTCCACACTGGGCTAGTATGTAGATTACATAGAGCCCCTTCCAAAAAGAGCATGGGGCAACAGAAGAGAAACCACACACACACACACACACACACACACACACACACACACACACACACACACACTACATAGAGCCCCTTCCAAAAAGAATATGGGGCAACAGAAGAGAAACCACACACACACACACACACACACACACACGTCCTTATCTCTGGGTTAGCATTACCATAAGTCTCTGTGTTGCTTGCAGAATGACTCTAAGTCTTGGAGATCAAGTTTATCTTCTGTACAATGGCCACCCCCAAAGGCCATAGGCTTCTTTGATATTGACACCATAGAGAGCTGGATTCTTTCTAGGGTCTATTTTTTTGTTTTTGGTATCAGATGCCATTTCCAGGCCCTCACTCTAGCCCGATTTATTTATTGGTCTCTGTCCTAGTTTCCTGGGGTTTTTGTCATTCAGGTTACTACAATGTGAGTGGTCCAAAACAACACATTTACTCTTTACTGGTTCTGGAGATGAGAAGTCCAAAATCTAGGTGTTGCGAGGGCTGATTCTGTCTGGGAGCTGCGAGGAAAGCCCATGTCACGTCCTTCTTCTAGCTTCTGGTGGCAGTTTTTTGAGTTCCTCAATCAGCCTTGATTAGTACTCAGTCTTTCCCTTAGGTACAGCCTTGGTGTACTCTCCTCTTGTAGATCAACTGGTCACGGGGTTGAAGGCCCCACCTAAGTCCAGAATGAGCTCTTTGTCTAGGTAACTGTATCTGCAAATACCAAATTTCCAAATAATACCACGTTTTGGGATTCTGAGGGACATGACTTTTGGTGGGATAATATTCAGCCCCTTATAGCTTTTCTGCCTTCGGACACTCCCATCTACCTGCTCTTCCCACAGATTTGATTGGAGTTGTAGTTCTCAAGCTTCATGTAGCAGGAGTGCTTTATTTTTTCTCCAGAATCCTACAATTACTCCTCACCACCAACAGAATAAAGTCCTGTCTCTCTAGTTCAATTTAAAGAGACCATCTTAGTCTGGTCCCAATGATGATTTTGTCCCTCACCTATCTACTGCTCTGTACTTGCCCTCCTCCAGTCACATGGGTAAGGTCTCCTATGTTGTTGAATGTATCGTCAGCTCTCTGGTCTCCTGCCTGCATTCTCTGTCTGTTAGCTGAATGTTTTCCTTGAACACCCATGCCATATCTCTCCTTTCTCAGGAGAGCATTTGCAAGTGGATCATTTCATAGGCTGACTGTGTGCCACAATAGGAAACTTTCTTCAATTTAGAGCTATTCTACCCTCCACTGGGGCCTACATTTTACCCAAAGATGCACCTATTCTACTTTCTGGGGTCCTGGATTTGACCAGTTGGTCCTGACACAATCAATCTTCACACAGTTGGCTTGTGGACGCTGCCACTGACGCAAGTGTGCAGGCCCTTGCTTTAGAGTGGGAACGCCTCGCTAGGGTCGCTGTGTGAGAGTGCGTGGCTCCATGCTGCCATGAAGTGGTGGAGTCCTGTGATAAGACAAACGTGGGGGTGGGCAGGAAGAGAAGCTCTGCTACTTTGAGAGTGCTCTTTCACTAGAAGAGGGAACCGATTCATGGGCCCTTTTAAAAGAGGTCTGTCCTCCACAAGAAGCGGGAACTGGAGGAGAAGCGAGTCCTTGAGGCTCTATCGAGGTGGAAAAGCATCCAGGAGAAGTAGTGCCCCCATCTGCCTGTGGACACTTGGTTAGTAATTTGGGCAGCCAGAGAGAGGAAAGAGTGAGGTGTGGGAGAGCAAGAGCTGGGAACAGAAAGACACCAACACAGCTCATCATTTGTTTGGATGACAGAAAAATTGAAAGTAAAAATAACAAAGACTTTTTCTTTTCTTCTCACCAGTGTTGAGGATCAAGCCCAGGGCCCTTGGCACATACTAGGCAAGTGCTCTATCACTGAGCTACATCCCCAGTCCAACAAAGAAAGTTTTATTCTCATGATAGCTCCTGGCGTCTTTTGCTAGCTCCTCCTAGGTGACAGTGATTTTGAAATGTTTGAAGCTACCTGGGCCCCTTTTCTTGCTGGATGTTGATTGCACTTTTACAAATTAGGTTTATAAATTTTATAAATTAGGTTTAGAACTTCTGGCTAAGGAAGCCAGAAGATTTCTTGCCTCCAGAACGTTTACAGGTTGCTTTTGTTATAGCTCTGATATTGTCAGTGTGACTCATAACTCTATAATGGCTGGTTTCACTTGGTTGGATTCAGAAAACACCCCATCTTACTATAGAAACAGGAAACCCTCAACCCGAATGCATTTTTTCTTAGATAGTACATCTAAAAGGCGTGCCAGACTATTTCCTGATCTAGTGCCATCTGGCCATTTGAGCAGTGCTTGACACGCCAGGAGGAGGGACTGAGGGCACGTTTCCTTCATCACTCACCTTCCCTGATATAGACTGGACTCCAGGTCCTAGTGGCATTCCTGTTCCAAGTTGCAAAAACAAAAGAACAACTCGAGAGTTTGAGCTTGTCCTATCTATCTATATAAAAGATATATAAGACATTTGAAATGCCATTTTGAGAATTAGGAAGGGGAAGTGATGGGGGCATGAGGCAAAAGATATGTTCTGTTGTTCATCATACAGATGTTTTTCCTACTGCTCCCTGTTACTAGGAAGAAGTCCGAAGAAGTATGCAACACAAAGTGGAACATGAAAAGATCCTTATGGAACTCTGTGTCCTGGCCCTACTCAGAATTACTCGTTAGTATAACATCTCACGTGTCTGGGTGGGCTTACAGCTGGGCTCCTGCTGATGCTGTGGCTCCAATGTTACAGTTGGCCCAGGTTAACACAGAGAGGGTCCCTTCAACTCCATTCTAACTTTTGAAACATCAAGGAGTCCTGGATATCTACCTTTTTCTTTTCAAACTGTACAGTGAATTCCTTGAAGGGACTATTGGCTTTGCATTACCAGGGAGAGCCATTGAGGAGTAGCTGGTGTGCAAGAGAACCGGAGAAGTGATTTGCTTTAAATGACCGTGGTTGGGAAACGACAAAAAAGATGCTGGGTTATTTTTCTGCAGAGCATCCAAATACATGCTATGAGGATTCTGTAGTGGGGCCAGTAGCTGGGGTTCCACGAGTCAAACACAGAGTAGATGGAGTGATGCCAAGAAGAATTCAAATGGATGTTAACTGTGGTGTGGATGTTAGAAATTGCTGTGTGGCTTTCCCTAGAGAAATGCTTATTCACCCCAGATGGACGCTAGTGACAGGCCAAAGAAACAAGTTCACCTAAGTCCAGCTTGGCGAGCCCACGGGCTTCTCACGGGTGACTCAACGGTGGCGGCGGCAGCACAAAAGCTCCACTCCTGCCGCTCCCAGCCCAACTGCGGGCAGCTGCACGGGGGAGCCACCCTCCACAGCAACTCCTTACTGCTGTTATAACCTTATGTATTTTGTAACTTCTGAGCTTCCTTAGCCTTCTAAATGTTATGAACTTTCTGAGTCTCCAGAGACTATTTTTTTTTCCTTCCAGCAAAGGAGTGTTTAATTGGGAGAAAACAGCTCCACAGGGAAGGTGAATTAGTTTCACACAGCTGCTGTAACAAATAAATAGTATGAATATACAGTCTCCAAGTTCTAGACCCCAGAGGTGTAAGGCGTTATTTCTGTGAGCTGACATAGAAATGTGAGCAAGTGTGTCCCTTGAGGAGACTTCATGGAAAAGTAATTCTTTTTCTCCATTTTCTGAGGCCACCCACACCCTTTGGCACATACCGCCTTCCTTCCTTTTCAAAGCCAGCACCTTCACATTTGCCTTTGATTTCTGATACAGCCTTTCCCAGCCCCCTCTCTCCTTCTTAAGGGTGTTTGTAGATGTAATGGTTTTACTCTGGGTCATCCATGGTCATCTCCTCTCAGGGTTAACAGGTGGGCAATCTCAACCTCATCTGCGCCTTTAATCCCCTCTTGATGCACAACATCTCTGAAGATCCCAGGGAGAGGGACGTGAGCGACTCTGGAGGGATGTCACCCTGTCTGCTATAGGAAGTTGGGAAGTTGATTTAGACACCAGAGTCCAGCACTCTCATTTACATACAAGGAAACTTGTCCTCAAAGAGTTTATGTGAATTCCAAGTGTTTGCTCCACAGGAGAGAATGATCTCCTCTGAGCCTGGGCCATCTGTCTCTGGAGCCCTAAGAACTCTGCCTGATGCACCAAAGACTTGGGCTCTTGTCTCTTCAATTCTTTCTGCTGCACCTATGCCTCACTCTTGTCCAGACTTAGACTGCATGGACTTAAAATGGCTTTGGGCTATACATTCAAAGCTTATTTAGCAGAAGCATGGGTTCTTAGGACTGCAGCTTTTAAGTGCCCCATTGGGGATACTGAGCTCAGTGACCAAGGGCCTCAAGAGTCTGAAATCCTGGAAGTTCTCCCTTAGGAAGCCATGAAGAGGAGCTGCAGAGTGAGCCCCAACCTTTGGTTTATAACTGACAGTGACATTTTCTTCCTGCACAGCAATTCCTGCTGTGAATTTCACAATATGGAGACCCTGTTGGACCAGGGCTGGCCGCTGGAAGAAAACAAAGGTTTTCAGCTGCTGGGGATTCACTCTGCATTGTTGCTGGTGAGTCTGATCCAGTGGCCAAGTGTGATGAAGCTGGTGACTTTGGTACACAGCCCAACTGCAAGACAGGTGGTCCAACGGGCAACACAAGTCTCCCATCAAGTTCAGTGCCTGACGGGAAGACACAAAAAGACATACTCTACTACAGAGAGTATAACTTGGATAAAGCAAACCAATGCCTGGGAAGCAGATGCCTACAGAAGGGGTTGGGTCTTATTCATAAAGTTGCCTCCCTCTAAGTCACTTCATTTTGCCCAGCTGTCCATTTCACTTGACCTATTGCATGCAAAGAGGAAATCTGGCCAAGAACACCAACTCAAGACATCCTTGCTTGGGAATTAATTCATCAGAACTCTGAGACTGAGTCTTGAAGAAAGATGAGACATTGAGAAGAGACATGTGAGGCAACTGAGAACGGCAGCCCTGCTCCCTAGAAGGGATCACAGTGCATTGCTGGATCATGGGCAAGTCACTTAAGCATAGTACTACAGTGCATTGCTGGATCATGGACAAGTCACTTAAGCATAGTACTACAGAGTTTCCCTTCATCACCAGCAACTGACAGGGTGAAAAAGAAAATCCTGGAGCCTCAAGGGTGAACAAGGGCAAGTGAATCACAGTGTGTACTATCCAGGTGAGAGCCCACATCCTGCAGCTGAGGGCATGGGGGGTGGTATCACCAAGAATGAGCCCCTTTTCTATGAAATAGTGCAAGTCTGTCCAAGATAGACAGAGCTTAAGATCCTGAAAGGGTAGAGGAAGCTGTGAATGGACCAGCATTGGGAGGAGATGCTGAAGTAAGGCAGGGATTTAGTGAAAGCTCTAGACTATGGTTCTGCTGAGTATGGTGATGAGAGCAGGGTGGAAGCTGAGAGAGAGGGTGAGCAAAAAGGTTGCATGGGAAAGAGGAGGAAATCTTGAGTATCGGGTTTCTGAGGAGACCTAATATCAAGGAAGAATATGAGGAGGAAAGTTGTCACCCAGAGGGACATATTTTGCGGAAATAGCTTCTAGGTGGGCATTGATGACTGAGCTGTGAAAAGGTGGTGGTCCTACCTCCAAAGGGGTGCAAAATACCTGTGAGTCCTGGGCAGGAAAGAAGTCTAAAGTTCTTTGTCTGATCCCGCAGCTGGTAGAAAGGAGGTGAGCCTGACCTGTCCCAAGGAAGAGTCAGTTCAAAGCAGAGCAGCCATTGCCCTGGAGGCTTGTGTTGGTCTACCCTTCCACAGAGAAGCTGCTGCCCTGGTGGCTCCCCGGCGGCTGCATGGATGTTGCACGATGTGAGCTTGTTGGTATGTAGTGGAAAGTGGTGTTACAAAGGGAGGGAAGGGGGCCAGCTGGCTTGCAGTGGGATTAGACGTGACCCTATACTCTGCTTGGGCTCCAATGTCTGCAGTGTCGCTCTCAAGGGTAAGGCCCCTTGTTGGGCACTGGACTCTTCTACCAGAAGATCCCGGGCTAGAAAGGTTGAATGTAGAGATTCACTTTTAGGAATTTGTCTTATTTGGAAAAGGCGAGATGATAAATGATGGCTGTTTCTTCTTCCCACTTGGCTTCTGACAGCTGTGGAGTGTGCAGACTGGATGATTAAGGAAACCTCCCAGAGGCCAGGTGTGGTGGTGTACACACCTGTACCTCAGCATTCAAGAGGCTGAAGTAAATGGATTGCCATGAGTTCAAGGCCAGCCTGAGCTACAGAGTGAGTTTCAGGTCAGCCTGGAAGGAGAGAGAAACAGAAGCATGAGGTAAAATTTTGGGGGAGTAACTTCTAATTCCCTTGTCCTGGTGGATACGAATAGAAGTGTCTTGGGGGAGCCTATTCCAGAAGCTGGTGGGTTCCAGGAGGGTGGGGATGAGGAGGTGCCTTCAGCACTGAGATGTCCAGTCTCCGTCTCAGGGAGACTTTGGTGGCTTCTGTGTTGGACTGCAAGAGGACGAAGGCTCCATCTTGAGTAGGGAAAGTTCTGCAGGCTCTGGAGCAGAAGCAACCCAGAAGTGCATCGGCAGAGCCAGGGTGGCCGAGGCCTGGCTGAAAACCTGCTGCTCAGCATTGCCCATTATTAAGCTACTTCTGGTTTACTGAGAACCAAGAATTTGGGAAAAATTGAATCCATCTGTCTTAGTCAGCCCAGTCTGTTGTCAGCAACCCAGCAGTTCTAACTACGAGGCATTTATTTCTCACGGTTCTGCAGGGCGAGAGTCTGAGATTAGGGTGCTGGCCTGGTCTTTTAAAAGGATACTGATCCCATTCATGAGGCTCTACCCTCATGACCTAAGTACCTCTCAAAGGCCCCACCTCCCACCTTCAAAGGCCATCACATTTGGGAGGAAGTTGCAATCTACACTTTTTTTTTTCCCAAGGTAGGGTCTCACTGTGGTCCAGGCTGACCTGGAATTAACTATGTAGTTTCAGGGTGACCTCAAACTCTCAGTGATCCTCCCACCTCTGCCTCCCAACTGCTGGGATTAAAGGCATGCGCCACCATGCCCAGGGCAATGTACACATTTTGAAGAGACACAAACATTGACTCCATAGCACCATTTCTAGACTCTCTGTTCTACACCCCTAGTTAGATTGTTTTTGACTTGGTCAGTGACATGAGATGGAAAACAGCAGAACAGACTGGCTTGATGAGAGACATTGGGACAAAATGTCCTTTTAGAATCAAGCTTGATTAGGAGAGTTGTAGTGTTATACCACAGATGGCATGGTTGGGTCCGAAGGCAAAGAGAGAAAGGAAGGGAGGGAGAGAGGGAGAGAAAAAGAGAAGGGAGGAGGAGTGGAAGAGTGATGGAGAGAGAGATGGAGAAAGAGAAAGAGAGAAAGAGAGAAATCCACATAACAAAGGAAGCTTCTTGTTTTTCATAAGTTTTTAGAAGAGAGGAAAGTTCTGTTCTTTGTGCTAGAAACGCTAGATGGGACTCAAGTCCATAACTCAGGTGACCTTGGGTTTCCTGGAAACAGAGAGCTGTTTTTGTTTCCCAATTTGGTTTTGGTGTCAGGCAGCAGTTAGACTCTTCAAATGATTGCACAGTAATGCAAATGTGTTGGAAACTTACATAGGAAAAGATGCTGATCATGATTTTAAAATTATCCAATGTACCAACTTGACTATTCATACACACACACACACACACACACACACACACACACACACACATCAATAGACCTTCACAAATCATATTGAAAGACACACACACACACACACACACACACACACAGAGAGAGAGAGAGAGAGAGAGAGAGAGAGAGAGAGAGAGAGAGAGAGAAAGAGTCAGTATTAACTAGCTCTACATCAAATGTATGAATTTTCTTAGGAAACAGTTGATTTTAAATCTAGTTTTATATTGACTTGCATGTTTACAAAGTGGGGCATATATACACAGACCATAGAGGGACATTGCTGGGATTGAGACTTTTACTGCTAAGTAAGAGCTTGGGTGGCTCCTTGGACTTTATTGTCTCTCAGTTCTGTCTGTAAACTGGGGACTAAAGTCATCTACCAGCTAACTTCTCATTGCTGAGGCAAAATACTTGGCAAAATTCAGTTTAAGGAAGGAAGTGTTTATTTCAACTTACAGTTCCAGGTTTCGGTCCATCATGGAGGGGAAGGACCGTGGAAAGAGCTGGAGGCAGTTGCTCATATTCAGCACAGCGAGGAAGCCAAGAACAGCAAATGCCATTGTGTACGCAGCTCTCTCTCTCTCTTTTTAAAATATAGTTTAGGACCCCAGCCCATGCAATCGTGCCACCAATTAAGGTGCGACTTCCTACTTCAATTAACCTAATCAAGATAATCCGTCACAGGTGACTCTAGGCCCTGTCGAGGTGACAATATAAACTATGACAAATAATATCTTACTTATTGGGTTATGGATGTATTATTGGCTATCGAATGAATTAATATATAAAACATATATAGAGCCATGGTTGGCATGTACTAAGAATTCATATGTTAGCTCTGATCACTCTAATTTATATCCTTTTTTTTTTTTTTTTTTTGAGGTAGGGTCTCAGTCTAGCCCAGGCTGACCTGGAATTCACTATGGAGTCTCAGGGTGGCCTTGAACTCACAGCGATCTCCTACCTCTGCCTCCTGAGTGCTGGGATTAAAGGCGTGAGCCATCACGACCGGCTCTAATTTATATTCTTAAAATGTATTTAATTCATATGGATTTTGTAAAAATTTTTTTGAGAAAAATTCAGCTCTTCCTTCTGATAGCCTGCCCAGGAACAAATGGTTTATGCCTAGGACATAAGATTATAGAAATATGCCAGGAATAAGGCACAAGAGAATGGAATCTTTCAGGATCATTAAACTGTACATTACATTGAATTCAGATCCTTGACAACATTATGGGTTTAGCAAATGCTTGATAGTATCTTATACCTTTACCAAATTATTTCTGGTTATTTCTAGGTCCAGAGTCCAGGAAAATATCACTGGAAGGACCTAGAACAAAGAGCCCACAGTATCTTTCTCTTTGGTATTCTTGTTTTCTCCTGAGCTTGGAAGCTGGTATAAAAAATGATAATATTGAGTTGCTGGAGAGATGGATTAGCAGTTACAAGTGCTTGCAAGCAGGGCCTTCCAGCCCTGGTTTGATTCCCAATACCCACATTAAAGCAGATGCACAAAGTGGTGCATGCATCTGGAATTTGCAGTGTCAAGAGGCCTTGGCAAGTCCAGTCTCATTCTCATTCTATTTCTCTCTCTACAATTAAAATAAAAATATATAAAAATAAAAATGATAATGACACATTTATGAACATTGTAAAGATGATTACTTTGTGTGATAACCTAAAGTTAATAAAAATCATGAAATGAAAATAATTAAACTTGAATGAATTATTTTCAAATTCTTTTGAATTCATTGTCACAGCTTGAAGAACCTCCTACTTTCCTTTGAACACTGAAAAGAATGGTGGGAGAAATAAGTTCATTCTGACCCACAGGCTGCCTTCCTTGCTTGTGGGTTTCAGTGAGGACAATGTTTGCTAAAATGGAAATAATAAGAAATGTTGAAGATGCCTTAGTAGTTATTTTCTCTAATCAATCGATAATGTGCAAAATGTTTTGAAAGACAAAGTATGAAAAGTAGCAATTGGTGTCCATGATAAATAGAACTTGATGTTGCAGGTTTTAAATGTTAACATGTGAGTGAACAAGGCATCCTCTGGTAGTGGTTTTATTTCCTGGAACAAATGCTGGGTTGTGTGTTTACATCTCTAATGGTTTATTGGCTCAGCACTGTGAGTCTGTGGGAAGAGGGGATTATAACAAGATACTTTTGTCTGTTTAGAGATTTTTTTTTAAAATGCTTTTCTTAGAAATAATAGCTCAGGCTGGCATTGAACTCATCACGTAGCTCAGGTTGGCCTCAAAACTGTTGACATTCTTGCCTCAGCCTTCTAAGTGATGATAGGCCTGCTTCACTATGCCCTGTTAGAGCCTTCTTATTCACATCTAGAAACTTACTGTTCTCACCCCGTAAGAGAGGCAGGGGAAGGTAGGGAAATAGTTGAACCTCAAGTCCTACCCCCATGCTATGTGTCCCCCCCTCTCCCTGTTCCCACACCACCTAGGCTGCTCATGCATTCTGAGTTGGGGGTGGGCTATCAGGTGGTGGAGCTATGGACCTTCTGATGGCTGGGGGAAGAAGACGCTAGCCTGCTTCCATTCCTTCTTTCTCCTGCTTGGAATATGGTGGTGCTTTCCATCTGGGATGAGGAGGACCACCTCCTCAGATGGCAATGTCGTGAGCTAGAAGGAGCCTGTGTCTTGGAGGAGTTTGTGGAGAAGGAGATATATGTGACAGGTGGTGAGTTACTTGGTCATGTTTCACTGGATCTTAATGTCCTTATCCATGGAGTAGCTCTCATAGCAGTTTCTGCACAGGTTCACTATGAATACTATGAAGGCAAAGTGAGACGGTATATGTACCAGCACTTAGCCATGCATGCAAACAAAAGGCATTCGATAAATATCGGCAATTTTGCCTTTAGTGGAAACTCCAAACTTTTACACTCTTGCAGAGAAGATGCATGGCCTATATTTACTTTCACCAAGGGAAACATAACGCCTTAGATTTGCACTTTGCAAAGTACTCTGATGTCCATCATATGTAATGCACGCAACACTGTGGTGAGGTAGGAGGTAGCTCTGCATGTTCATTCTTTCTTTCTTTCTTAGATTAGAAAAGGAAGAACCACAGAGCAGAAAAATAGTTTTGCCAAAGCCTATTTACCTAACTAGTTAACTAATGAATGACAGAACCAGGGCTAGAATTCTGTTACCCGATCTCCACAGGAGAGGTACAGGCAATCAAATAACCTTCCTGGGAAATTTTGTTTTCTGTTGAAATGATTTAAAAAAAGCAAAAAAAAAAGTCCTGTGGTAAAATGTGTTGACTGCCTGGGACATAAGATTATAGAAATATGCCAGGAATAAGGCACAAGAGAATGGAATCTTCCAGGATCATTAAACTATACCTTACATTGAATTCAGAACCTTGACAACATTATGGGTTTAGCAAATGCTTGATAATATCTTATACCTTTACCAAATTATTTCTGGTTATTTCTAGGTCCAGAGTCCAGGAAAATATCACTGGAAGGACCTAGAACAAAGAGCCCACAGTATCTTTCTCTTTGGTATTCTTGTTTTCCCCTGAGCTTGGAAGCTGGTATTATAACAGGGGCAAATTGACAAGTTGTTCCCTGAGGGAACTTGGCACACAATAAGAATCCGGAGGGCTTCTCAGGATGTGAAGATGATGGGTGAACTTAGGGAGAACTTTGAGTCTTGTACTTGGCATCAAGATGGCCATGTGGCTGTGGGCAGTTTTCCTATTAGTTGGGCATTCAAGAGAAGCTAAAGAATTGTTATTTGCAGCTCTGAAAAAAAAGTACAAGTCCCTTACGGTATGGCCAAGTGATGCCCAGTGTTCAGGTCACAGGGAGAAGGTAGTGCCTGAGGGACTAGCCCAGAGCTCTTTTGGGGTGCCTGGCTGACGAGCAGAACGAGATCAACCCTGCAGAGCTCACACAGTTACAGGCACGATTGCCAATTAATTTTGGGTGAAATATTGCAATTAAACAATTAAACTATGACCAATGGGCAGTTAGGAATTAGTGGAGCAGGGTTTTGGGCGGTACCTCCTCAGTATCTTTAGAGAAGCCTTTTGTGACTCAAATATCAAGAATCTACAGAAGAGATGGAAAGTCACTGTAGTGAGGAGTTTGGGACTGTGATGGGGTTGCGGACCCAGAAGGGGGCGTGTTGCAGCCAGGTTTGCACTGCTGGCAGAAATCACCCGACCAAGAGCAGCTTTTGAGAAAAAAGGGTTTATTTTGGCTTATAGACTTGAGGGGAAGCTCCATGATGGCAGGGAAAATGATGGCATGAGCAGAGGGTGGACATTACTCCCTGGTCAACATAAGGTGGACAATAGCAAACAGGAGAGTGTGCCAAACACTGGCATGGGGACACTGGCTATAACACCCACAAACCCACCCCCAACAACACAATACCTCTAAGATGTTTTGATTTCCAATTGCCATTGGGGGGGAAAACTAGCATTCAGAATAACTAAATTTATGGGGGGTCACCTGAATCAAACCACCACAGGGAGGGAGGACTTGATACTAATTATAGGTTGGAGGATTGGCTGTGGAACCATTCCCTGTCCTCCTGCAGCTGAGGCTTCAAGACAGCCAAACTACGGGACAGATGGAGGCACGAATGTAGGCATCTACCAGGCCTAGGGTTCAGCAAGTCTTGACGGCTGATTACGTTCCTGGGTTTTACTCCCCTCTCCTGGTGATGAGAGTATACCATCCCTACGCCCCTGGATTCTGGACTCAACTTTCCTTCCTGTCACCTTCTGTGCCCACATTTACCCTACTCGCCCTCCAAGCATGAACTTGCCTTCTATGTCACAGAGGAAAAAGGAGTCATGAGATAGGAAATCTCTCAACTCCATCAAACCCGTCCACCTTTTGCTTTACCTCTTGTGAAGAGTTGCCCAGTCTCTTGTCTATGCAGGAAAGTTCTTTTCTTTGTAATTGCATGCATGTGTTGTGCATGCATGTGTGTATGTGCGCTCGTATATGTGTGTGCAGATGTGCATGCACATGTGCACATGTGTATGTGAAGGCCAGAAGTCAATGGCAGATGTTTTTCTCAGTTGCTCTGAACCTTATATTGGAGGAAGGGTCTTGCACTGCCGAGCTCACTATTTCAGCTAGACTAGCCCGCCAGCCCGCCCAGGCATGCTCTCCTTTCCGCCTGCGCAGTGTTGGGATGATAGGCACACACACCACCACACTTGACTTCACATGGGTGCTGAGGACCTGAACTCAGGCCCCTGTGCTTGCGTGGGAAGTGTTTTACTCGCTAAACCATCTCCTCATCCCCTCCATATGGATATGGACACATTAGTCAGTCTTTTATGTTATTGAATCTTTTAGCTTCTTAAAGAATCCTTCCTTATCAACTTTCCCTTACATTGAAATCTAATAGTCCTAAGATTTACTTTTTGATGCTTAAGCCCTTGATCCATCCTGGGTTATTTTTATATAATTTGTGAAGTAGATTCTTTTAATATCTCTTGCTATGTTAAGTCTATTTTTCCAGTTCATTTAAAAAAATCTTTATTTTTGCATGCTGCTTGACAGAGCTTCAATTAAAGTTTTTTTTTAATAGTTATGTACATAGTGTGTATACAGTGATGTTGGTACCAGTGTTAGCCTCCTTCCTGCCCTTCCCCCTCTGCAGGGACCCTCCATGTTGGGGAATGTTGGCTGTACACTGTGGGGTTAGCCATCACTAAATGGGTAAGAGGCAATATCTCTGTGTATCATGAACCAACATGTGGCTCTAACATTCTTTCTGCCCCTTTGCTGCAAGTTTCCCTGAGCCACATTGGATTCATTTTAGGTCTACTTCAGTGATGAGTTCTTGGGAGCCTCTGTGTCTCTGGATATCTGGTTTGGTAGGAATTGAGTATTTATTCTCTGTGCTTATCTCCTTTACCCTTGTGCTGGTACCAGGCTCATGAAGGAAGCAGCACTCTTGCTTGTTTCTCCAAATACTCTTAGTTTCAGCTGGGGCCCTTTTGAGGTGTGATGGACTGGTTGTCTCTGTAGAACCTGCATTTATCTTAACAAGAGAAGCAAATTCTCCAATGGACAGTGAAGTTAGTGCCAGATAAATGGGATAAACTTTGGCTTTTAAGGAGAGAATTTAATAGGTATAGGCCCTCTTGTAGCAAATTATTGGTGGGAGCTTGATAATGGAGAGTGGGGTCATTATTGGATATGGTTCTGACTTGATTCCCAGCTCCAGCTATGGGTTCGTTCCACTGTGTAGATCAGTTAGCCAAAACAAGAGCAGTTGGTTTCCCATCATGGCTGTGCACCACTACTGCATTTGTGTGAGCATTACATCCTGTTGTTTGCTGCTGAGTAGCTTAGACCACGAGTTGCTTCAATAGATGTTGGTCATTTTCTCCCAGTCACTCATATAGCACTTTCTGGCAGTAGACAAGCTAACTGTCTGGAGACTGACTCTCTTCCAGATTCCAGCCAGGTCACTCCATTTTACATACCAACAACATATGGTGTCTTCAGCAGTAGGGTCTTATCACTAACTTTTGGTGGGTCATCAAGTACTCTGGCAGAAATCTGTCTTCTTTTGGGAAAGCTAGTAGGTTTCTCTGATCAACAGCTCATTGTGGATGTTAGCCACATGCTGGTACTGGGAGTCACAGGTCAGTGCCCAAGAAGAGAAGGAGGAAAATGATAAGTAATATAAAAGTGATAGAGAGAAGAGAGAGAAGATGGAGAGAGAGAGAGAGGGAGAGGGAAACAGGAGATTAAGGTCAGTCTTCATCATACTCTCTCCAGGGCCTTATGATTCAGGTGTTCCCTCTAAGGGCCTGATAAAGGTTCAATCATTTAGTCTGTTGTTTAGGATGTAGAATTTTATGGTACCATTGCCATTTGGGTCCAGTTTTCTGTCCCTCACCCCCACCCATACTCTCCTCTCCCCACCTGCCCCACCCACCCTACTGTCTGGTCCTCAAGATGCTTATTAGGTATGTTGGTATCTCAGGTAGATTCATGTTAGGAGCCACAGATGAGTGAGACTATATGACAATTATCTTTCTGTGATTTGTTGAGTTTACTGAGAATGATCTGTTCTAGGTTTGACCATTTTTCTTCAAATTTCATTGTGTAATTTTTCCTTACTGCTGTGTAGAATCCCATCATGTAGATATACCACATCTTGGTTAACCATTCATTTAATGATGGACATCTGGGTTGATTCCAGCTCTTAGCTATTATGAATTGAGCAGATGTAAATATGGTTGAGCAAATCTCTCTGAACTGAGGCATGGAGATTTTAAGATAAATGCCCAGTAAGGGAATAACTGGGTCTGTTGGTAACTCTATAGTCAACCTTTTAAGGTGTCTCCATATTGCTTTCCATAGTGGTTCTACCATCCTACATTCCTACCAACAGTGAATAAGGGTTCCTATTTCTTCACATCATCACCAGCATTTATTTTCATTTGATTTTTTAATGTTTGCTGTCCTTACTGCGGTAAGATGGAATCTCATAGTTGTTTTAATTTGCATTTCCCTGATGATTTGGGATGATGAACACTTTCTTTCTTTCTTCCCTCCTTTCTCTCTTTTCTTGAGGTAGGGTCTTACTTTAGCCCAGGCTGACCTGGAATTCACTCTGTAGTCTCAGGGTAGCCTTGAACTCACAGTGATCCTCCTACCTCTGCATCCTGAGTGCTGGGATTAAAGGCATTCACCACCACACCTGGTGAACATGTTCTTAAGTGTGCTTGCCATTTGTATTTCTTCCTCTGAGAACTGTCTGTCCAGTTCTTTGCCCCATTTTGTGAGTAGGTTATTTGACTTTTTATTGTTTAGGTTTTTTGGGTTCTTTGTAGATTCTAGAAATTAGGCCTCTGTCAGTTGAATAGCCAGCACATATTTTCTCCCATTCTGTGGGTAATCTATTGGATCTGCTTATTGTATGCTTGTCTGTGAAGAAACTTCACCTTCATGAGATCCCAATGGATGAGTGGTTGTTTAAGATCTTGTGCTACTGGGATTTTGTTCATGAAGTCTTTTCCCATTCTTATATCATGGAAAGTTCCTCCTATTTTTTCTTCCAGTAGTAACTGAGTTTCCAGTCTTATATTGAGTCCTTTGATCCATTTGGACTTGATTGTTGTGTATGGCGAGATGTGTGGATCAAGTTTCACTTTCCTGCATATGGTTATTCAGTTTGCCCAGCACCATTTATTGAAGATGCTGTCTTTTTTCCAGCCTATATTGGTAGGGCGTTTGTCAAATATCAAGTAGCTGTAGTTAATTGACCCAAAGTCTGGGTCCTCGATTCTGTTCCATTGGTCTATAATCCTGTTTTTATGACAGTACCATGCTGTTTTATTATTATAGTTTTAGATCATGTATGGTGATGCTCCCAGAGGTGTTTCTTTTGCTGAGGATATGCTTGGATATTTGAGGCTTTCTGCCTTTCCATATGAATTTTGAGATCATTTTTTTTTATCTCCTAAGAACAATGTTGGGATTTTGATTGGAACTGCATTAAATCTGTATATTGCCTTTAGTAAGATTGCCATTTTCACAATGTTAATTCTGCCTATACAGGAGCATGGGAGGTCTTTCCATTTTCTCAAGTCCTAATCAGTTTCTTTTTTGAGTGTTTTTATGGTTTCATGGTATAGGTCTTTCACACATCCTTGGTTAATGTTATTCCAAGGTATTTCATTAATTTTTTTTTGTTACTATTGAAAATGGAACAATGTCACTTATTTCTTTCTCTGTATCTTTGTCTTTTGCATATAGAAAGGCTACTGATTTATGTGCATTGACTTTGTATCCTGATACTTTTCTGAAGGAGTTAATCACCTTTAAGAATTTTAAGATGGAGGCTGTTGGGTCTCTTACATACAGGATCATGTCATCTGTGAACAGAGCTAATTTAACTTCTTCCTTTCCAATTTGTATCCCTTGAATTTCTTTCTCCTGTCTTATTGCTTTTTTTATGAAGGCATTTAGTGCCATGAATTTTTCCCTGGGGACCACCTTCATTGTGTCCCATAAGTTTTGGTACGATATGCTCTCATTGTCATTCATTTCTAAAAGTGTTGCAATTTCATTTTTTATTTTGTCCATTACCCATTTTATTGTTTAAAAATATGTTGTTCAGTTTCCAGGAGCTGATGGGATTCCTGGTGCTTCTTTTGTTGTTAATTTCTAGCAATATAGCATTGTGATCTGATGCAGAGGATTATGTCACTCTTCCTGAATATGTAGTGACAGGCTTTGTGACCCAGTATATGATCTATTTTAGAGAAGATTCCATGGGCTGCTGAGAAGAATGTGTAGTCTGTGAATTTGGGGGAGAATATTCTGTAGATGTCCATTAGGTCTAATTGTTCTATGGCTTGTTGAGCTCTCTCACTTCCCTGTTGATTTTTGGTTTAGATGATCTATCTATTGCTGATAGTGGAGAATTGAAATCCCCAACTATGATGGTGTTGGTGGTTATTTCTGTTTTGTTGTCAAGTAGGTTTTGTTTTATGAATTGTGGTGTCCCTGTGTTTGGTGCATAAATATTTATGATTTTGATATCCTCTTGTTGGATCATTCCCTTGATAAGTAGGAAGTGGCCTTCTTTGTCTTTTTTTGATAACGTTTGGTTTGAAGTCTGTTTTATCCGATATTAGTATAGCTACGCCTATGTGTTTCTTATTCCCATTTGCTTGGAATATCATTTTCCACCCTTTCATCCTGAGGAGGTGTCTGTCTTTAGTGGTGAGGTGGGTTTCTTGAAGACAACAGATTGAGGGGTCTAATTTTCTTTCTTTTAAAAAATATTTTTATTTTCATTAATTTATTTTAGAGAGAGAGGTGGGGAGAAGGAGAAAGAGGCAGATAGAGAATGGGCACTCAGGGCCTCCAGCCACTGAAAAGGAACTTCAAATGCATGAGCCTTCTTGTGCATCTGGCTTACATGGCTCCTGGGGAGTTGAACCTGGATTTGCTTTGCAGGCAAATGCCTTAACCACTAAGGCATCTGGCCAGCCCTAGTGGTCTAATTTTCTGATCCACCCTGTTTATGTCTCTTGATGTGTGAATTAAGGCCATTAATACTTAGGGTAATGACTGTTAGGTTTGATTTGATCTCTGCCATATCATGGTGGTTTATGTGGTTTGCTGTTTTCTTGGACTTTGTAGTTTTTTGTGCCTTCTCTGAGTTTGGTTATTGTGATCTGTTTCTTGTAGGCACTTGAGGTTGGTTATTTGATTTGTGGAGAATTTCCTGAGGTACTCTCTGCAGGTTTGGCTTTGTGTTCATATAGTTGTAAAGCTGAGTTTTATTGTGGAAAGTTTTTCTTTCACCATCTATTATGGGAGATACTTTTGCTGGGTAGGGTAGTTTGGATTTGAAGTCATAGGTTCTTAGACTTTGCAGTGTTACATTCCAGGCCCTTTTGACTTTCAGGGTTTCCATTGAGAAGTCTGAAGTAAATCTGGGGTGGTTACCTTTAAATGTAATTTGTTGCTTTTCCCTAGCTGCTTTTAGGATTTCTTTTTGGTCTCAATGTTTAGAGTCTTAATGACAATATGTCTTGGGGAGTTTCTCCTTTGGTCCAGTCTGTTTGGAGTTCTGTTACCTTCTTATAACTTGATGGGCCTTCTTTTTGAGAGTGGGAAAGTTTTCTTCAATAATTTTGTTGAATAATTTCTCCATGCCTTTGGTCTGAATTTCTTCCCCTTTTGGTATTCCTATGATCCAAATGTTAGGACATTTAATGGTATCCCATAGTTCCCTCACAGAAATTTTTGAATTTATTGAAACTTTTGGACTCTTGAACTGTTTCTTCTGTTTTGTCTTCCAGTTCTGAATTTCTGTCCTCCACATGACTGACTCTATTCCTGAGAGCTTCTATAGAGTTTTGGGCTTGTTCAATTTGTTTTTTCATTTTCTACTACTTTTCTTTCGTTCTTTCTTCCTTTCTTTTTTCTTTTTTGAGGTAGCATCTTACTCTGGCCCAGGCTGACCTGGGATTCACTACATAGTCTCAGGGTGGCCTCGAACTCACTGCAATCCTCCTACCTCTACCTCCTGAGAGCTGAGATTAAAGGCGTGTGCCACCACACCCGGCTTCCTACTACTTTTGTATGTATAGTTTCCATCCCTCTGTCAAGTTCCATTTTCACGTCATTTTCGGATTTTCTTGATGCTTCTTGGAATTCATTCTTGCATTTATTTATGTCTTCTACGAACTTAGCCAGATGGTTATTGAGGTCCTCTTTTTTTTTTCTCTCTCCTTCAGCTCATTTAACTGTCTTTGGACACCTTCCAAGGTCTTATCTATTAGGTCTAGTCTAGCGATGACACCATTCATACGATTATCAGTTCTTTGTTGCTTTTCTGAAAGTTCTGCCATTTTCTTGGACAGGGTTGCACAGCTGATAACTTCATTTTGGGGTTCTGATCCTAATGTCTCTTCTGTGTTTTGATTAGAGACATCCATTGTAGGACTGAGCGATCTTATTGGATTTACTTGCATTTGATTTTTCATGTTATTCCTTTTTGCGTTGTGGTCTGCATATCACAGTGTACAAGCCTTATTTAATTTAGGAGCAAGCTATAGTCTACCCTTGAAATATGTTCATTGGTTATTCCCTTTTATGTTTGCTTCCACTATTTTTCTGGTGGCAGTTGGGCCTACCTCCTCACAAGGAAGGAGCCAATGAGGCTGTGGTGGGGATCCAATGACCTGATGTAGAGGCTTGTTGTTCTGTGATTTGAGGTATGGGAGTGCATGGTCAGGAGGCCCGGAGTGGACAGGGCGATGGGGGGCGGTGGCCAGAGGGAAGGTGTCTAGGAGCCTGGATGGGTGGGTGGAGCTAATCTGTCTTTCCTGGGTTCACAAGGGGATGGGGGGCACTGGCAAGTGGGGTGGCTTGACAAAGTTTGTGGGAGCAGAGGGAGCGGGTTGAGGTGGAGGGTGGGGGAATGGGGGGTGGGGGAATGTGATAATGGTAGGGGCAGGAGGAGTGGCATGGCAGTCAAGGGGGACTGGGGCAGAGGAGTGGGGCAATGGCCTCCGGGGGTAGGGGGAGTTGCGTGGCGGTCACACGGGGCAGGGGGAATCAGACAGTCAGCCGCTCGCTACAGCGCAGGTGCAGCTACGCTGGCCTGGGCCCCCTGGCCTGCAGTTAGTGCAGGAGGAACCTGTGGCTGGGCCTATGGCTAGGACGGCTCTGGAGGGTATGAGGGCTGGTGGGCTACCCGAGAGCGTGGGAATCAGCCGATTCCCTTTCTGCCCCTCTGTACCCTCCCACTGGAGGTCTCTTAGGGACTGCTTCCCCAGAAGACCCAGTGAGCCCTTAATGTCTTGCCTTTCCTTCCCCGGGAGGTGCAGCGTGGTGGGGCGGATGCCATCTTGACCGGCAGCGTCCAGTTTGTTTTTGTGGTGTATGTGAGTGTGTGTATAGTATGTGTGGTGGGCACGTGCTGTGATGTGTGTGCACACCTCTACAAATTGTGTTTCTCCATTAACTCTGGTCCTTTCCCATATCTTAATAAATTTGCTTAATTTTTCCCCATGAAAGAATGAATCGTAGAGGACTGCCGATTCCCTGGAGGTGAAGACAAATGCATTTCTGTTATCTTTACTAATTGGGCTGGTAGAGAAAAGTGAGCATAAAAATATTTCAGCAAAGTATTTGGCATTAGGTGAGCCTAGGAGTTATGAAGCATTTGGGATAGGCATTGCTGGGGACAAATAACCACTTATTTTAGTTGCGAAAGATCTCAGACAACCTGTGTCATTAACTGCTAACATGTTTTTTTTTTTTTTTTAAACAAACGAAACAGGTATTGCAGGAACCAGTGCAAAGAACGAATAATCTGTTTCTATTAAGCTGCTTGTAATAGGCTTAAGACCTTCTTTGGCTTCAGTCTCAATAGTGCACTCAGGAAGTTTAGACAAAGCTTTGGAAGAATCAATTTGACCTTTTAAGCCTCTGCTACAATTAGTTTATTTATATTCATATTGCCTTTGGTCCTTAGGGATTCTGAGACTATAGCTAACTCTTGTTTTTTAAATAGTACATAGAGCAGGCACTTAAGAGTGCACAGCAGGTAGAACTCCCGGGCTCCTGCAGAGAGCGCTATGTTAGTTGTCTCTTCCACGCGCACACTCCATACCTCCTCACCAAGCAGGATGGAGCTGTCATTGGGAAGACAGGCGTGCTTTCCTGCCAATGTCCAGAGGTAGCTGTCACTGGTTGAGGCAAGCAAGCGGGCTCAGGATTGTTACAAACTATGGTCATTTGTGTGTTTTGGCTCTCTATAGCCATCTGAATGTGCTGTAGTAAGGGGATCTGCTATCTATAGAGAGACCCCTGTGTTGACAAGAAAGCTCAATTATCATCCATTTAAAACAAACAAACAAACAAACAAAAAACCCATTTGTTCTCGAGAGGAGAGAGGGAAAGACAGAGAGTGAGAGAGGACTGTGGGCGCACCAATGTCCTCCTGCTGCTGAAAACGAACTCCAGACACATGCACCACATTATGCATCTAAGTTTATGTGGGTACTGGGGAATCAAGCCCAGACTATCAGGCTTTGCGAGAACTTTAACCACTGAGCAATCTCTCTAGGCCCTCAATTACTGTCCTTATGTGTGTGCATAAAGAGCAGGGACTGGTCAAGTTTGAATGCTTCTCTCTTCCTGCTGCACCCTTGGCTAAGCCTTGGACAGTTGTTTTCTGCTTCATAACTAATATGTGACACTGGTGTGCTCAATAGCTGTATAGTCCGCATTCTCCCATTCTCCTCAGGTGTTCCTATTCACTGACTCTTGCTTCTGTGAGAACACAGGTTTTTTTTTTTTTTTAAACTTTGGGATTCAGTTGTTCAATTGGAATAGCCAGGAGTTGTTTTCATTTCTAGCTTATTTACTTTCTAGGGCTTTTTGAAAATATTAAGCCACATGCTTGGGTTCTTTCCAAATTGGCAATTATCCATTTCAATTCATTCTTCCAAGATACTTATTTTAGATGTTTATGTATCTACAAAAAGAGAGAACAAGTCCCCTCTCAGACCCCTAGCTGCATCTCTCTCAGTTACTGTTGAAAAGTTTCCAAAGTCTAGCATCTACGTCTCTTATGGCTACATCTTTACTCATGATATTTAGGCTGAGTAGGATCTTCTCTGAAGGGAAAGACTTCAGTCAAAGCCACCTGGAGCTCACTTCTTATTTTCTTATCCCCTGAAGTCCAGAATCTGCACTGGGGCCAGCTGGAGTATTTAAATCCTCCCCTGGACATGCTCATCCTATTGCTTTAACCAGCTCCCCCTACAAGGGGCTTACAGTTAAGGTAACCAACTGGCACAAATTTGGTAGCCCAGAGAAGCACAAGTAGGTAATAAAACCCCTTAGTCTGCCAAAAATGTCTGTCCCCTCCCTCCCTTCTTCCCTTCCTCCCTCCCTCCCTCCCTCCCTTCCTTCTTCTTCTTCTTCTTCTTTTTTTTTTTTTTCCCTGAGGTAGGATCTTTGCTGTGGCCCACACTGACCTGGAATTCACTATGTAGTCTCAAGGTGGCCTGGAACTCACGGTGATCCTCCTACCTCTGCCTCCTAAATGCAGGGATTAAAGGCTTGCGCCACCACCACCTGGCTTAAAAAAATATATTTTAATTTTATTTTTTTATTTGATAGAGAAAGTGGCAGGTAGAGAAACAGAATGGACATGCTAGGTTCTCCAGCCACTGCAGGTGAACTCCAGGCACATGTGCCACCTTGTGCATCTGGTTTATGTGGGTCCTGGGTAATCGAACCAAAGTCCTTTGGCTCTGCAGGCAAATGCCTTAACCACTAAGCCAACTCTCCAGCCTGTCTGGCCCCTTCATGAGGTTTTGCAATCCTTAGCTATCACCCTTATTGCAAAGGTCTGACCCCTAGACCAGCATTTTCTGTTAGCAGTTCTAAAGGGATGTTGCAAGTGGGGCTCTTTATTTGTGTAGGAGGTTAGTCTGTTCAATTAAGAGCAGGAGCTGGAGCAGCAACAGTGATATGATGGGGTTTGCCTGTGTGAATACAGTGTGGGGTACAGAGAAGAGAGCCGAGGGGAGGGGAGGTTTCAGAAAGCTAAGAAGAAGTGAATTCTTTTTGTTGTCTTTTAGAAAAACTGAATTTTCCTCATGCTTTAAAAACATAATTTTATTTACCTGTGTGTGTGTGTGTGTGTGTGTGTGTGTGTGTGTGTGTGTGCATGCACATGTGTAAGGGCACATCATGATCTCTTGCTGCTGCCAATGAATTCATGTCCAGTTTTAAATGGGTGACTGGAGAATTGAACTTGGGTCAGCAGGCTTTTCAAGCGAGGGCCTTTAACTGCTGAGCCATCTCCCCAGCCTCTTCTCATGCTTTTTAATTTATTAAGTAGAAACTCTGTGTGGACAAATCATGTGCTGATGGTGCCATCATTTCCCTCCTCTTTGCCCCCATTCCACTGGGGCCCTTCTTGATTGGGTTGCTGGTGCCCACCATGGGGTTGTGGGTTGTGAGTTGTGAGAGCAGCCATTGTTGCTGGGGGGCAATGGCTCTGGATACTCCTTCTCACCCCGTGGCTCTTACCATCTTTCCGCCCACTCTTCCGCAAAATTCCCTGAGCCTTGGTGGGTGTGCTTTAAATCTGCTTCCGTTGTTGGGTGCTCAGCAGCCTCTGGGCTTCTGCTTTGGTAGGTTTTGAGCGTCCTCAGTGTCTGCTACCATCACCCTGCCTCGGGCTGTCATGTCACAATGAAGCTTGCTTTTTATGCAACCAATATGCATGCATAAAAAGCACAGGACAACCCAAACTACTGTTCTTCTGCTTTTATGCATGCATATTAATTGCATAAAAAGCAGGCTTCATTGTGACATTTGCATACATGCACATAGCATATTTTGATCATATTCACTCCTATTACTCTCTTATCCTGTCACCCTTTATGCTAATCTTCTTTTTTCCATGAGAGTCCTTCTTCTTCTTTAATGTTTTTCCCAACTCTCAATTCAATATGCAGCACTTGTTTTTTCTGAGTCTGGATTAGTCTGCCTAACATGAAAACCTCCATTCATTTTCCTGCAAACAATATGATTTCATTCTTCATGGCTGAATAGTGCACACACACACACACACACAATTACATATATACACATTTTATAATTATATATCCATAATTTTTTAATTCATTAACCCACTGATTGGCAACTGGCTGATTCCATAACTTGGCTATTGTCTACAGTGTTGCAATAAGCATAGGTATCTCTGTAGTGTGATGATTTGAGTTTTGGGGTAAATACCCAGGAGTGGTATGGTTAGATTATAAGGAAGTACTAATTTCAGTTTTCATTGTAGAAATATTTCACTTCCTTGGTTAGGATTGTTATTAGGTATTTTATTCTTTTTAATTTTTTTCTCAATTTTTATTAACATTTTCCATGATTATAAAAAATATCCCATGGTAAGACCCTCCCTCCAACCACTTTCCCCTTTGAAATTCCATTCTCCATCATATCCCCTCCCCATCTCAATCAGTCTCTCTTTTATTTTGATGTCATGATCTTTTCCTCCTCTTATGATGGTCTTGTGTAGGTAGTGTCAGGTACTTTGAGGCCATGGATATCCAGGCCATTTTATGTCTGGAGGGAGCACGTTGTAAGGAGTCCTACCCTTCCTTTGGCTCTTATATTCTTTCCGCCACCTCTTCCGCATTAGACCCTGAGCCTTGGAAGATGTGATCGAGATGTTACTCAGTACTCCAGTCACTTCTTTCCAGCACTATGATACCTTCTGAGTCATCCCAAGGTCACTGCCATCTGAAAAGAGAAGATTCTCTACCCAAAGTGAGAGTAGCATTAATATAAGGGTATAAATATTAAGAGAAGTGCTTACTGAGCAGTTTGATAAGTATTTTGCCAGACATCAGCAGATGTTACACCCCTAGGGCTCATGACTACCTCTGTTTTAAGTTTTCAGTATCAGGGATGTGTTCCCCCGCTCCCCCATGGAGTGGGCCTCCAGTCCAATTGGAGGGCAGTTGGTTTCCATCATGACAGATGTGCCACTATTGCACCCGTTGGCTCATTTGGGCTGGCTGGCCAATTATAAGGCTTGCAGTGTCCACTGTTGAGTATCTTCACTGGTGGTATCTCTTTCTCTCATTGAACTACATGTAGAATGTCTTCTTCCAGCTTTCTGTCAGCTGGTCTACATGGAGGAGGTTATCAGCTCAGTTTCAGCAGGATTTCTCATTGGCCTTGCAGCCCAAGTATGTGGAGTCTTCAGCAATAGGGTCTTACCATCTATTCCTGGTGGGAAACCAAGGGCCATGGCAATGGCCTATAATGTTTTGGGGGCATCAGGAACCTCCCTGGCCAACAACTCACTGGAGGAATCCCATCCCTGGCACTGAAAATTGTCTAACAAAGATCTATGGCTCCTGAGTGTTCCATTGTCCAAAACTGGAGGATTCCATATGATTTATTTGTATCCTCTTAGATTTTGATTAGCCCTCCCTCCACCTTTCCTTTACTCAATCTCTTCCCCTGACCTCAATTTGGGCCTTTTCACTCCCATTAATCTATTCTTCTACTTACATTACATACAATACCAACCTATTAAGAATACCATCCTGTTAAGTATCCTCCTCCCTTCCTTTCTCTTCCATTTATATCTAATTTTTAACTTAATGTCCTTTGCTACTGAGTTTTTTCCTTCTCACACAGAAGCCCAATCACCTATAGCTAGGATCCACATATGAGAGAGAATATGCAGCTTTCTGTGCCTGGGTTACCTCACTTAATATAATCCTTTCCAGATCCATCCATTTTCCCCAAATTTCATAACTTCCTTTTTCTTTACTGCTGAGTAGAACTCCATTGTATAAATGTGCCATGTCATCATTATCCACTCATCAGTTGAGGGACATAAAGACTGGTTCCATTTCCCCATGTTTATTGAGTGGCAATAAACATGGTTGAGCATGTGCTTCTAAGGAAATGAGATGAATCCTTAGAATATATGCCTAGCAGTGCTATAGCTGGGTCATATGGTAGATCAATTTTTAGCTATCTTAGGAACCTCCACACTGATTTCCACAATGGCTGGACCAGGTTGCCTTCCCACCAACAGTGTAGAAGGGTTCTTCTTTATCCACATCCCTGCCAGCATTTATGGTCATTTGTTTTTATGATGGTAGCCAATCTGACAGGAGTGAGATGGAATCTTGATGTAGTTTTAATCTGCATTTCACTGATGTATAGGGATGTAGAACATTTTTTAAGATGCTTATACTCTTCTTTTGAGAACTCTCTCTTTAGCTCCATAGCCCATTTTTTAATTGGCTTGTTTGATTTCTTATTATTTAACTTTTTGAGTTCTTTGTATATCCTAGATATTAATCCTCTATCAGATATACAGCTGGTGAAGATTTTTTCCCATTCTGTAGGTTGCCTCTTTGCTTTATTCACAGTGTCCTTTGCAGTACAAAATCTTTGTAATTTCATGAGGTTCCAGTGGTTAATCTGTGGTTTTATTGCCTGAGCTATTAGGGTTATAGTCAGAAAGTCTTTGCCAAGACCAATATGTTGAAGGGTTTCCCCTACTTTTTCCTTTAGTAGTTTCAGAGTTTCAGGTCTGATGTTAAGGTCTGTAATCCATTTGGACTTAATTCTTGTGCATGAAGAGAGAGAAGAATCTATTTTCATCCTTCTACAGATATATATCCAGTTTTCCCAGCACCATTTGCTGAAGAGACTGTCTTTTCTCCAATGAGTATGTTTGGCATTTTTATCGAATATCAGGTGGCTATAGCTACCTGGACTTACATCTGGGTCCTCTATTCTGTTCCATTGATCTACATGTCTGCTTTTGTGCCAGTACCATGCTGTTTTTGTTACTATGGCTCTGTAGTATAGATTAAAATCAGGAATGGTGATACCACCTGCCTTATTTTTGTTGCTCAGTATTATTTTAGATATTTGAGATTTTCTGTGATTTCAAATGAATTTTTGGATTGATTTTTCTATTTCTGTGAAGAATGCCATTGGGATTTTGATGGGGATTGCATTAAATGTATAGATTGCTTTTGGTAAGATTGCCATTTTTACAATATTAATTCTTCCAATCCAGGATCATGGGATGTTTTTCCATTTCCTTGTGTCTTCTGCAATTTCTTGCTTGAGTGCTTTATAGTTTTCATTGTAGAGATCCTTTATTTCCTTGGTTAGGTTTATTCCAAGGTACTTTATTTTCTTTGATGCAATTGTGAATGGGAGTGGTTCTCTGATTTAATCCTCTGTGTGTTTGTTGTTAGCATCTAGGAATGCTGCTGATTTCTGTGTATTTGTTTTATATCCTGCTACATGGCTATAGGTGTTTATCAGCTTTAACAGTTTGCTGGTAGAGTATGTAGGGTCCTCTATATATAGAATCATATCATCTGCAAATAATGATAAGTTGATTTCTTCCTTTCCAATTTGTATCCCTTTTATGTGCATCTCTTGCCTTATTGCTATGGCTAAGACTTCCAGTACTATATTAAATAAAAGTGGAGACAGTGAACACCCTTGTCTTGTTCTTGATTTTCGTGGAAAAGCTTCCAGTTTTTCCCCATTTTGTAATATGTTGGCTGTAGGATTGTCATAAATAGCCTTTATTATATTGAGATATGTTCCTTCTATTCCCAGTCTCTGTAGGACTTTTATCATGAAGGGATGTTGGATTTTGTCATATGCTTTCTCTGCATCTGATAAGATGATCATGTGATTTTTGTCCTTCAGTCCATTTATATAATGTATTATATTTATCAATTTGCATATATTGAACCATCCCTGCATCTCTGGGGTAAAGCCTACTTGGTCAAGGTGAATGAACTTTATGATATATTCTTGTATTCTGTTTGCCAATATTTTGTTGAGTACTTTTGCATCTATGTTCATGAGGGAGATTGGTGTGTAATTTTCTTTTTTTATTCTATCTTTGCTTGGTTTTGGTATCAGGATGATGCTGGCTTCATAGAAGGAGTTTGGTAGGAGTCCTTCTTTTTCTATTTTATGAAAAAGCTTAAGAGGCAATGGTGTTAGTTCTTCCCTGAAGGTCTGGTAAAATTCAGCAGTGAATCCATCTGGGCCTGGACTTTCTTTAGTTGGGAGATTTTTGATAACTGCTTGGATCTCCATGCTTGTTATAGGCCTATTTAAGTGATTAATCACATCTTGATTTAATTTAGGTAGGTCATATAAATCAAAGAAATCACCCATTTTTTCAGATTTTCATACTTTATAGAATATATGTTTTTATGGTATGTCCCTATGATTCTTTGAATTTCTCTGGCATCTGTTGTGATATTACCTTTTTCATCTCTAATTTTATTAATTTGGGTCTCTTCTCTCTTTCTTTTGGTCAGATTTGCTAAGGGTTTATCAGTCTTGTTTATCCTTTCAAAGAACCAACTCTGTTTCATTGAGTCTTTGGATTGATTTTTTGGTTTCTATTTCATTAATTTCTGCCCCAATCTTTATTATTTCTTCCCGTCTATTGATTTTTTTTTTTTCTGCTTTCTGAGGTAGGGTATCACTCTAGTCCAGGCTGACTTGGAATTCACTATGTAGTCTCAGGCTGGCCTTGAACTCACAGAGATCCTCCTACCTCTGTCTCCCAAGTGCTGGGATTAAAGGAGTGCGCCACCATGCCCAGCCCATCTACTGATTTTTTGTTTGCCTTATTCTTCTTTTTCCAAGGCTTTACGGTAAAACATTAGGTCGTTTACTTGCAACCTTTCTAATTTCTTAATATAGGCACTTAAAGCTATAAATTGACCTCTTAGGATTGCCTTCATTGTGTCCCAGAGATTTTGGTATGTTGTGTTCTCATTATTGTTTAACTCTATGAATTTTTTGATTTCCTTCTTGATTTCTTCATTGACACATTCATCATTTAGTAATGCATTGTTTAGTTTCCATGATTTTGTGTATGATCTATAGCTTTTCTTGCTATTGATTTGTAGTTTGATTCCATTGTGGTCAGATAGAATGCAAGGAATTATTTCAATTTTTCCTGAATTTGTTAAGATTTGCCTTGTGTCCTAATATATGGTCTATTTTAGAGAATGTTCCATGTGCTGCTGAAAAGAATGTATATCCTGTAGCATTTGGATGAAATGTCCTGTAGATATCTGTTAGGTCCATTCCTTCTATGCCCTCATTTAGTCCAGATGCCTCTGTGTTCATTTTTTCCTGGGATGTCCTGTCAATTGATGAGAGTGCGGTATTGAAGTCACCCAATACCACTGTGTTTGGTGTTATCTGTGACCTTAGTTCTAATAGCATTTGTTTGATGAATTTGGGGGCCCACATGTTAGGTGCATATTTGTTTAGGATTGTAATGTCCTCCTGTTGGAGTGTGCTTTTAATCAATATAAAGTGGCCTTCCTTAACTTTCTTAACTAATGTTGGACTGAAGTCTAGTTTGTCAGATATTAGGATAGCAACCCCTGCTTGTTTTCTAGGTCCATTTTCTTGAAACACTGTTTTCCAACCTTTCACCCTAAGATAATGTCTATCCTTTCTAGAAAGGTGGGTTTCTTGGAGGCAACAAATTAAAGGATCCTGCTTTTTAACCCAGTCTGCAAACCTATTCCTTTTGGTTGGGGAATTAAGGCTAATGATATTAAGAGATATTATTGAAAGGTGTGTATTAATTTTTGTCAATTTTTTGTAGCTCTTCCAGTTTTAGCTTTGCTCTCTTGTGTTAACTAGTATTTGAGTATTGTTTGTTTTTTTTTTCCGGTTCCTTATATGTGTGCTTTTCTTTTTCTTCAGAATGGATGATTCTTTCAAGTATTTTCTGTAGAGCTGGTTTTGTCTTCAAATACTCCTTTAGCTTGTTTTTGTTCTGGAATGTCCTTATTTCTCCGTCTATTTGAATTGATAGCTTTGCAGGATAAAGTAGCCTTGGTTGACAGTTGTTATTTTTTAGGACTTAGAATACATCACCCCATGCCCTTCTGGCTTTTAAAGCTTGTGTTGAGTAATCTGCTGTAATCCTGATAATCTTGCCTTCGTAGGTAACTTGATTTTTCTCTCTAACTGCTTTCAATATTTTTTTTTGGCTTGTGTGTTTGGTAGTTTGATTATAATATGGTGAGGAGAGGTTCTTTCCAGGTTTTGTCTGGCTGGGGTTCTAAAGGATTCCTGTATCTGCATTGGCATCTCTTTCCCAATTTGGGGGTAGTTTTCTTCTGTGATTTTGTTGAAGACACCTACTATGCCTTTGGGGTGAAGTTCTTCTCCTTCTACTATGCCCTGAATTCTTATGTTTGATCTTTTCATAGTGTCTGAATATCTTGAAATTCCCACTCATACTTTTCTATTAGTTTGTCTTTTTCTTTGTTGGACTGTATTAGATCTGCCAGCTAGTCTTCTATCTTAGATATTCTGTCCTCTCCTTTTTCCATTCTACTGGTGAGATTTTCTACAGAGTTTTTTATTTCTTTGTGTTTTTCATTGCTAGTAATTCTGAATATTTTTTTATTATTTCTATTTCCTTATTTATGTCTAGTATTGACCTCTTTATTTTATTAAAATGTTGTCCTTTGTTTTCTTTGATACCATTGATTTCCTCTTTCATTCCTTCTTTGACTTCTTTGAACATATTTATAATCATTCTTTTGAAATCTTTCTCAGGCATTTCCTCTAACTCGTTCTCACTGGAGGTCATTTCTGATGCATTAATAGTTTTTGTGGATTTACATTGTCTTGATTTTTGGTGTTTCTTGTGTTACAATGTTTATATTTTTGCATCCTGGATTATTTAGTGATTGGATTTTCTAGTTAGCTGGGTATTATCAGTTGTATCAATCAATCTGATGTTATATAGCTTCAGGGTAAGGACTTAAGTCTCTAGGTGTCACTCTCAAGACTCTCAGAGTATCTAAAAAAGTGACCCTAGGTGTTGGGTTTGCCTGCTATGAGAGTATTCAAGTACACTGAGTGGAACCAAATACAGATAGTTTCTAAAATGTAACTAAACAATGTACACTTTCAATGAAAAACAGGTCAGAGTATTTATCCAAGAGTAGGTATTATGACAACCAGATTCTCTGTCTGTCCCTTAGGCTGTGTGGTGCCTCACCCACTCCCTTAATCCTGAGAGCAAGGAGGTTAAGATTTCTGGTCTGTTGAAGGTTCCAAGTCAGCTTGTGACCAGGTGAGAGCCTTCGCCGGTGTAATCCCAGTTACCTCTACTCCTGCTTGGGCCCTGCTGTTTGTTCGTATAGGCATGGCCAGGTCCCTGGACCACTGCTCTGTTCGCTGGAGCTTGGCACTGGCGTTGGGGGAAAGGATGCTGCTGACGCTGCTCTAGTTCTCTCGCTGTTCCACTACCTTCGACCTTATAATCTGTTCCTCTGTTGTTCACTGCCATTCTCCCTTCACATATCTTGAGTTTGTGGAGAGCTCTGGTGTGAGTGGAAAGTCCCCTCACCTAGCTTTTCCTGCAGCTCCAGCTTAGCCTGGTGGCTGGCTAGCACACCGCCACCACCACTGTCATGGTCCTGTGTGCAGACCTGCCTGAGGTGCTTCTGCTGGCCTACATGGGCTCTGGATGCTCTGGATCTCTCCTCCTTCTCTGCTGCCATTTCAATTTCCTATGTAACTCACTTTTTAGTAAAAGTGTGTATTTTTCTGTTTTATTTTTTGGCTTTCCCCCCACCCCCCCTAGGCTGCTTTGGCATGGTACCTATGCCTCCATCTTAACCAGAAGTCACCATTTTATTCTTTTTGAGGTAATTGTGAATGGGATTGTTTTCTTGATTTCTTTCTCAGTGGATTTGTTGCTATATACAAACATTACTGATTTTTATGTTTGTTAATTTTATATCTTGATACTCTTCTGAATTTGTTTATCAGGTTTATTTGTTTATCCACTCACACCACAGCTCTCCACAAACTCAAGATATGTGAAAGTCTTTTGGAAGGTAAGACTTATTGCTCAAGATACCACAGGCTGTAGTCATGGGACATCAGAATAGCATGCAGGAACCAAAAGGGAAACTAGTTCCCTCCTGGTTAGCATTAATAGTGCTGGAAAGCCCCATGGGAGCTGCTGGAAGACGATGGTCACAAACAGCATGAATAAGCAGGGGACCTGTAGACTATGAAATCAATTCACCAGACAAGAAGTACACACTTGTGCAATAGTGGCATGCAGCTTCTGCTGCTCTCTGGTTGGACAAGAGGCTGCTCAGGGAGAAAGAACACATATTTGGTACTGGAAATCAAGTCAGGAGCCCATGGTCAGGAAACTCATCAACTTCAGAGAGAAGCCCCCACTGCTTTCCGGCAAAGAAGAATGGGCTTGCAACCTCCATATCCCCTTTAACTGAAGATGCTCTCACTCTTGGTTGGAGAATCTGTTTTGTTTTACAGAAGGCAGAGAAAAATGGAGGAAAACCAAGCTACATCAATAAGACAAAAAGATAGTTGACTGCCTACCATGAGGCATACCACTTCTACTATATCTATTGAGGCCCAGGAGAAACTGCAGAAGAGCTGTCAACATGAATACTTCTCTTACTGCTACACTGACAACCAGCTCCAGGGTAATGGTGACAGACATGGTGATTAATCAGAACCCATCAAAGCAGAAATCCAGAAGCTGCAGAGAACTCAACACTAAATCAGACTGTCAGCAAGCCTGCCATGGCTTGGGGAACATTGTGGAAGAGGGGGCAAAAGATTATAGGAGCTACAGAGTAGGTAGGAATACCCTGAGGCATGGTACCTCACTACCTCACAGGGACTGACTGAGGCCTTCATGACCCCACAATGAATACCATAACCCCATTGAGGAGGGGGAAATGGAAGCAGGAGTGAAGGGATAAGAGTATAACCTGCTGTAATATATACAAAAAAAATGAAAACAAAAAGAAAGTCTTTTGGAGGAGTCTTTATTGTCTTTTTAATGTAGGATTATATTCACTGCAAATCAGGGAAAGTTGAGTTCTTCCTTCTGTGTTTATGTCTCTTTTATTTATTTTTCATGTTATATTGCACTGGCTAAAATTTCAAGTACAATTTTAAGTAAGAGTGATGAGCATGGTAATCCTTGTCTCATTCCTGAATTTATTTTGTTTATTTACTTTTTCCAAGGTAAAGGTCTCATTCTAGCTCAGGCTGACCAGTCTCAGGGTGACCTCAAACTCATGGCAATCCTCCTACCTCTTCTGCCTTCCACATGCTGGCATTAAAGGTGTGAGCCACCGCAGCTGACCCTTATTTATTTTGAGGCAGTGTTTTACTCTCACTTTGGCTGGCCTAGAATTCACTCTGTAGGCCAGGCTGGCCTTGTCACAATGATCCTCCTATCTCAGCCTCCTGAATGCTGAGATTAAAGGTGTGTGCCACCACATCCAGCTCTCATTTCTGATTTTAGAGGAAATGTTTTCAGCTTCTCCTAGTTAAGTATGATGTTGGCTATATGTTTATTGAATAGTGCCTTTGTTACATTGATGTATTTCTTCAGGACTGTTATCATGAAAGGATATTGAAGCCTGTCAAAGGCTTTATCTACAACTATTGAGATTATTTTTTGTCCTTTATTCTTTTTGATGTATGATTTTTACTGACTTGTATATGTTGAACCATCCTTCTAACTGTGGAATGAAATCAGCATGATAATAGTGTATGATCTTTTAAATACTGAATTTGGTTTGCAAGTATTTTGTTGAGGAGTTTGTGTCTCTGTTCATTAAGGACATTGCCCTAAAGTTTTTTTTTTTTTTTTTTTAAGTTGCATCCTCTTCTGTTTTTCTTTTCAATTTAATAGTGCTTTCATAGATTGAGCTTGGAGACATTCCTTCTACTTTGTGGAATAGTTTAAGAAGCATTGGTGTTCATTCTTCTTTCAAAGTCTAGTAAAATTCAGTAGTGTATCTATCCGCTTTGCTAGATGAATGTAATTTACATTTATAGTTCTTACTAGTTCCTTCTGGATTCCATTTACTTGAGGTGTCATTTTCATCCTTTTAGTTTCAATTTGTATATGTCTTTGCTGGTGAAGTTTGTTTCATGTAGAAAACAAACATTTGGTTATTATTATTATTTTTTATATTTTTATCTATTTATTTATTTGAGAGAGAGAGATACAGAAATATGGAGAGAGAGAGAGAGAGAGAGAGAGAGAGAGAGAGAGAGAGAGAGAGAGAGAATGAGCATGCCAGGGCCTCTAGCCACTGCAAATGAACTCCAGACACATGAGCTACCTTGTCCATCTGGCTTATGTGGGTCCTGGGGATTTGAACTGAGATCCTTTAGCTTTGCAGGCAAATGCCTTAACTGCTAAGCAATCTCTCCAGCCCTGGTTATTATTTTTAAATTCATTTGCAGTAGCAGAAGACCCTAGCATTGCCATGCTCATTCTTTATCGGCCTCTTTTGCTGTCTCTCAAATTATATATATTTGGTGGTATAGGTATCCATAAGTTGCACAGGGAACTTCCTGATAGTTCAGCTGCCTTTGAATCCCCTGATAAACCCATTGTTTCACTAAACTGGCCTTAGAATCCTTTCTATGGGCTTTCTCATCTAATTTAATGAAGAAACGTGCTCAAAATCTTTTTTCAATTTATTATTTCTTTGAG